>NC_092371.1:17927676-18257986 GCF_030028105.1 Mobula birostris
CTTAAAATTTAGGAAACAAGGATCAGACAGGGCTCCGGAGAGTTACAAGGTAACCAGGAAGGAGCTGAAGAATGGATTTGAGAGAGCTATAAGGGGGCATGAGGTCTTGGTAAGTAGGATTAAGGAATGTACCAAGGTGTTCTGTACATATGTGAAGAACAGGAGGATGACTAGAATGAGTGTAAGACCAATGAGGAATTGAAGAGAACTTAAGAACATAAGAACTAGGAGCAGGAGTAGGCCGTCCGGCCCATCGAGCCTGCCCCGCCATTCAATAAGATCATGGCTGATCTGTCCGTAAACTCAGCTCCATCTACCTGTCTTTTCCCCATAATCCTTAATTTCCTTACTATGCAAAAAAACTATCCAGCTGTTTCTTAAATATATTTAGTGAAGAAGCCTCAACTGCTTCCCTGGGCAGAGAATTCCACAGATTCACCACTCTCTGGGAAAAACAGTTTCTCTTCATCTCCGTCCTAAATCTTCTCCCCTGAATCTTGAGGCAATGTCCCCTAATTCTAGTCTCACCTACCAATGGAAACAACTTTCCTACTTCTATCTTATCTATCCCTTTCAAAATGTTGTATGTTTTTCTTAGATCCCTTCTCATTCTTCTGAACTCCAGAGAGTATAGTCCCAGGCGACTCAATCTCTCCTCATAGGTTAACCCCTTCATCCCTGGAATCAACCTGGTGAACCTCCTCTGCACTGCCTCCAAAGCCAGTATATCCTTCCTCAAGTATGGAGACCAGAACCGCACACAGTACTCCAGGTGTGGCCTCACCAGTGACCTGTATAGTTGCAGCATGACCTCCCTGCTCTTGAATTCAATCCTTCTTGAAATGAAGGCCAACATCCTGTTTGCCTTCTTAATATCCTGTTGTACCTGCAAGCCAACTTTTTGCGATTCATGAACAAGCACTCCCAAGTCCCTCTGCACAACAGTGTGCTGCAATCTTTCACCATTTAAATAATAATCTGCTCTTCTATTACTCCTTCCAAAGTGGATGATCTTGCATTTACCAACGTTGTATTCTATCTGCCAGACCTTGGCCCACTCACTTAACCTATCTATATTTCTCTGCAGACTCTCCACACCCTCTGTACAATTTGCTTTTCCACTCAGTTTAATGTCATCAGTAAATTTTGCTACATTATGCTCAGTCTCCTCTTCCAAATCATCAATGTAAATGGTAAACAGCTGCGGGCTCAGCACCAGCCCCTGCGGCACCCCACTCACCACAGACTGCCAACCGGAGAAACATCCATTTATACCAGCTCTCTGCCTCCCATCAGTTAACCAATCCACTATCATTGCCAATACACTTCTTCCGACTCCATGCATCTGAATCTTATTTATAAGTCTCTTGTGCGGCACCTTATCGAACGCCTTCTGGAAATCCAAGTGTACGACAACCACCTGTTCCCCGCTATCCACTGCACTCATTATGTCCTCAAAGAACTCCAGTAAGTTTGTCAAACAGAACCTGCCCTTTCTGAATCCATGCTGCGTCTGTCTAATGGAACCACTCCTTTCTAAATGCTTCGCTATTTCTTCCTTAATGACAGCTTCAAGCATTTTCCCGACTACAGACGTTAAGCTAACTGGCCTATAGTTGCCCATCTTTTGCCCACATACTTTTTTAAAAAATGGCGTGATATTTGCTGTCTTCCAATCCGCCGGGACCTGCCTGGAGTCTAGAGAGTTTTGATAAATGATTACCAACGTATCTACTATAACCCCCGCCAAATCCTTCAGCACCCTGGGATACATCCCATCAGAACCAGGGATCTATCTACCTTCAGGCCCTCTAGTTTGCTCATCACTATCTCTTCAGTGACAGTGATTTTATCGAGGTCCTCACCTCCCATTTCGTCCATATCGTTCTTTTTTGGCATATTAGATGTGTCCTCCACCCCGAAGGCTGACACAAAATAGTTGTTTAATGTCTCAGCCATTTCCTTATCACCCAATATTGATTTCCTGTTATCGTCTTCCAAAGGACCTACGTTGACTTTAGTCACCCTCTTCTGCTTTATATATTTATAAAAACTTTCACTATCTGTTTTTATATTTTGTGCTAATTTACTTTCATACTCTATCTTCCCTTTCCTCGTTTCTTGTTTAGTTGTTCTCTGTTGCTTTTTTAAAAGTTTTCCCAATCCTCCAGTCTCCCACTACTCTTTGCGACTTTGAGCTTTTAATTTGATACTATCTTTTATTTCCTTAGTTATCCAAGGCTGGCTCTCCCCACACTTACTGTCCTTACTTTTGACTGGAATATACTTTTGTTGAGCACTGTGAAAAATCTCTTTGAAAGTATTCCACTGTTCCTCAACTGTCCGACCAAATAGCCTGTGCTCCCAATCCACATTAGCCAACTCCTCCCTCACCCTGTTGTAGTCTCCCTTGTTCAAGCATAATACACCAGTTTTAGATCTAACTATTTCATCCTCCATCTGAATGCGAAATTCAATCATACTATGATCACTCTTTCCAAGAGGATGCCTAACTACAAGATTGTTAATCTTACCTGTCTCATTGCACAGGACTAGATCTAAGATAGTATTTTCCCTTGTAGGTTCACCAACATGCTGCTCAAGAAAGCCATCATGGATGCATTCTATGAAATCCTCCTTAAGACTTCCTTGACCAACCTGATTCACTCAATCTATGTGGAAGTTAAAATCCCCCATGAAAACTGCCGTTCCGTTCTTACAAGTCTCAGTTATTTCTTGGTTCATCGCCTCTGCCACTGCAATATTTTTATTAGGTGGCCTATAGACAACTCCCACCAGTGATTTTTTCCCTTTACTATTCTTCATCTCTACCCAGATGGACTCAACATCCTGCTCTGTAGATCTTATATCGTCTCTTACAATCGCCCTGATCTCATCCCTGATCAAGAGCGCCACCCCACCTTCTCTGCCTTCCTGCCTATCTTTCCGTATCACCTGATACCCTTGGATATTTAATTCCCAGTCATCTCCACCTTGCAACTAGGTTTCCATAATGGCTACTAAATCATATGCCCTGGTACTGATCTGTGCCACAAGTTCACTAACCTTGTTTCTAATACCATGGGCATTTAGATAGAGTGCCCTTATACTCATTGTCCTTTTAGAATCTAGTGACTGATGCGATTTTTGCTTTTTACTTTCATGCACTCTACTCTTACTTTTTTCTTCACTAACTCTAGCTTTGGTCTCTGCATCACTTCCCTCTTCTTTTCTGTGTGGGTTCCCATCCCCCTGCCATATTAGTTTAAAGCCTCCTCAACAGCTACTGTTCCCACCTCCGCCAGAAGTGGTTCCAATGCCCCAAGAATCTGAAACCCTCCCTCCTGCACCATTGCTCAAGCCACATATTCATCCTAGCTATCCTACTGTTACAACTCTGGCTAGCATGTGGCACTGGTAATAATCCTGAAATGATTACCTTTGAGGTCCTACTCTTTAATTTATCTCCTAGCTCCCTAAATTCAGCTTGTAGGACCTCATCCCGCTTTCTTCCTACATCGTTAGTACCTACATACACCACGACAGCTGGCTGTTCACCCTCCCCTTTCAGAATGCCCTGCAGCCTCTGCGAGACAACTTTGACCCTTGCATCCGGGAGGCAACACACCATACAGGAGTCCTGTGCAAAGAGAAAACATATGCCTGGAGTAGAAAGAGGTAGGGAAGGTCTTTAATGAATATTTTGGTTCATTTTCACCAGTGAGAGGGACCTTGATGTTTGTAGTCTGGCATAAAACAAGTTGATCTGCCCTGGGCCCAACATAGAGTGCATTTACGAAAAAGGCAGGCCAGTGGCTATATTTCATGATAAGTTTGAGGAGATTCAGTATGTCATCAAGACTGTAGCAAATTTCTGCAGGTGCTCTGTGGAGAGAATGCCAACTGGTTGATCCACTGTCTGTATGGAGGGACCACTGTACAGGATTGGAAAAAGCTGCAGCAGATGGTAAACTCAGCCAGCTCTATCAGAGGCAATAGCCTCCTCACCATCAAGGACATCATCAAAAGGCTATGCCTCAGTCAGACTGCATCCATCACTAAAATCCCCCACCACTCAGGGCATGCTCTCTTCTCATTATTTCCATCAGAAGCCACCCACTCACTGTTTTAATTCCACGTCCTATTTCCATTCTGATATGTCTATCCACGGCCTCCTCTACTGTCAAGATGAAGCTACACTCAGGTTAGAGGAACAACACCTTATATTCTGTCTGGGTAGCCTCCAACTGATGGCATGAACGTTGACTTCTCAAACCTCCTCTAATGTCCCACCTCATCTGTTATTTATTTATTTATATACACACATTCTTTTTCTCTCTCTCTCCCTTTTCTCCCTCTGTCCCTCTCACTATACCCCTTGCCCATCCTCTGGGCTTCCCCCTCCCCCTTTCTTTCTCTCTAGGCCTCCTGTCCCATGATCCTCTCATATCCCTTTTGCCAATCAACTGTCCAGCTCTTGGCTCCATCCCTCCCCCTCCTGTCTTCTCCTATCATTTTGGATCTCCCCCTCCCACGTTCAAATCTCTTACTAGCTCTTCTTTCAGTTAGTCCAGACGAAGGGTCTCAGCCCGAAACATCCACTCTACCTCTTCCTAGAGATGCTGCCTGGCCTGCTGCGTTCACCAGCAACTTCTATGTGCGTCATTGTTTTAAGAATAGCTTTTTCCCCTCCATCATCAGATTTTTGAATCTACCTCACTACTTGACCGTTTTTGCTCCCTTTTTGCATGACTTGTTTAATTATTCTGATTATATAGTCAGTGGCCACTTTATTTGGTACCTCCTGTCCTGATAAATTGGCCACTGACTGAACGTTTAGGGTCTTCTGCTGTAGCCCATCCACTTCAAAATTTGACATGTTGTGCATTCAGAGATCTCTTCTGCACATCACTGTTGTAAGATGTGGTTATTTGAATTACTGTCGCTTTCGGCTTGAATGATCCTGGACATTCTCTACTAACCTCTCTCATTAACAAGGCATTTACACTGACACACACTGACACTCATGAGATGTTTTTTTTCGTTTTAGCACCATTCTCTATAATCAGGAGATTTGCAGTTCCTGAAATATTCAAAACACCCCATCTGATGCCAACAATCATTCCATGATCAAAGTAACAGAGATCACATTTCTTCCACTGTCAGGCGTTTGGCCTGGACAACCTCTTGAACCTGTACAAAAGGGACGGTTTGCACCTGAATTGGAGAGGGACTAATGTCCTAGCAGGAAGGTTTGTTAATGCAGCACAGTAGAGTTCAAACTAGAGTTTCAGGGGGGTGGGAACCAGAGTGCCAGAACATGTTCATGGAGAGGTTGTGGAGGCAGATGCTGGTAAGACCTCAAACAGAGTTAGGAATCAAAAAGTTGAGCATGGGGTGACTGTGTATATTTCAATGCAAGAAGTATTGTAGGAAAGGTGAAGAGTATTACAGAAGATGAGGAATGTGAAGTGAGGAGAGGCTGTTGATAGGGCAAAACTGCAGTCAACAGGATGAGTTGCAATGTAAAAGGCAGACAAAATCAAAAAGGGTGAATACAGGACTGAGAGTGTTGTATCTGAATTTGTGCAGTATGGGAATAAGGTAGATGAACGTGCAGCACAGTTGCAGATTGGCAGGTATGATGTTGTAGACATCACTGAATCATGGCTGAAAGAATGTAGCTGGGAGCTTGATGTATAAGGAAACACATTGTATTGAAAGGTTAGGCAAGAAGGCGGAGGGGTCTGTGTTGCTCTGTTGGTACAAAATGAAAGCAAATCTTTGGAAAGAAGTGACATAGGGTCAGAAGGTGTTGAATAATTGTGGATAGAGCTAAGGAACTTCCAAGGTCAAAAGACTCTGATGGAAATTATATACAGAACTCCAAACAGTAGTAAGGATGTAGCCTACAAATTACAATGGGAGATAGAAAATACATTCCAAAAGGGCAATGTTACAATAGTCATGGGGGACATCAATATGCAGGTAGATTGAGAAAATCAGGTTGGTGCTGGATTACAGGAGGGGAAAACCTGTAATTACCAGCAGAAGGCAGCTAAAACAATCATTAAGAAGTTAAAGATGGAATATGAAAATAAGCTAGCCAATAATGTTAAAGAGGATTTTTCAGATATATAAAGTATAAAAGAGAAGTGAGAGTGACTATTAGACCATTGGAAAATGATGCTGGTGTGTTAGTAATGGGGGAGAATGAAATGGTGGACAAACTGAGTAAGTATTTTGCATCAGTCATCACTGCGGAAGACACTAGCAGTAGGGTGGAGGTTCCAGGTGTCAGGGGCCATGAAGTATGTGACGTGACCATAACTAGAGAGGAGTTTCTCGGGAAACAGGAAGCTCTGAAGGTAGGTAAGTCACCTGGAACTGATGGTACACACACCGGAGTTCTGAAAGAGGTGGCTGAAGAGATGATGGAAACATTAGTAATGATTTTTCAAGAATCACTAGGTTCTGGAATGGTTCCAGAAGACTGAAAAATTGCAAATGTTATTCCTCTCTTCAAGAAGGGAGAGAGGCAGGAGAAAGGAAACTGTTGGTCAGTTATTCTGACCTCAGGTGTTGGGAAGATGTTGGAGTTGATAATTAAGGATGATATCTCAGGATACTTGGAGGCACATGATAAAGTAGATCATAGTCAGCATGGATTCCTCAAGAGAAAAACTTGCCTGACAAATCTGTTGGAATCCTTTGCAGAAATAACATGCAGGATAGACAAAGGAGAATCTACTGATGTTGTGTACTTGGATTTTCAGAAGGCCTTTGACAAGGTGCCACATATGAGGCTCCTTAGCAAGCTATGAGCCCCTGATGTGACAGGAGCCATTCCAGCATGGATTAAGCAGTGGCTGATTGGCAGGACACAAAGAGTGAGAATAGAGGAGCCTTTTCTGCTGGTTACCGCGGACTAGTGTTGTTCTGCAGAGTTCTGTGTTGGGACTGATTCTTTTTACATTATATATCAATGATTTGGATGATGTAATTGATGGCTTTTTTGAAAAGGTTGTAGACAATATGAAGATAGGTAGAGGGGCAAGTAGCTTTGAGGAAGTAGAGAGGCTACAGAAGGACTTAGATGGATTAGGAGAAAGGGAAAGGAAATGGCAGATGGTATACCGTATTAGGAAATGTATGGTCATGTACTTTGGTAGAAGAAATGAAAAACTTTATTTTCTAAATGGAGAGAAAATGCAAAAAAATGAGGTACAAACGGCCTTGGGGGTCGTTGTGCAGGATTCCATAAAGTTTAATTTGCAGGTTGATTCTATGTTGAGGAAGGCAGGAGATTGGGGATGAGAGGAAAATTGGATTAGCCATGATGAGATGATGGAGCAAACTTGATGGGCCAAATGTCTTAATTCTGCTCCTATATCTTATGGTCTTATCCCTTCATGCGTTTATGCATTGAGTGCTGCTACATGGCTGAAGGGCCTGTTCCTGTACTATACTGTTTTATGTTCTACATGATTGGCTGATCAGATATTTGCATTAATAAGCAGGTGTACAGGTTTACCTAATAAGTTAGCCCCTGAGTGTATATTTCTTACTTTAATTTACAGTATATTTTATTCATTGCCCTGTACTGCAGCTGTAACAATAAATTCCATGCTATTTCTCAGTGATACTTTAGCTGGTACTAATTCTGATTCTGATTCTGACATGTCCATGATAAGAAAGAGGATGTGCTAGAAATTTAGAAAAATATTCAGATAGATAATTTCATGGGACTTATCAAATCCAATGTGTTTCAAGGCTGAAACTATTGAGAAGACCATTTTAAAATAACAAATTTATGAAAACCACAAAAAAAACAGGGGTTCCAGAACAGATCTCAATGGAACACCACTAGTTGCTGCCCTTCAGGCTTAATACCCTGCCTACTGACAGTAACCTCAGCTAAGATGGAGGAGATTATTGTATCTCTAGTGATGGTTTTTGCACTTCATCAGCCATAGGAGTAGTACCAGATGATTGGAGGGTGATAGACGTTATTCCCTTGTTCAAGAAAGGGAGTAGGGATAATGCTTGGAATTATAGACCAGTGAGTCTTATGTTGGTGGTGGAGAAGACTCTTAGAGACAGAATTTACAAACATTTGGTCTGATGAGGGATAATCAGCATGGCTTTGAGAGAGGCTGGTCACCCCTCATGAGCCTGATTTAATTCTTTGAGGATATGACAAGGCATATTGATGAAGGTAGAGCAGTGGATATGCTGTACATGGATGCTAGTAAGGTGCTTCATATGGATCCCCATCATAGACTCATTCTGAAAGTCAGGAAGCACAGGATCCAGGGAAACCCATGTGGATACAGAGCTGGCTCGCCCATATAAGGCAGAAGGTGGTTTGTAGATGGAGCTTATTCTGCCTAGAGGTCAGTGACCAGTGGTTTTCTACAGAGATCTTTTCTGGGACCTCTGCTCATGGTGATTTTTATAAATGAGTTGGATGAGGAAGTAAAAGCATGGGTTGATAATGTTGCAGATGACACGAAGGTTGGTGGAGGTTTGGACAGCATAGAAGGTTGTCTTGAGTAATCACAAAACATTGACAAGATGCAGTGCTGGGCTGAGAAGTGGCAGATGGAGTTCTACACAGAATAGTGTGAAGTGATTCATGTTGGAGAGTTGAATTTGAAGGCAGAACACAGGGTGAATGGCAGGATGCTTAGCCGTGTGGAGGAACAGAGGTAGCTTGAGGTCCATGGCCAGAATCCTCAAAGTTCTTGCTCATGTTGATAGGCTTGTTAAAAGGGCAGATGGTGTGTGGGCCTTCATTAGTCATTGGGACTGAGTTCAAGAGCCACAACGTAATACTGCAGATCTATAAAACTCCGATTAGACCACATTTGGAATATTGTGTTCAGTTCTGGTTGCCCCATGAATGGAAGGATGCGAAAGCTTTAGGGAGGATGGAGTGGAGATTTATCAGGATGTTGCCTAGATTAGAGAGCATGTCTTATGAAGAAAGGTTAATTGAGCTAGGACTTTTATCTTTGAAGAGAAGAAATGAGAAGTAACATTCTAGAGGTGTATAAGATGATAAGAGGCACTTATCGAATGGAGCGCCAGAGGCTTTTCCTTCCCATGTAAGTGGCTAGTACAAGGCACATAATTTTAAAGTAATTGGAGGAAAGTTTTGGGGTGATAATACTATAAGGCATAGGAGCAGAATTAGGCCATCTGGCCCATCCAGTCTGCTCCACCATTTAATCATAGCTGATCCTATTTTTCTATCTCCTCCTCAACCCCAGTTTCCAGCCTTCTCCCCCTAACCTTTGATGCCATGTCCAATCAAGATCCTATCAATCTCTGCCTTAAATACACCCAATGACCTGGCCTCCACAGCTGCATTTAGCAACAAATTCCATAAGTTCACCACCCTTTGGCTAAAGAAATTTCTCTGCATCTCTGTTTTGAAAGGACGCCCCTCTATCCTGAAGCTGTGCCCTCTTGTCCTAGACTCTCCCACCACAGGAAACATCCTTTCCACATCTACTCTGTCCAGGCCTTTCAACATTTAAAAGGTTTCAATGAGATCCCCCCAATCCTTCTGAATTCCAGTGAGTACAGACCTAGAGCCATCAATATGGTAACCCTTTCATTCCTGGAATCATCCTTGTGATCCTTTTCTGGACACTCTACAAGGCCAACACATCTTTTCTAAGATCTTTTCTAAACTGTTCATAATACTCAAGGTAAGGCCAGACCAGTGCCTTATGTCAGAGGTAACTTTTTTTTTTTTTTTTTTTTTTTTTTTTTTACGCAGAGTGGTGGGTGTCCTGCCAGAGTTGGTGATAGAGGCAGAATCATTAGGGTCACATGGACGATAGAAAAATGGAGCACTGTGTAAGAGCAATTGGTGAGATTGATCTTAGAGTAAGTTAAAAGGTTGGCACAACATTGTGGGCTGAAGGGCCTGTACTGTGCTGAAATATCCTCTGTACTATTTTCTAACTATGTCAACACCTGAAAAATCAGCAAATAATGGCAAAAAAGATCACATCCACTGAGTGAATAAAGGAGGTTCTTTGGCAGTAAGACTGAATTTTTAAACACAGAGGGAATAGTCCTCATATCTCAGCAGTTGGGCTTTTTCCATCGATCTGCACACAGGTACT
Organism: Mobula birostris; assembly: GCF_030028105.1. Lineage (NCBI taxonomy): Eukaryota > Metazoa > Chordata > Chondrichthyes > Myliobatiformes > Myliobatidae > Mobula > Mobula birostris. The sequence goes on from NC_092371.1 coordinate 17,937,819, forward strand.
GGCACAAACTTTAGGAAGTGGAGTTTGGAGAAATTGCAATATAATAATAGAATGTACATAATCTATGACAAACTGTGATTTTTGCCTTAAGAATTAATGCTCCTTATGTCTATAATGTAATGATTTTTCAAGGTTATCATGGCCTGAGTGACAAATTTGCCCTTTCACTAGTTCTCTGGTAAGTGATAAGATTAAGTGCGTTGCAGTGGGAGACTTCTTAGACAAAGAAAGGTGCAGATATTCTTGATGCAGATTTCTTTCTCATTATTTTGGAGGGTGTTCCATGCTGTATTACTCAATGGAGACCAAGTTCCAGCGTCACACTGAGAAATGATGGAATGCACAAAGGCAATGTCTGCACTAGGTTAGAGATCAAATTGGCATGTGGTGGTGGTGGCTGAGAAGGGGACAAGACTGATCTGCCTGGATCTGGTGTAAATGGAGAAGAAAGAGAGCAGAGGGGGAGAAAACAGTGCGGGAACAATGGTATATAGAGCACTGCAAGCTGGAGTAAAAGGAGGCTGCTGAAAAAGCTCAACGTTGAACTCCCATGAAGCTGGGAAATGATATGTGGAGGTGACAAATTCCTGAGTATGATGGAGTCTGATAGGAAAGGAAGATGTGGCACGGAGACAAATAAAGGAGGTGAGATGGGCAAACGGGAACAGTGGGAGAAGTGTGCAGGTGATGGGCAGCTGGAATGTGTGGCGGAGAGGAAAGAAACAGAGTTGGAGGCAGGGCAGACTGAGATGGATGTAGGAAAAACTGGGTAGATCAGTTACCTGAAGTTGGAGGACTCAATGTTTATGCCATCAGATTATAGAAAAGTCCAACGCAGCAAATTACCGCCCTATCAGCCTACTCTCGATCAACAGCAAATTAATGGGAGGGGTCACCAACAGTGCTATCATGCAGCACCTACTCGACAATAATCTGCTCGTGGATGCTCAGTTCTGGCAAGACCACTCAGCTCCTGACCTCATCAATTCCTTGGTCCAAACATGGACCAAAGATCTAAATACCAGAAGTAAGGTGAGAGTGATAGCTCTCAACATCAAGGCAGCATTTGACTGAGTATGGCATCAAGGTGCCCTAGCTAAAATGAAGTCCTGGGGGTTACCATTGACAGGAAACTGAACTGGTCTAGCCATATAAACACCATGGCTACCAGAGCAGGTCAAAATCTAGGAATCCTGCAGTGTGTAACTTACCTCCTGACTCCCCAAAGCCTGTCCACTATCTCCAAGACTCAAGTCAGGAAGATAATGGAATACTCGCCACTCGCCTGTATGAGTACAGCTCCATCAACACTCAAGAAGCTTGACACTGTCCAATACAAGGCAGCCCCCTTGATTGGTACCTCTTCCACAAGCATCCAATTCTTCCACCATCGATGAACAGCTGCAGCAGTGTGTACTATCTACAAGATGCACTGCAACAACACACCAAAGTTCCTAAAGCAGCACCTTCCAGACCCACGACCACTACCATCTAGAAGGACGAGAACAGCACATACCTGGGAATGCCATCACTTGGAGATCCCCTTCCCAGTCACTCACCATCCTGACTTGGAAACATAACGCTGTTCTTTCATTGTCGCTGGATCAAAATCATGGAATTCCCTCCCTAACAGCACTGTGGGTGTACCTACACCTCAGGGACTGCAGCGGTTCAAGAAGGCAGCTCATCATCACCTTCTCAAGGGCAACTAGGGATGGGCAATAAATGCTGGTGACGTCCACATGCGGTAAACGAATAGATAAAAAAAAGACTATCTAGGTGGCATACAAGGTGCTGTTCATCTAGTATAACATAGAGCAGGGTTGAAATTTGTTTATTAAATCTACCATAATTGTGCAAAATTGTGCAATAGTGCCTGCCAAAGTCCATCAAGAAAACATAGCTTTGTTGAGTAGATTCCTGATTTACTCCCTCAAGAAATGCTGGAATAGTGTCTTTGGAACAACCTTACCCATTTTTAACCCCTGTCCTTCTCCAGCCTAGCTAGTTTTGGAGGTTAAAACATTCAAAGTCAAAGCTGATTTTATTGTTACAAACGAAAGTACATGTATGCAAGAGTGCAATAAAAAACTTACTAGCAGCAGCATCACAGGCACAAAAAATATAAACTGGGCATAACTATCAAAAGAAGTATAATTAGAACAAAACAAATGTCCATTTTAGTGAAAAGCAGTCAGTCAAAATGTGCAGGTTCTTTGAAGAACCAGATGGTTGAAGGGAGGTAGCTACTCCTGGACCTGCCGGTGTAGGCGTCTGTACCTCCCGCCTGATGGGAGCTGTAGAAGATGGCATGGCCCACATGCTGGGGATCATTGATAATGGGTGTTGCCTCCCTGAGGCAGCACTTCATGTAGATGCGGTGGATGGTGAGAAGCGATGCACCAATGGGTGCATTTGAATTGCCTTGCCAGATCATGTTGCAACCAGTCAGAGTTCCTACAACAGTACATTTGTAGAAGTTTGGTGACAAACCAAACATCCTTAACCTCCCAAGAAAGTAAAGACGCTGACATACTTCTGTTATAACTGCATCTAGGTGATGAGCACAGTTCACCTGACACTTAACACTCAGTAACGTAAACCTGCTGACCCTCCCCACTGCTGATCTACCAATGTGGACTGGTGCATACTCTCCCTCTTTCCCTTCCTGAAGTCAACAATCAGCTCTTTAATGATACTGATGTTGAGTGAGAGTTTGTTGAAATCAACTCCAGGATATAATTTGGAGAATAGTTCAGATGGTTTTCAGTTATTGATAACAAGCTATTATTGAGCTGATGAGGTGGCTACTATAAGAGTAATCTTTGCATATTCCAGACAAATTTTCCATGCCAATTATTATTCATACATACTCCGTGCATTTCCCCCGGAGTTTAATGGCATATATAATCTCATCCTGTGAAGCAGAATAGTTTTCTGCAGACAGTGCAGACAGAGTGTCCCATTCAACACGCAGCAGCCACACTCATTGCACTGAGTGGAAATCTTTCGGTAAAGAAGCAGTGCACTTTATTGCACTGTGTATTCTGGTGTACTGCTGAGCAAGCTGCCTCCACCACATCAATCTGAGTCACTGTCACCATATTCCAATTGAAGCAGCAAATTTGAAGTGACAGAGATCCAGCTGTTTGAGATCTCCATGCAGAAACATATCATGCACAGCACAGAGAGTAACTGGAAACCTGAAGCTTGTAATCCTGTCACTTTACTATGCGTCTTTGTAATTGTCTAAGGCCTTATTCACAATGGAAGCTGTCAAGAGATTATGAAGAGCATGCCACTTCAGCACAAAGTCTGGAGCTGAGAGTGCTGTCTGAAGCAATTAAACCCTAGGCTTCGGATGCTTATAGATTTCAATAAATGAGGCACCTGAGATCTGAAAGGATTCACCAGATATGTTCACTGTCTTTCCAAAGCTCCTGCAGCGATTATGTTTGTCACATTCTATTGACACTTCAAAGTATCACATTCATCAGTCAAAAAAACATTGCTCATTTTGTGTTCACGTTTCTTGTGGGATGGAGAAGTTGCTCTCTCCCTGAGGAACATCGGTCAGGAACTTACAATGTCCAGAAGGAGAGACAGAGGAGCAATTAATGGCACAGACAGGTTAAACACAGTCCCTGCAAAATTTATGACTTTAAACAAATAACGATTGTCAGCATTGTCACTGTTATTGGACAATACATGCAAATGACAGTCAATCAGATTTCTCATGCTAAACAAGGGTCACACTCTTTTGTGTTGAATAAGAAGCTAAACACTGCACTGCAAAGTTCAAAAAACTGAAATAGAAAATGAATTAGTGCTTGTTACATACCCCGTAATGGATTAAAGAACCAGTAGAAATAGAAAATACCTCGGAGTCTGGTATTGCTGTTAACTAAAGCTATTTTATTAGTAGCTATGCAATACAGTAATATAAAATCAGATAAATCAAACAGGTTAGCAAAGTTTATGCATATATAAGTGTGGAAATATAAAAACAAAGCTTCTTCAAGCTTAGGAGGTAAATGGATACAGTCTTACGATGATGGGTAAAGGGAATCAGTTCAGTTCATGGGATTTAGTTGAGTACTGTTGGAGAGAAGGAGGTGTTGTGGTTGTCCGAGTAAGCCGATGCCGTCGATTATTCCCGTTGTCCTCTGAAACTTCCAAGTTAGCTAAACTTGGCCAACTTAACAGCACCATCTTCAAGTGATAGTCTACCAACCCAGGCAAAGGTTAGACACACTGGTAGATTACACAGGTCACTCTTTCACACACTAATAAACACAGATCAATCCCTCACAATTGATCCTCAGTCCCACACTCGTGGGCACCTGAACAGGATAGTGGTAACTTCACCACACCTTAGTGCATCTGCATGTCCTATGAAACAATCAATTACACTAGTTTAAATACTGTTGTGCTGAACACCAGCTGTCTATCAAGTAGCTCCTCCCTTCTCCCTCTGTGGGAACTCAGAAGCTGGCAGTGTCCTTGCAGAAATCCCAAACAAGCTGTGAGCAGTTTTTGCCCCTCTCTCTCTCTTTGTAACAAGCTGTTTGTGCTGTACAGCTGCACGCTCTCTCTCTCTTTAAAGGTACAGTCCATAAGGGATAATTCAGAATCCCGTCACACCTCCTTCCCTTTCGAAAAAATTTTGATCAACGGGCAAAATTTTGTCTAACTGTAGATTACAAAGTTTGAAACAATGCATGTATAATTATCAGATAACAGAGCAAAACGTGTACAACTTCTAACTTAACATCTGGATAAACAATCAGCTATAATGTTGTCAGTACCTTTTGCATGTTTTATTTTCAGGTCGTATTCTTGCAAGATCAGACTCCAGTTTAATAACTTTCTATTCTTATCCTTCGTCTTAGTTAGAAACACTAATGGATTGTGATCTGTGTAAATCACCAGTGGTTTCTGGGCAGGACAAACATAGACTTCAAAATGTTGTAAAGGCAGAATAGGTGACAGCAACTCCCTTCCAACATTGGAATAATTTTTTTGGTGCACACTAAAGTTCTTTGAGAGATATGCTACTGGATGTTCAATGTCATCGACTCCCTTCTGTAACAGTACTGTCCCAGCAGCTTCGTCACGAGCATCTGTCGCTATAGAAAATAATTTTGCAAAATCAGGTGCTTTGAGCACAGCTTGGTAACACAGAATAGTTTTTAGTCATTCAAAGGCTTCCTAGCAAAGCTCACTGCATACAAATCTTTCACTCTTCCCTAGTAGTTTCGTTAGGGGGAGAGCGATATCCGTGAAGTTTTTGCAAAACTTACGGTAATACCCAACCATTCCTGAAAACCTTCTTAAAGCTTTCTTGCCCATCGGAACAGGAACCTCAGCAATAGCTTGAACCTTGGCCAGCACAGGAGCCAGTTTGATCCGGCCTACCACGTAGCCACGATAAGTAACAGTAGCATGATCAAACTCACTTTCAGCGAGGTTTAGAGTAAGATTGGCCTTGGAAAGCCTGTCAAATAGCTTTTCTACAGTTGCAATATGCCCTTCCCACGTGTCATTCATAACAACCAAATCATCAATATAAGCCCCTGTATTTTCTAAAACTTGAATCACAGAATTGATCATCCTTTGGAGCGTCCCTGGAGCATTTTTCATTCCAAAGGGAAAGACATTATACTCATACTGCCAAGATGGTGTTAAAAATGTTGAGATTTCTCCAGCCCTTTCTGTCAAGGGAACACACCAGTATCCTTTTAACAAGTCAATTTTTGTGAGGTATTTAGCCTTTCCCACTTTATCAATACAGTCAACCACTCTCAGAATAGGATAAGCATCTGTTTTGGTTACTGTGTTAACTTTCCTGTAGTCAGTACAGAATCTCATGCTGCCGTCCGTTTTAGGCACAATAACACAGGACGACGCCCAGTCTGAGGTAGATTGCCAAATGACACCAGTTGCTAGCATGTACCCGATTTCTTATTCAAACATTTTGATTTTTTTCTAAGTTCATTCTGTAGGGATGTTGTTTGATCGGTTTGGCTGGGCCGACAATGACATCATGCACCACAGCTGCGCATTGTTTTGGAACATCAGGGAACAAATCCTCATAATTGCCAATTAATTCTTTCAATTGTTTTTGCTGTGCAGGCTCCAAATGATGGACTTTATTCTTAATGTTTTTCAAAACAATGGAATTCTCGAGCCTGGCTGAGACTATACTAACTTGTTAAAGTTATCTTGTACCTCGTTACAAGCCTCCACGACTCCACTTGTTTTCATAACAGTACTCAGAGGTGCTGTCTTCGGGTCATAATAAGGCCTTATCATCTTTACGTGTACCACATGAGTAGCCTTCCTCTGGTTAGGAGTCTCACCAACATAACTCAGAGAGTCAATTTTCTTAATTATCTAGTATAGTCCATGAAATTGCGCTTGGATGGGGTTGGTCTCAAGGGGGAACAAGACCAAGATTTTATCTCCAACCTGAAACACCTGTTCTCTCGTTTTCCTATCAAACCAGTGTTGCATTTTAATTTGAGAGTTCTGCAAATTTTGCTTTGCAAGGTCACAAGCCTTGTTAAGCCTATCTCGAAACTCCAAAACATAATCCAGCATGCTGACACATACTTTCGGATCAGACCACTGTTCTCTGAGCAAGGTCAAAGGTCCTCTGGGCCTGTGACCAAAAACAAGCTCAAACGGACTAAAACATAATGATTCTTGAATTGAGTCTCCAACAGCAAAGAGAAGTATATTCCTTCAACCCAGTCCCTGTTATTCTCATAACAGTAGGTTTTAATCATTGTTTTAAAAGTGGAATGGAACCGTTCCAAGGCTCCTTGGGACTTCAGGTGGTATGCAGATGACACAATTTGTTTAGCCCCCAGCTCAGAAACTATTTGCTGGAATACTCCCGATGTTAAGTTACTGCCCTGGTCAGACTGAATTTCTTTGGGCAGACCAACCATAGTGAAAAACTTAATAAGGACCTTCACTACTGTTTTAGCCCTAATATTTCGAAGAGGAATTGCCTCGGGGAACCTAGAAGTGGCACACATTATAGTTAACACATACTGATGGTCAGCTGCAGTCTTTGGCAGTGGGCCAACACAATCCACAATGATTTGGGAAAATGGTTCACCAAAAGCAGGTATCGGCCCAAGTGGAGCTTTTGGGATGGCCTGGTTAGGCTTTCCCACCACCTGGCACGTATGACAAACTCTGCAATAATTCACAATATCCTTCCTCACATTAGGCCAATAAAATTCCTTCATAATCCTGTGCACTGTCTTCTTTACCTCGAAATGTCCACCTAAAGGGTTATTATGGGCCAGGTTTAAAATTTCAGCCCTATAAACCTTTGGGACCACTACCTGCTGCATAATAGCCCAATCCTCACTTGGAGGCACAGTGGTTAGTCTCCACTTCCTCATTAACACCTCATCTTTAAGGTAGTATCCCACTGACTCTTTCTGAATTTCGTCCTCAGAGAGAGCTGTCTCCCTTAAAGCCACAATTTCAGAATCTTGATTCTGTTCCTCTATAAATTCCTTCCTAGATAAGGACAAACCTTTCTCATCAACTTTACTACCTTTTAAGTCCTGCTGGAATAGGGAAAGTAGAAAAGTCTCTGATAAATCATCATGGGCATCAGCAAACTTTTTAGACATGCTTCGAGTTACTGCGCATAGGGGGTAAACATCAGTATCCATGGATGAGTCATTAACAACAGGCTTGCTCGTTAGCTGCACTGCTGAATAAGCATCACCCTGGATAGGTGTCAACCTACCCCTAATGTTTACTAAACTCAACACTATCAGCAGACTTACGAAAACCATGAGTATATTATGAAAAATTCCAAACAATCCATTTATTCCATTTTTACAACCTTCAGCTCGATCTGTCTCCAGAGTAACCCCAGCAGATGGCCTCTCAAAACCAAAACAATCCTTTTTCTCCACATCACAATCACGAAAAGCAACTCCACAACCTTGAAGGTGTTTCCATCCAAATGTTAAAACAAAATTCAACAAAGTGGCACATACTTCTTTAGCAGGCCATTGTCCTGAAAGCAGGGTCAAAGGTCACAAAACCAATCCAAACTTCCCAAGTACTTTATTCAAAAGTCCAGAAATAGCACCCTTCTCAATATCTCCAATAACATTTATCTCAGCGATTTTCATCTCATCACCAACTTTTAAAACACTGCCAAATACAAGTGACTGAGAATCCTGAATATCCACTGGTACCAAGGATAACCCCTTATTCACTGAACCAAGACCAGCTGACACAAAGGGACTGCATTCCTTTTCAACTGAGTCAGACACCTCAGACCTTAACTGAGTTTCAACACAAGGTTCAGTACCCTGTGAATCCACAGGTACTTCAACAACCTGAACACAAGACAATTGGGACAGCTGCCTTTTCCAGGCTGTCATCACTTGTCCCAGTTTCAAATTCCAGGTTACCCTGAACCTCCCAGCTACCCTCTGGGAAACTCTCATCCAGAGCAAATTCAACCTTGTGGGTTAAAACAACCTCGTCTGCTGTCTTAGCAGACTCCCGCAAGGTAGCGGCATCCTTTTTATCTGGGTATGCCCTTACATCATCGGGAACACATTTCTTAAATTCTTCAATTAACACCAGCTCTTTCACATTGTAAAAATTATTAGAGTCCAACACTGGTCCTCCCAGCTGCCACATCTCCCTCTTGAACTGTCTTTGTTTTTCTGCCTCCTCTCTCTGTTTTTCTGACTCTTCTCTCTGTTTTGCTGCCTCCCCTCTCTGTTTGTCTGGCTCCCTAGCCTCAAACCGTTTTAATTGTAATTCATGCTCCATCTTAAGTTTTGCCAACGGAAGCGGAAGTTCAAACTCAGTAGGTTTACCTTCCATGAACATTTCCAACACATCCTCAGTAAATTGCTTTGTTGAAATATAATATTCAACTATTTTTCTTTGAATTTCTACCTTAGTCATACCCTTCTTGACCTCCTTAAGTTTCAATTCCTCAACAATTTCCCGCAACTCATCCTTTCTAGTTTTCTTCAAAACCACAGCATCTGGCCCTGCCAGAAGATCCTTAACATCCATTTCTGCTGTTTTTGCACACCAACAAGGCAAAAGGGATTTTCCCCAATCAATTCGAGTAAGCCCCCGACCAATTTGTTCAAATCCCGGATGCAGGCCCCAATTTTGTTATGCACGCCATAAAGGGTTAAAGAACCAGCAGAAATGGAAAACACTTTGGAGTCTGGTACTGCTGTTAACTAAAGCTATTTTTTTAGTAACTACACAATACAGTAATATAAAATCAGATAAATCAAGCAGGTTAGCAAAGTTCATGCATATATAAATGTGGAAACATAAAATCCAAGCTTCTTCAAGCTTAGGAGGTAAATGGATACAGTCTTACGATGACAGGTAAAGGGAATCAGTTCAGTTCATGGGATTTAGTTGAGTAGTGTTGGAGAGAGAGAGACAGGTGTTGCGTTTGTCCAAGTAAGCTGATGCCGCCTATTCTTCCTGTTGTCCTCTGAAACTTCCAAGTTAGCGAAACTTGACCAATTTAAGAGCACCATCTTCAAGTGATAGTCTACCAACCCAGGCAAAGGTTAATCACACTGGTAGACTCCACAGGGTCACTCTTTCACGCACTAATAATCACAGATCAATCCCTCATAATTGATCCTCAGTCCCACACTCGTGGGCACCTGAACAGGATAGTGGTAACTTCACTACACTTTAGTGCGTCTGCGTCTCCTGTGAAACAAGCAATTACGATTAAATACTGTTGTGCTGAACACCAGCTGTTCATCAAGTAGCTCCTCCCTTCTCTCTCTGTAGGAACTCAGAAGCTGGCTGTGTCCTTGCTGAAATCCCAAACAAACTGTGAGCAGTTTTCGCCCCTCTCTCTTTCTGTAACAAGCTGTTTGTGTTGTGCAGCTGCATGCCCTCTCTCTCTTTAAAGCTACAGTCCATAAGGGATAATTCAGAATCCCACCACAGTGCTAGAAGTATCTGGTGGGACAGGTAGCATCTGTGGAGGAAGAAAAAAGAGATTTAACGTTGAAGATTAGTGACTTTAGATCAAAAGCAGATATAGATGGCAATATAAGTAGGAGTGGAGGGGTAAGGTAGCAACGGCATAAGGGAAAGCTGACAATGGGGGTGAACACCTGTTTAATATAGCTATTCTACTAGAGAAAGGTAGAAATGGAGTGTGATATGTGAGAACAGAGAAGGGAAATTCAATTGCCACAAACTGGAAATATTAAAGAACGTTGGAAATACTCAGTGTTCCCTATTATTTAGTGAATATTGATGAAGAGAGGCAAACAGCCTTTTGTCAAAAATGGCAAAGGTTACGTCTGGAGATTAAAGAGATGGGAGAAGGGCAGTAAGAAAGAAGAGATAAATGGTCTAAGTGAAATTTACAACCCTAGGTGAATGAGGAAAAATTAAAACTCAGAATTGAGGACATTTCACTCTACCTTTCCAACAGATTATACAACACTGTACCTCTTCTACTGGAGTGCATGCCAGTCTCCCCTTCTAGTGGATTGCACTGCATTCTACACCGAAGTACTCTACCACTTCTAATGGATTACACTGCAGTGAACACCTCCTAATGGATTACAGTGCACTGAACACCTCCTAATAAATTACACTGCACTGAACAACTTCTAATGGATTACATTGAACATCTTCTAATGAGTTACACAGCACTGAACACTGAACATCTTCCAATGGATCACGCTGCACTGAGCACCTTCTAATGGATTACACTGCACTGAACATTTTCTAATGGATTACAGTGTGCTGAAAATCTTCTAATGGATTACACTGTAGTAAACACCTTCGAATGAATTACACTGCACTAAACATCTTCTAATAGATTACACTGCACTGAACATCTTCTAATGGATAACATTGCACTAAATACTGTCTAATGAATTACACTGCACTGAACACCTTGTAAAGGATTACACAACACTGAACACCTTCTAATGGATTACACTGCACCAAGCACCTTCTAATGGATTACACTGAACAACTTCTAATAGATAACACTGCACTGAACATCTTCCATTAGATTACATTGCACTGACCATCTTGTAATCGATGATACTGCACTGAACATCTTGTTATGGATTACACTGCAGTGAAAACCTTCTAATGGATTACACTGCACTGAACACCTTCCAATGCATTGTACTGCACTGAATACCTACTAATAGATTACACTGCACTGAACACCTTCCAATGGATTACACTGCACTGAACATTTTCTAATAAATTACAGTGTGCTGAAAATCTTCTAAAGGATTACACTGCACTGAACACCTTCTAATGGATTACACTGCACTGAACATTTTCTAATGGATTACAGTGTGCTGAAGATCTTCTAATGGATTACACTGCACTGAACATCTTCCAATGGATTACGGTGCACTAAACTCTTTCTAATGGACTATACTGCACTGAACATCTTGTAATGGATAACACTGCACTAAACACTGACTAATGGATTACACTGCACTGAACACCTTGTAACGGATTACATTACGCTGAACACCTTCTAATGGATTACACTGCACTGAACACCTAGTGGATTACACTTCACTGAACACCATCTAATGTATTGCACTGCACTGAACACCTCCTAATGGATTACACTGCACTGAAGATCTTGCGGATTACACTGCATTGAACACCTTCTCATGGATTACACTGCACTGAACACATTCTAATCGATTACACTACAGTGAACTCATTCTGATGGCTCACATTGAACACATTTTCATGGATAACACAGCACTGAACATCTTCTAGTGGATTACTCTGTACACCTTGTAATGGATTACACTGTACTGTTCACCTTCCAATTGATTAAACTGCACTAAACACCATGTAATGGAATACACTCCACTGAACATCTTCTAATGGATGCCTCTGAACACCTTCTGAAAGATTACACTGTACTGAACACCTTCCAATGGATTACATTGAACACGCTCTAATGGTTTACACTGCACTGACACCTCTGAATGGATGATACTACTCTGGTCATCTTCTAATGGATTACACAGCAATGAACACCTCGTAATGGATTACACTGCACTGAACATCTTCTAATGGATTACACAGCACTGAACACGTATTGGAAAACACTGCACTGAACACCTAATGGAATAAACTGCACTGAACACCTAATGGAATAGACTGCACGAACACCTTCTAATGGATTACAGTACAGTGAACTCCTTCTAATGGCTCACATTGAACACCTTCTCATGGATTACACTCAACACCTTCTAATGGATTACACTGCACCGTTCACCTTCCAATTAATTACACTGCACTGAACACTTTGTAATTTAATAAACTACACTGAACAACTTCTAATGGATTGAACTTCACTGAACACCTTCTAATGAATTACACTGCTGTGAGCACCTCCTAATGGATGATACTGCACAGAACATCTTCAAGTGGATTACACAGCACTACACACCTTCCAATGGATTACTCTGCACTGAACAGCTCCTAATGGGTTACACTGCAATGAACAGCTTCTAATGGATGATACTGTACAGAACATCTTCAAGTGGATTACACAGCACTACACACCTTCCAATGGATTACTCTGCACTGAACAGCTCCTAATGGGTTACGCTGCAATGAACAGCTTCTAGTGGATTACAGTGCACTGTAGACCTTCTAATGGATTATACTGCACCGATCACCTTCTAATGGATTACACTATACTGAACACCTCCTAATTGATTACACTGCACTGAACTCCTTCCAGTGGTTTACATTGCACTGAGCACCTCCTAATGGATTACGCTGCACTGAACACCTCCTACTGGATTACAGTGCGCTGAACTTCTAATGGAATACACTGCTCTGAACACTTTCTCATGGATTACAGAGCACTGAACACCGTCTTTCTTTCATTCGTTCTTTCTCAATCTTTTTATTAATATTTTAAAAAGTACATATAAGCGAACAAGAGGAGGGTTATCTCAGATATCTATATTAATGACAATACATATAAAAGGTAAAATAAACATTATCAAGATCATACATAGTATTAATCTAATAGTATATAATAAAAATAAAATACTCCTATTATTCTGTAAAAAGAGAAAAAAAGATAAAGAAACACCTTTATAATTTTATATATAGGAAAAAGAAACAGTATTCTCTATAAGCAAAAACAAAAAATAATAGAAAAGAAAAAAATAAAAGAAAAATAAGGAGGACTGGACAGCCCATATTGAGAGTGAAGTAAGGAAAAAGAAAAACGTTCTGATCAAATCCAAAGTTTCGAGCGAGTAATTGGAAGAGCAATAGATCAAACCATATAAAAATATTGAATAAGAGGTCACCAGGTTTCTTCAAATTTAAAGGATTTATCAAATGTCTGACTTCTTATTTTCTCTAAACTTAGACAGGACATAATGGAGGAAAGCCAATGGAAAAAAGTAGGTGGATTAGTCCTTCCATTTAAGCAAAATGGCTCTCAAAGCCAATAAAGTTGTAAATATTATCATCTGTTGAGCGGAAACAGGAACATATCCTGCTTCTGGTGGAATGATCCCTAAAATTGCTGTAGATAAATTTGGTTGTGTTATAACAGGGACGCTGGGAGTGGACCCAAATGCAAGACACAGACACTGAAGTACTAGGAACAGGACTTGACCAGAGAGCTGGGACAAGAACACAGACTTGGGCTAGGACATTTGCTAGGCAAGCGGGACCAGGACAAGGAACTGGTAACTAGGAGCCTGGGCTTGGGCTCTGAGCCAGAGACTTGACAAGGATCCAGAACCTGGGTCTTGACTCAGACTCGGATCCCTGAACTAGGTGAGGACATGACATGGGTACAGGACTGAACATGGCTTGGGTTCTTCATGGCTTGGGTACTTCATGGCTTGGGTTCTTTGTGGCAAGGACATGACAAGGCTTGGGTTCGGACTCCGAGCCACAGACTGGACAAGGACCCAGAACCTGGGTCTTGACTTGGGCTTGGACTCCGGAACTAGACGAAGACACGACATGGTCTTGGGAGACAGGACTAGGCAAGGCTACAGGACAGAACGGGAGACTCCTGGGCATAACGAAGGTACTCCAGGACAGGACGAAGCACATTGACAGGATGAGGCACATGGACAGGATGAGAACACGAAGCCTTGACTTGGTACTCAGAAACAGCCGAGCCTTGGACTTCGGACAACAGGAGCCTCGGAACCTTGGACTTAGGACGACAGGAATGCAGAACACAGAGCCTTGGCCTTGGGGAGGACAGGAACACAGAGCCTTGGTCTAGAGCATGGGAACATGGAGCCTTGGACTTGAGAGACAGGAACACAGGAACATGAAACAGAGAGCCGGGACCCCTCCTTGGGAACAGGACTTAGGGCCGGGACTTGACAAAGAATGCTGAACACGGCGAGATTGTTCCGAACACTAGGTAGCGGCAAACGGCCGGACCTACCTAGCGAAGGCGTGGACACAGAGACAGCTCCAAACAATGAAAGACAGTTCCTTATCACGGCACAGTAAGGCTCCGGTCTTGCTCCGGCGGTAGAACTTGACAGTGATACAGGCGAGTTTGCAGGCAAGTCTTCAGGCCAAGGCTTCAGGCAGAGGTTGCAGGCAAGGATTCAGGCAGAAGGTGAAGGGAAGGGAAGGGAACAGTCCAGCAACTGAAGCTGAACCCAGGAGCTGTTTTTGTTGCCAGCCCAAGGTGAGAATCATGTGCCTCAATTAATGCACACACAGATCAAGGGAAAACCAGAAAATCTGGAATAAGGATCAATGGACTGGACTGTGAACCGGAATACCACTTCACGGACCGGCCCGTGAACTGGAATGCGGACTTCATGGACCGGACCATGACAAGTTGTAGGTCCAAATTCAAGACTTTTGATGAAGTTTTAAAGACATCTTTCCAAAAGTTATCTATCTTGATCCAAGACCAAAACATATGAGTTAAAGTAGCCACCTCAATATTACATCTGTCACAAATAGGATTAATATTAAATATGGGCTAATTTATCCTTTGACATATGTGCCTGGTGTACTACCTTGAACTGTATCAAGGAATGACAGACACAAATGGATGAGGTATTTCCCAAATGAAAAAATTTTATCCCATTGATTATCTGAAAGTGGCTTTCGAATTTCCAATTCCCACACACCTTTAATTTTATCGTTAGGTAGCTTTCGCAAATTCAATAGCCATTTATAAATTATAGCTATTAGTCCTTTTTGACATGGTTTAACCTGAAAAAGAGTATCTATCATACTGTGCGGATAAGCAGAGGGAAAATTTGGAAGCAAAATAGGTAAAAAATTCCTAATTTGTAAATATCTAAAAAAATAGATAAATCATATTTGTCCACTAACTGAGTGAAAGACATTAAACTATCCTCCATATACAAATCCAAAAAAGTTATTATTCCTTTAGTTTTCAATTAAAAAGGTCTGATCGGAAATTGATGGTTTAAAAAAATAATCAAGATGGATTTTACTAGAAAGAACAAAGTTATTAAACTCAAAAAATCTTCAAAACTGAAACCAAATTCTTAATGTATGTTTAATAATGGGATTGAGGTCTCAACTACCAATCTTAGAAAGCAAAAAAGGAAGAGAAGCTCCCAGTAAAGAGGCCAAAGAATACCCCTTCACTGAGTTTTTCTCCAAATCTACCCATAAAGGACAATCATGTATGTCTGAATAATGAATCCAAAACAAAATACATCGAATATTAATTGCCCAGTAACACATTCTAAAATTTGGCAAAGCCATACAACCATGCATTTTTAATTTCTGCAATACTCGATCTAGGATTTTTATTATTCCAAATATAAGATAAAATTTTAGAGTCTATTCTGTCAAAAACCACTTAGGAACAAAGGAAGGGATTGCTTGAAATACATATAAGAATTTTGGTAGCACTATCATTTTAATAGCAATTAAAGATAATGACGTAGGAGACCATTTAGAAAGTATTTGTTGCGTGTACTCAATTAATGGAAGAAAGTTATATTTATACAGGTCCTTAAAATTTTTGGTAATTTTAATACCAAGATAAGTAAAGTTATTTTTAGCTATACTGAAAGGAATTTGATCGTATTGATCCAAGTAGTTATTAATAGGAAATAACTCACTTTTGTGCAAATTTAAGTTATATCCAGAAAAACTACTAAATTCAGAAAATATAGATAACATAGAATGAATAGATTTCTTAGGATCTGAAATATAAACTAGCAAGTCATCTGCATATAATGGAACCTTACGCACTTGATCTCCTCTCTTAATACCTTGAACATTGTTGGTGTCCTGAAGGGTAATGGCAAGAGGTTCTAAAGCCAGATTGAATAACAGCAGACTAAGTGAACAACTCTGCCGGGTACCTCTGTACAGCCTAAAATAAGTAGATTTTTGATTGTTAGTTATAACTGCCACCATAGGAGCTTGATAGATCAGCTTAATCCAGGAAATGAAACCTGGACCAAAATTAAATCTTTCTAAAACTTCAAATAAATCGGACCACTCTACCCTATCAAAGGCTTCCTCTGCATCAAGGAAAACAACACATTCGGATTATTTAGATGGAGAGGAATGAATAATGTTCAATAATCTCTGGATATTAAAATATGAATATCTATTCTTAATAAATCCAGTTTGATCTTTAGAAATAACCTTAGGTGGAATATTCTCAAGCCTGTTAGCCAAAATCTTAGAAAGAATTTTAGAATCCACATTTAATAAGGAAATTGGTCTGTAAGAGGCACATTCAGATAAATCTTTTTCTTTTTTGGGTATTAATGAAATTGATGCCTCATAGAAAGTTTTTGGAAGGGTCCCAGAGAGTATAGAATCAGTGAAAATTTGACATAAATGAGGTAAAAGTCTTAAAAAATTCTACTGTAAATCAACCCAGTCCCGGAGCTTTAGCTGATTGAAAAGAGGATATAGCCCTTACTATTTGCTCTTGTTTAATAGGTGTATCTAATGTATTCATATCCTGGATAGAAATTTTGGGTATATTCAATCTTTGCAAGAATCTATTCATAAAAGCAGTATTGTCTGGAAAATCAGATTTATAAATGTTAGAGTTAAAATCCAGAACTACCTTATTAATTTCCTGAGAATCTGACGTTTCAGTTCAATCAGTTCTTCGTATTTTCAAAATCTGTCTTCTAGCCATAAATGCTCTAAGTTGACCAGCCAACAATTTACCTGATTTATCCCCATGTATATAAAATTGACTTTTAGATTTCAAAAGTTTCTGCTCAATTGGAAAAGTCAGAAGCAGATCATACTGTGTTTGAAGTTCCACCCTTTCCTTATATAGATCTTCACTAGGTGTTACTGAGTAAACTTCATCTATTTCGTTAATCCTGTTAGTAATCACTAAAAGTTCCACTTTAGATATCCTTCTTAAAGCTACTGAATATGGGATTATCTGTCCCTTAAGAAAAGATTTCATCGCATCCCAGATAATCAAATTTGACATACCCTCAGTTGTACTTAATTCAAAAAATAGAGAAATTTGCTCTCTAATAAAACTTACAAATGCTGAATCATGCAGCAATGTAGCATTGAATCTCCACTGAGATGCATTCTGTATATTGTCGGGGAACTTCAGTACTAGTTTCATGGGCGTATGATCCAACAACGCAATAGTGTCATATGCACAGTCAGCAATAAAAGGCAGCAGTCGCGTATTCAACAAAAAATAATCAGTTCTTGAATATTTATGATGTACATGTGAAAAAGAAGAAAAATCCTCATCTTTAGGGTGAAGAAATCTCCAAATGTCGACCAGGCTGAATTCTAGTAAAAAAGAATTAATACAGGTCGCAGCCTCGTTAGGAAGCCACGGATTGGTTGATGATCTATCAATCGAAGGATTGAGACAACAGTTAAAGTCACTGCCCATGATCAACTTATATTCATTTAAATTTGGCAATGCAGAAAATAACTTCTTAAAAAAATTCAGGGCTATATACATTAGGTGCATATACACTCACACCAAAGCTATCTCTTGACCACATAACAGACCAGTAACAATTAAGTATCTTCCAATTGAATCAGTGACAGTATTAAGATGTACAAAAGGCATTTTAAAATTAATAAAAATAGATACCCCTGTAATTTTTGTTATTGATGAAGAATGAAACTGAGATCCCCTCCAAAATTTAAAAAAATGGTTTTCATTCTCTCTACGGATATGGGTCTCCTGCGCAAAAATAATACCAGCTTGAAGTATTTTTAATTTCTTAAAGGTCTTTCTAAGCTTAATAGGTTGGTTCAAGCCATTCAGGTTCCAAGAAATTATATTAATTTTATTAACATCCATAATGACGCTTTAATTTAAGGTTTAATAAAATAAGTTAGTGCACCGGCAGAAACCACACCCGGAGGGAAGAACAAATCATGGATTCAATCAGAGAGAAAAAAAATAACAGGAAAACCTCTCAGGACTGCCCAGTCGAAAAAACCTAAACTAGTAGCACCACTCCCTTCCCCCCCAAAGCCCAAAAACCATCCAATAGGTGACAACATGCTAAACTATAATCCCTTAACCCCTTGTCTCCAATAGGAAGACTCTTTTTTAAAAAGTTATATGCTAACACCACTGACTAAAGACACAACACATACATAAAGAAATAAACAAATTCCAAATATTTTGATATTATGTCTAACAGAAGTTAAAAAGTAGTTAACAGCGGCCATCTTAAAATCATTTAATAAAAATTGATCGTGTATTCAATAAAGATAGAACCAACCAAATAATATGATATGACTAGTGTTAAACTCTTACAATAAAGAAAAAAATAAAACAGCAAAAACGATGTCTGGACAGTCATAAAATGCAGATTAAACTTTCAATGATTCAGCTACAAACAACTCCCAGCCAAGGACGAAGTGTTTAAGTTGCTAGCATATTATGTCTAACAGAGGTTAAAACGCAGTTAACAGTGGCCATCTTAAATTCATTTAATAAAAATAGATCATATGCTTAAAAAAGATTGATCCAACCAAATAATATGTTACAACTAGTGTTAAACTCTTACAAATCTTAAAGGAAAAAATAAAACAACCAAAACGATGTCTGGGCAGACATAAAACACAGAATAAACTTTCAGAGATCCAGCTACAAATGACTCCAGCCGAGGCTTAGGTGATTAAGTTGCTTATGTTGCTTGCAAGACAGGCTTAAACTCATTTATAAATTCCCAAGCCTCGTCTGGGGAGTCAAATTGTTTTGGGCGAGCATTAGACGGAGAGATTCTCAGACGAGCTGGATAACGCAAAGAGGGGCGACAGTTCTCCTTATAAAGTTCAGCCATCACTTCCCGGTATTTAATTCTTTCTGCATAGACCTCTGGGGCAAAATCTTCAACTATGTGAATCTCTACTCTATTATAATTTAGCTTCCCCCGCTTCCTAGCATCTCGAAGAAGTACTTCTTTAGTAGTAAAGTAATGCAAACATACAATCACCGGGCGGGGTTTCAATTCAACAGAAGGTTTCAGACGGAGGATTTGGTGAGCTCTATCTATCATCGGAGGCGTTTCAAGTATCTCACTAAAAAGTGAGTGTAGCATATTCATGAAAAACTTTAGTGGCTCACTGGTTTCCATGTTTTCAGGTAAACCCAGTACACATAAATTCATCCTACGGCTTCTGCTTTCCAGATCAGTTGTTATCTTCTTAATTCTTAGTATTTCTGAAGAAAACTCAACAATTTTCTTTTCCATAGTAGCTATCTTTAATTCCTGTTCATTAATCACTTGATTCACAGTCTCCAATTCTCTTCCGATTCTATTAGTGTCCTTTTTAATCGTCTGATATTGAAATTCCAGATTCTTCAAAGATTCATGGACAGCAGAGACAGTTTTTTTCAAGCTCTTCATAAGCATTTGTCAGTCTATCAATCTTGGTGTCCACCATTCCAATCTTGATATTAATATCTTGCATCAAAGAAAACATTCTTTCTGAGGTGGAGTCTTCCTCTGACACCTTTGTTTGTTCAGGTTCACAAACAAATTTGCCACGTCTTAATTCGATTCCAGTTCAGGTTCCAGCCATTGTGATTCAATCATAAAGCCTTCAATAAAAGTAATACATCTTCAAAGTTTAAACAAAACTAGCAATGGAAAGTGAGTTGTAAAAGGAAGGATTAGCGCCAACAGCGTCTTAATCCATTAACTGCCGAAGGGAGACTGAACACCTTCTAATAGATTACACTGCACTGAACATCTTCCAGTGGATTAGATGGTGGTCACTGCAGTGAACACCATCTAATGGATTACACTGCAGTGAACACCATCTAATGGATTACACTGCACTGAACACCTGGTAGTGAATTACACGCCACTGAACATCTCCAGTGGATTACACTACACTAAAAACCTTCTAATAAACTACAGTGCACTGAACATCTTCTAATGGATTACACTGCACTGATCATCTTACAATGGATTACACTGCACTGAAGACCTTCTAATAGCTTACATTGCACTGCAAATCATCTAATGGGTGTCACTGAACATCTTCTAATGGTTTACACTGCACTGAACAGCTCCTAGTGGATTACAGTGTGCTGAATATCTTCTAATGGATTACACTGCAATGAACATTTCCTAAGGAATTGCACAGCACTGAACATCTTCTAATGGATTACACTGCACTGAACATTTTCTAATAGATTACACTTCACTGAACACCTCCTAATGGAATATACTGCACTGAACACCTAATGGATTACATTGCACTGAACATATTCTGATGGATTACATTGAACATCTTCCAGTAGATTACACTACACTGAAGACCTTCTAATGGCTTACACTGCACTGAACATCTTCAACTGGATGACACTGAACATCTTCCAATGGATTACACTTCACTGAACAACTTTTAATGGATTACACTGCAGTGAACACCTTCTAATAGATTACACTGCACTGAACATCCTGTATTGTACGACACTGCATGCCCATCTTGTATTTTATGACATTGCACTATCAACTAATGGATTACACTGCACTGAACACTTTCTCATCGACTACACTGCACTGAACAACTACTGGCTTGCACTGCACTGAACACCTCCTAATGGATTACACAGCACTGAACACCTCCTAATGGATTACACTGCACTGAAAATCTCCTAATGGATTACACTGCACTGAATATCTTCTAATGGATTACACTGCATTAAGCACTTCCTAATGGATTACACTGCACTGAATATATCCTAATGGATTACACTGCACTGAACAGCTTCTAATGGATTATACTGCACTGAGCGCCTCCTAAAAAATTTTTCACCCAGAGAGTGGTGAATATATGGAATGCTCTGCCCCAGAAGGCTGTGGAGGCCAAGTCTCTGGATGCTTTCAAGAAAGAGATGGATAGAGCTGTTAAGGATAGTGGAATCACAGGTTATGGGGATAAGGCAGGAACTGGATACTGATTGTGGATGATCAGCCATGATCGCAGTGAATGGTGGTGCTGGCTCGAAGGGCCTAACGGCCTACTCCTGCACCTATTGTCTGTTGTCTATTGTCTAATGGACTACAGTGCACTGAACACATCCTAATGGATTACAGTGCACTGAACAGTGTTCTAATGGATTATACTATACTAAACTCCTTCTAAAGGACTACACTGCACTGATCATCTTCTAATGGATTACACTGAACATCTTACAATCGATTAAACTGCACTGAACACCTTTCTTTGTAATTTATTTTTTATTGAATTTCATCATCAAACAAACATTTCCATAAGATGTATTTCAGATACTGTACATACATATCATAAAATCATATTTGTCACAAATCTCCACATAATATTTATCTGAGGTATACACTTATAAAAAAGGAGAGGAAAGAAAGAACAATCAAAAGAAGAAAACTATGTACAGAGTAGGAAGTGATTTTTTTTTTACAACATCTTCATTGACCCCTGAGAATAAAATCAGGCCTTTGAGGTATTATGTAGTTGACCATTTTTTTCCAGTATGAATAAAATTGTTCCAACTTATGACTAACAGATGCTGTTATCTTCTCCATTTTGTAAATGTCCATTGCTATTTCCATCCAGACATTTAAAGTTGGACTCTCCTGTGATAAACATTTTCTGGTAAGCGTCTTTTCACGAGCCACCGCAGTATAATCATTAAATATTTATCTCTTTTCAACCATTCTTGAGGTATATACCCAAAATATATGGTCTTACTCTCTAAGGGTATTTCACATTTAAAGATGTCTTGTAGGGCATTATGTATCCCACTCCAATAGTCTTTGATAATGGGGCAATCCCAGAAACCATGATAATGGTTTGCATTTTGATTTCTATAATTTCTCCAGCAAACAGCGGGGTTACTGTCATAACAGGATTTCTGAGAGGGTGTAATAAAATATCTTATCAAGTTTTTCACACCTGAACTCCCTCCATTTCTGTGAACTGGTACACTTCATTGATACCTCCATATTATTGTCCAGTCTTCCTCAGATATTATTATCCCTCCTTCCTTCTCCCATTTTGTTTTAATGTATGAAGTCGAATGTGTTTTAAGATTTGTCAAACCCTTATACAAGCTTGAGATTATTCTACTACCGTTGTCTGAATTCTATGCTTTTCTAAATAGCTCTATCAGACATGTACTTGCCTTGGTTACATTTTTAACCGTCCTATTAACATACTGTTGCATCTGTAAATACTGGTAAAAGCCTTGTTTTACTAGTAAGTGTTTCCCTTTGAGCATTTCAAAACTGAACAGTGTTCCTTCTTTCATTATATTGCAAATAGCTGTTATTCCTTTAGCTGTCCAGTCCTTAAATCTAGCATCCAGTTTATTTGGTGTAAAATTCGAGTCATATGCACACCATTTAGAATTTCAATGTCTCTCTCTAGTTTATATTCTTTCATAATAGTTTTCCATATTTTAAGAGTCCATTTCACCCATGGGTTGTCAATAATATTTATGTAACTTTGTAGGTTGTTATCAGCCAAAATTGCCTGTATGGGGATGGAAAGTATCCTCTCTTCAATGTTTTTCAATTGAGCGTCATATAATGGGTTGCACCAGCATATCACAGCTCTCAACTGTGCTGCAAAATAATATCGTCTAAGAGAAGGTAGGCTACATCCCCCCTTTTTCTTGGCTAATTGCAAAGTTTTGAGATGAACCCTAGGCCTTTTACCTTGCCATATATATCTAGATAGCATCTTGTTCCATTCATTGAATTGATTTTGGTTAATCTCTATTGGTAGGGTCTGAAAGAGATATAGTAGACTGGGCTGTATATTCACTTTAATAGATTCAATCCTTGAACTGAGACCAAGAAAAGGAATTAGGTTCCATCTTGTTATATCTTCTTTAATTTTTTATATATAGGCTGATAATTGCATTCTGATAATTTTGCTAAAACTTTTGGCATAATGATGCCCAAATATTTGATGTTTGCCATGCCCAAGAAATTTTCAATTTCTCTTGGTGGGCTATAGTTATATGAAAGTAACTGGGTTTTATCTATATTGATCTTGTATTCTCATAATTGGCCATATTGTTCAAAGGATTGCATCAATTTAGGTAAAGAGTATGTCGATTGCCCTAGTTAGATCAAAATGTCATCCATGTAACAGGCCAATTTATGCTCCGTCCCTTTAATAGTAATCCCCATGATATCTTCATTTTGTTTGATGTATTGAGCTAGTGGTTCCAGATATAATGAGAAGAGTAGCGGTGACCATGCACGACCCTGACTCGTGCCCCTTTCCAGGGTAAAACTATGAGATAAATATCCATTGATTTTAATCCTGGTAGTAGGATTGTCGTATGGTGCCTGTATAGTTTTAATAATTGTGTCATGTAGACCAAATCTATGTAAAACTCTGTAAAGAAAGTTCCAATGAGCCAAATCAAATGCCTTTTCAGTGTCCAGGCTTATCACTATTACTTCAATTTCATTTTTTTTATATGATCCATAATGTGAAGTGTCCTTCGTATATTGTGTTGGCGTTGTTGTATAAAACCTGTCTGATCGTTATGTAGCAACACACATAAAAGTTGCTGCTGAACGCAGCAGGCCAGGCAGCATCTCTAGGAAGAGGTGCAGTCGACGTTTCAGGCCAAGACCCTTCGTCAGGACTAACTGAAGGAAGAGTGAGTAAGGGATTTGAAAGTTGGAGGGGGAGGGGGAGATCCAAAATGATAGGAGAAGACAGGAGGGGGAGGGATGGAGCCAAGAGCTGGACAGGTGATAGGCAAAAGGGATACGAGAGGATCATGGGACAGGAGGTCTGGGAAGAAAGACAATGTGGGGGGGGGGGACCCAGAGGATGGGCAAGGGGTATATTCAGAGGGACAGAGGGAGAAAAAGGAGAGTGAGAGAAAGAATGTGTGTATAAAAATAAGTAACAGATGGGGTACGAAGGGGAGGTGGGGCATTAGCGGAAGTTAGAGAAGATTGCCTCTGCCATTGATCTCGCCGGCTCCAACACCTCAGGGCATATTCAAGACCCGGACTCCAGCAACGACCATGGACACATTCAAAGTGATTGCACAACCACCAACTGCGACTCCAGCCTTGAACTCCAGGCCGGATCTTCATGTGCTGCTACTGTGACTCCCGTCTCCCCTTCCCCCACCACCAATCTGCAACCCCATCTCCCTCAGATCCCATCGTCAGCTCCTGGGTACTCAGAGGATCCATCTTCCTCTCACCCCAACCCTCCCCTCTCCATTGACACCCCCAGCCTCCCCCCTCCCGCCTCTGATCCCAGCTCTCAAGATTCCAGCCTTGAACTCCAGGCCGGGTCTTTATGTGTTGTTATTGTGACTCTCGTCTCCCCTTCCCCCACCAATACTCTGCAATCCCATCTCCTTCAGATCCCATCATCAGCTCCTGGGTCCTCAGAGGCTCCATCTTCCTCTCACCCCAACCCTCCCCTCTCCATTGACACCCTCAGCCTCCCCCCTCCCCCCCTCTGATCCCAGCTCTCATCCGTGCTGGGTCTTTACCATCCCCTCCGACCTTCAACTGTTGGAGGCAGAGCGCTCTGTCCTCAGTAAGGGCCTCACCTTTGTCCCCCTTCGCCCACACCTCAGCGAGTTCCGTGTTCGCCATGATGTGGAACTTTTCTTCTGCTGTCTCCGTCTCCGAGCCTACTTCTTCGGCAAGGACTCTTCCATCCCCACCGATGACCCCTTCTCCCATCTTCAACCCTCCTCTTCTTCATGGACACCCCGCTCTGGTCTTCTGCCTGCTCCGGATCTCTTTATCGCTAACTGCCAACGGGACATCAACCTTCTCGACTTCACCGCACCTTGTCCCCATTCCAACCTCACTCCTTCGGAACGCTCGGCTCTCCACTCCTTCCGCACTAACCTTAACCTTATTATTAAACCCGCCGATAAGGGGGGGGTGCTGTTGTAGTCTGGCGTACTGACCTCTACCTTGCCGAGGCACAGCGACATCTCGCGGATACCTCCTCTTATTTATCCCTCGATCGTGACCCCACTAAGGAGCACCGGGCCATTGTCTCCCACACCATCACCGACTTTATCCGCTCAGGGGATCTCCCATCCACTGCTACCAACCTTATAGTTCCCACACCTCGCATTTCCCGTTTCTACCTCCTACCCAAGATCCACAAACCTGCCTGTCCTGGCCGACCTATTGTCTCAGCTTGCTCCTGCCCCACCAAACTCGTTTCTGCATACCTCGACACAGTTTTATCCCCCCTTGTTCAATCCCTTCCTACCTATGTTCGTGACACTTCTCACGCTCTTAAACTTTTCGATGATTTTAAGTTCCCTGGCCCCCACTGCTTTATTTTCACCAAGGATGTCTAGTCCCTATATACTTCCATCCCCCATCAGTAAGGTCTCAAAGCTCTCCGCTTCTTTTTGGATTCCAGACCTAATCAGTTCCCCTCTACCTCCACTCTGCTCTATCTAGCGGAATTAGTCCTTACTCTTAATAATTTCTTCTTTGGCTCCTCCCACTTCATCCAAACTAAAGGTGTAGCTATGGGCACCCATATAGGTCCTAGCTATGCCTGCCTTTTTGTTGGCTTTGTGGAACAATCTATGTTCCGTGCCTATTCTGGTATCTGTCCCCCACTTTTCCTTCGCTACATCGATGACTGCATTGGCGCTGCTTCCTGCACGCATGCAGAACTTGTTGACTTTATTAACTTTGCCTCCAACTTTCACCCTGCCCTCAAGTTTACCTGGTCCATTTCCGACACCTCCCTTCCCTTTCTAGATCTTTCTGTCTCTGTCTCTGGAGACAGCTTATCCACTGATGTCTACTATAAGCCTATTGACTCTCACGGCTATCTGGACTATTCCTCTTCTCGCCCTGTCTCTTGCAAAAACGCCATTCCCTTCTTGCAATTCCTCTGTCTCCGCCGCATCTGCTCTCAGGGTGAGGCTTTTCATTCTAGGACGAGGGAGAAGTCTTCCTTTTTTAAAGAAAGGGGCTTCCCTTCCTCCAATATCAACTCTGCTCTTAAACGCATCTCCCCCATTTCGCGTACATCTGCTCTCACTCCATCCTCCCGCCACCCAACTAGGAATAGGGTTCCCCTGGTCCTCACCTACTACCCCACCAGCCTCCAGGTCCAACATATTATTCTCCGTAATTTCCGCCACCTCCAACGGGATCCCACCACTAAGCACATCTTTCCCTCCCCCCCTCTCTCTGCATTCCACAGGGATCGCTCCCTATGCGACTCTCTTGTCCATTCGTTCCCCCCCATCCCTCCCTACTGATCTCCCTCCTGGCACTTATCCGTGTAAGCGGAACAAGTGCTGCACATGCCCTTACACTTCCTCCCTTACCACCATTCAGGGCCCCAAACAGTTCTTCCGGGTGAGGCAACACTTCACCCGTGAGTCGGCTGGGGTGATATACTGCATCTGGTGCTCCCGATGTGGCCTTTTATATGTTGGCGAGACCCGACGCAGACTGGGAGACCGCTTTGCTGAACACCTACGCTCTGTCCGCCAGAGAAAGCAGGATCTCCCAGTGGCCACACATTTTAATTCCACATCCCATTCCCATTCTGACATGTCTATCCACGGCCTCCTCTACGGTAAAGATGAAGCCACACTCAGGTTGGAGGAACAACACCTTATATTCCGTCTGGGTAGCCTCCAACCTGATGGCATGAACATTGACTTCTCTAACTTCCGCTAATGCCCCACCTCCCCCTTGTACCCCATCTGTTACTTATTTTTATACACACATTCTTTCTCTCACTCTCCTTTTTCTCCCTCTGTCCCTCTGATTATACCCCTTGCCCATCCTCTGGGTCCCCCCCCCCCCGTCTTTCTTCCCGGACCTCCTGTCCCATGATCTTCTCGTATCCCTTTTGCCTATCACCTGTCCAGCTCTTGGCTCCATTCTCCCCCTCCTGTCTTCTCCTATCATTTTGGATCTCCCCCTCCCCCTCCAACTTTCAAATCCCTTACTCACTCTTCCTTCAGTTAGTCCTGACGAAGGGTCTCGGCCTGAAACGTCGACTGCACCTCTTCCTAGAGATGCTGCCTGGCCTGCTGCGTTCACCAGCAACTTTTATGTGTGTTGCTTGAATTTCCAGCATCTGCAGAATTCCTGTTGTTTGATCATTATGTATCAGTGTGGGGAGAAACTCGTCTAATTGTTTGGCCATGATGGAGGTAAATATTCTATAACCCACATTAAGAACAGATATTGGTCTAAATGACCCACATTTCATTTTATCCTAGCTTTCTTTCGGTTTCACTGAGATTATCGCCTCCTTCCAGCTGAGTGGCATTTGAGCCTTTCTTAGGGCCCAGTTCAGTGTGAGGAGTAAAACAGGAATTAACTCACTTCTAAACTCTCTATACCACTCTGCCATATATCCATCTGATCCTGGTGATTTGCTTAATTTAAGCCTACTAATTGCAGTTTTTATTTCAGCTTCAGTTATGTCAGCAGTCATCGTTCTAAATTGTTCTTTGCTTAAAGTGGGTAACTCTAAAGAATTCAGGGAGGTGTCAATTTGCTTCTCTCTGGAACTTTGGAATGTAGAGTTTTGTAAAACATTTTAAAAGCTTCTTGAATTTCAATTAGCTTATTTTTTATCACTTTTGTTCTTGGATCCCTAATTCTATGAATTGTATTTTCTGCTATCTTTTTTTTTCAGTTTCCATGCCAGTATTTTCATAGATTTTGATCCACTTTCATAGTGTCTCTGTTTCAGAAACATTAATTTTTTTCTAATTTCTTGTGTCGCCAAACTATTAATTTCATTCCAAATTTTTTAAATTTCCTCTAGTGCATCCTGTGTCAAACTCAATTTGTGTTTTTTTTCTAGTTCCTTCAGCTTATTTTGTAATTCCTCTAATGTTTTATTCCTTATTTTTTTCTTATATGAAGATATCGCTATAATTTTCCCTCTTAAGACAGCCTTCAGAGTATCCCATAGAATCGGAGGTGAAACCTCTCCATTATTATTGAATTCTAAGTAAAGGCGAATTTCTTTTCTAATTTGTTCCTTAAAATAGGGATCGTTGAGTAGACTTGAATTTAGTTTCCAAATAATATTCTTTTGTTGTAGGTCAAAATCAACAGATAAATATATAGGTGCATGGTCACTTACATCTATTGTCCCAATTCCACAGGTGATTATTTTGTCTGTATCTTTTCCAAATGTTATGAAATAGTCTAGTCTTGTATATAAGGAATGGGGGGCAGAATAATGAGTGTAATCCCTTCTGTCGGGGAAAAGATCCCTCCATATATTAAAAAGAGTGTTAACTTTCTTATGTAAGGACTTGGTTTCATAAGTTTTTCTATTGGAAGAGTCTAACTTTGGTTGTAATTGTAAATTTAAGTCTTCCCCCACATATCAGAAGACCTTCTGTTTCCGTTACTATAATATTAGTAATTTTCCTTCCGTTTCTGTAGGACTGCCAGGGTGTAATCATGATCGAAGTACATTAACTTCCCGTTCCAAAAAACTCTCTTCCTACCCCAGGCCCTTCGTAGAATCTCCGCCTTGCTCTTGAATCGAAGGAATCTAAGTACTATTGAGCACGGTTTACTTTCTCTGTCTCCGGGAGGCCGCAGGACGAGCGAACGATTCGTCCTCTCAATTTCAATCTCCATAGTTGGGGGAGTCTCCAGCGTGTCCCGCAGCAGCTTGTCTACAAAGTCTATCATCGACAATCCGTCTGCTCCTTCGGGAACATTATAAATCCTGATATTTTTCTGTCGTGATCTTCCCTCCTGGTTAAGCAATTTACTTTTATGTTGATATAATGTTTTTATTGTCTTACTTAGTATCTGTTTCATGTTTTGCACGCGATCTTCCACCTTCTCAATTCAAGTCTCTGCCACCGCTATTTTCTGATTGATGTTGGCGAGCTCTGACTTGATATCATTGAGTTGCTGTTTTATATCTTTTTAAACTTCCCTAATCTCTTCCAAAATCCTTATCATATTTGCTGCTCCACCTGCACGAGGCCCAGCGACAGCCTCACCACCACGTGCACATGTAGGAGAGCTGCGGGCTGCACCTCTCTCTTCCATAGGCTCCGCAGTGGTGCTTTTTTTCCATCTCCATTCTTTCCCCCCTTATGAATTCGGATATTTTCGAAAGATCTTATACTTGATGGATTAACGGGGCAAAATATGCGTTTTTCCAGAGGAGCTACTGATTTAAGCTGCCATTCTAAACGATGATGTCACTGGAACCCCCAATGAAAACATCCTAATGGATTAAACTGCACTGAACACATTCTAATGGATTACAGTGCACTGAACGCTTCCTAATGGATTACAGTGCACTGAACACATCCTAATGGTTTACAGTGCACTGAACAGCTTCTAAGGGATTACACTGTACTAAACACGTTCTAATGGATTATTCTCTACAGAACATCTTCTCGTGGATTACACTGCACTGAACATCTTCTAATGGATTACACTGAACCTCTTCAAATGTAGTACTCTGAACACCTTTTAATGGATTACACTGCACAGAACATCTTCCAATGGATTACACTCTACAGATCATCTTCTCATGGATTACAGTGCACTGAACACCTCTGAATAGATGATACTGCACTGATCACCTTCAGATGGATTGAACTGCAGTGAACACCTAATGGATTAAACTGCACTAAACACCTTCAAATGAACAACACTGCACTGAACATCTTCTAATGGATTACACTGAACAGTTTTCAATGGATTACAGTACACTGAAGGCCTTCTAATGGATTACACTGTATTGATCATCTTCTAATGGATGGCACTGAACATTTTCCAAAGGATTATGCTGTACTGAACTTTTTCTAATGGATTACACTGCACTGACATCTTCTAATGAATTACACTGCACTAAACGCCTTCCAATGGATTACACTGCACTGAACATATTCTAATAGATTACACTGAATATTGTCCAATGGTTTACACTGCACTGACAAACTTCTAATGGATTACACTGCACTGACAAACTTCTAATGGATTACACCGCACTGAACACCTAGTGGATTACGCTGCACTCAACACCTTCTAATAGATTACACTGCCCTGAACATCTTCTAATAGATTACACTGCATTAAACACCTTCCAATTGATTACTGTGCAATGAACACCTCCTAATGGATTGCACTGCTCTGAATTTCTACAGCGGATATTTCCAGTGGGACATTACGGGATACTTTTAAAGCATATATTCATGGACAAATTATGTCATATACTGCTGGATTAAAAAAGTGAACTAATAATGAAATACTTAAACTGGTTGACAAGAAATTGACAAGAAATATTCTATAGCCCCTAATCAGGAGCTTTATAAACAGAGAGTTGAACTTCAAATGGAACATAATCTCTTGCTATCGTCTTCAACTGAAAGTCAATTAATCAAAACTAAGAGTCAATTCTATATACATGGTGATAAAACTGGGAAATTGTTGGCTAATCAATTGAAATCGGCCTCGGTTAAACGACAGATTCTTAAGATTCGTAAACAAGATGACACTTTGACGGTTGACCATGACGAGATAAATAAATCCTTTCAAGAATTTTATACCTCCCTATATCAATCAGAATTTCCTGATGACTCCACCATAATGCATGAATTTTTAAAGAAATTGAATATTCCAAAATTATCTTCTAATGAACGCTCAAAACTAGATGTACCTATTACAGTAGAGGAAATAAAAAAATGCTATTCTTTTGATAAACTCAAGTAAAGCACCTGGCCCAGACGGATATACAGTAGAATTTTTTAAGTTTTTCTCTACTACACTGGCTCCTTGGCTATGTAGAGTTTCTAGGGATGCAGTATCTATAGGTGAATTACCCCAATCTTTTTATCGAGCTTCTATTTTCCTAATTCTCAAAAAAGATAAGGATCCTACTGAATGTGCATCTTACAGGCCTATATCTTTGCTGAATGTGGATTCTAATATTTTTTCTAAAATATTGGGAATGAGATTGGAGAATGTATTACCTCAAATTATTTCTGCTGATCAGAGTGGATTTATTAAAAATCGTTACTCTTCTTTTAATATTAAGAGATTAATGAATATTGTTTATACGCCTTCACCCAGAATTCCAGAATGTGTTATTTCATTGGATGCTGAGAAAGCTTTTGACAGAGTTGAATGGACATATTTATTTAACACCCTTGAGAAATTTAATTTTAGTTCGATATTTATATCTTGGATTAAACTGATATATCTCACTCCTTTGGCTTTGGTACTTACTAACAATCAAAGATCTCCTCTTCTTCATCTATTCCGTGGTACCAGGCAGGGCTGTCCTCTTAGTCCACTACTATTCGATATTGCCTTGGAACCGCTAGCTATTGCTATTCGTGACTTCCCTAATATATTTGGCATCACCCGTGGAAATGAGACTCATAAATTATCACTATATGCAGATGATTTACTATTATATATTTCTAACCCAGGAAAATCTATTCTAGCAGTATTAACTTTGCTTGCCCAGTTTAGTAGTTTTTCTGGTTACAAACTGAACCTAGGTTAGAGGGAACTTTTTCCATTAAATATGCAGGTTCCCATTTATAGATATTCTCCATTTAGAGTGACTACTGACTATTTTACTTATTTGGGAGTTAAAATTACTAAGAGACATAAGGATCTATTCAATTTCAACCTTTTACCATTAATTAATCAGGTTAAGCAACTGATTACTAAGTGGTCCCCATTGACTCTATCATTGATTGGCCGAATCAATGCTATTAAAATGATTATTTTACCTAAATTTTGATATTTATTTCAAACGATACCAATTTTATTTCTAAATCCTTTTTTGATACTATTGATTCTAAAACTTCCTCTATATATCGCAAAACAAAAATCCCAGATTAGGTAAAAAATAATTACAGAAATCCAAGAAAGACAGTGGTTTAGCACTGCCTAACCTAAGATTTTATTATTGGGCAATTAATATTCGATTATTTAATATTTTGGACACAAGATTGGAATATAACTCCAAGCCCATATTGGGTAAACCTTGAAGGCTACTCTGTACAAGGGTTCTCTTTAGCTTCCATTTTAGGAACTTCACTTCCTTTTGTACTATCTAAATTGAATAAACAAATGGTTAACCCAATAGTTAAACATACATTGTGAATATGGAAACAACAGGAATTCTGCAGATGCTGGAAATTCAAGCAACACACATCAAAGTTGCTGGTGAACGCAGCAGGCCAGGCAGCATCTCTAGGAAGAGGTGCAGTTGACGCTTCAGGCCGAGACCCTTCGTGAGGACTAACTGAAGGAAGAGTGAGTAAGAGATTGCGAATATGGTTTCAATTTTGTAAATTTTTTGGTTTGTACAGATTTATGTTATCAAGTCCTATTATATCTAATTTCTTTTTTCAACCCTCGGTTATGGACCAAGCATTTTTGATATGGAAAACGAAAGGCACAACATGTTTTTGTGACTTGTTTCTGGATAACTGTTTTATGTGTTTTGAATAGTTATCTAAGAAATTTGATTTGCCTAGATCCCATTTTTTTAGATACTTACAAATAAGAATTTTTAAAAATACTACGTTGCCTACCTTTCCGACTTTATATCCTACTAATATCACTGATAAAATTTTAGGTTTAAATCCTCTTCAGAAGGGATTAATAGCAGTTATCTATGATATAATTATGAAATTATAGCCAGGTATATCTGATAAAATTAAACATGAGTGGGAAAAGGAACTTCAACTTTGTCTACCCATAGAGAAATGGGATAAAATTTTTCAATTAGTTAGTACTTCTATATGTACATAGATTAATACAATTTAAAGTAGCACACAGAGCCCATATGTCTAAAGATAAATTAGCCCGTTTTTATTCCTATATAAACTCTATTTGTGACATATGTCACTCTGAGGTGGCTTCTTTAACTCATATGTTTTGGTCCTGTCCTCTCTTGGAAAAATATTGGAAAGATAGTTTTGATATTATCTCAACAGTTCTATGTTTTGATTTACAACCCCATCCTATTATGGCAATTTTTGGATTGCCAATGGTAGAACATAGATCTTTGTCTTCTTCAGCCTGTTGGATGATAGCATTTGTTGCTTTAATGGCCAGAAGATCTATTTTATTGAACTGAAAGGAAACCAATCCTCCTACTACATTCCAATGGTTTTCCCAAACTATATTAAGTTTAAATTTAGAAAAAGTTAGAAGTGATATTTTTGATCCTTCGGTTAAATTTGAAGAAACTTGGAAACCTTTTATGCAACATTTTCATATGATGTAATTTGACCTTTCCGAATCTTCTTTATTAACTTAAAATATATGAATAGAGGAGCGGAGTTGACGACATTACTGAACGTGTTCGATTCAAGATATTGGTCTAGCCCTGTTTTGTTCTGTTTGCTTTTTTTTAGGTTTAGTATTTAGTTTTTTTTCCTTTTTTTTGGAGGGGGGGTTTCCTATATATATATTTTTTTTTCTTTTTATTTCTTTTTTTCTCCTTATGGTTAATTTCATCATGAGTTTGGAAGTCTATTATACCTATGTTATTTGAAATTTTTTTTGTATATGTGTATTAATAATAAGATTATTCCAATCTCTTTGTATTAATATTGTTATTGTGTTTATAAATTTGAAAATTAATAAAAGATTTATAAAGAAAGAAAAGGATTACACTGCACTGAACATATTCTAATGGATTACACTGAACATTTTCCAATGGATTACACTGCACTGAAGACCTTCTAATGGTTTATACTGCACTGCACATCTTCTAATGGATAAAAACTGCACTAAATACCTTCTGATGGATTACAGTGCACTGAACATCTTCTAATGGATTACACTGCAGGAAACGCCTTTCAATGGATTACACTGCAATGAACACCTCCTAACGGATTACACTGCACTGAACACCTAGTGGATTACGCTGCACTGAACACCTTCTAGTAGATTGCACTGCACGAATCACCTTCCAATGGATTACTGTGCAATGAACACCTCCTAATGGATTACACTGCACTAAACTTCTTTCAACGGATTACACTGCACTGAACACCTAATGCATTACACTGCACTGAACATCTTCTGTTGGATTTCATCACTTCCCTTGAAATTCAGCCCTTCCAAAAGCAAACGCTGAAGACAACAATGCTGAAGAAAATCTCAAAGAATATCTGATTGAGATGTACACAACTGTAAGACTCTTACTTAGGGTAGATAGCATTTTATTTTTTATAGCATGGTGATAGATTCTTGAGTCGCATGGCACAGTAATGGGTTCTTTTGCCACCACATCTAGTCTGACTTGCGTGTTGGTACAATCATGAAATCTGTATCCTTCTGTGTTTTGCCTTCTCAGGTGTTACCTGAATGCATCTCACACAAAGCTGTAGACATCCTTATCAATTCCAATCACGGTGCCGATCTATGCTAATCCAATTTACCTGCATTAAACCCTTATCCTTCTTCTTTCCTGGTATCAACTGTCTCTGTAAAAGAGCTTTCCCCTCAGATTCCATTAAAACTCTTTTTCGTCACTTTACGCCCATGCCCTCTTCATTCCCTTGCTATGAGAAATAAAGACTTTCACTATTCACCCTATCTTAGTCTCTCATAATTTCACACACTTCTATCAAAAGTAAGCATCATTTTCTCCTGGGAAAACTAAGCTAGCCTGTCCAATCTCTCCGCATAATTTAAATCCACCAATTCACACCGCATCCTGGTGAATTTATTCTGCATTCTCTCCAGTACAAGCACGTCCTTCATAGAGTGAAGTGACCAGAATTGCACACAATACTGCAACCCATACATTGTAAAGTTGTAAACATACAGTACGTCTCAACTGTTATACTCTATGTACGGCATATGAAGGTAAGCATGAAGTTAGGTATGTCTAAGCCTGGGGAACATAAGATTAGGGTAAGGAGGTAAGGAGTTTGGAATGTATAAACTGATTGTGTAGTGGGGCAGAGTCCCTCACATTTACTTCAGGCTAATGACTTGAAACACCTTGGAATGTAAGTTTAAATGGGGGGCGATTATTGAAAAATTAAGTCAGTATAGATGGCACTTAATATGGATATGCTACTTGAAAGTACATTTTTCTGTGCAGTGATGTACTCTATGTAAACAATATGTTTAAGTATTCCTAGAAGTTAGACAGCTGAGCAAACAATAAGGAAATGGATATTAAGAATACAAAGGTCAAGGACAAAGGTCAAGAAACAGTGATGTCATCAAGGAGATATAGAGAAAGCAGAAGTATTGGACAATATCAGGAGAGATCAGAATTCCAAGAAATGTATGAAAATGTTAAAAGAAAATAAAAGAGTGGGAGGGATTAAAGAGGAAGGAGTAGTCAGGGAAAATGTCACAGCAGTCCTCAGTCAGAATGAACTGGAGAGCTCATCTAGTGAAGATTTAGACCATAAGACCAAAAACCATAAGATATTGGAGCAGAACTGGGCCACTTGCCTGTGGCAACTAATTCCACAGACTCGCCTCTCACTGGCTAAGGAAGTTCCTCCTCATCTCCATTCTAAAAGGACGCCTCTTTATTCTGAGGGTGCATAGACTCACTCACCATAGGAAGCATCCTCTCCGTATCCACTCTATCAAGGCCTTTCACTGTTCAATAGTTTTCAATTAGGTCACCCCTCATTCTTCTGAATTCTAGTGAATAAAGGCCCAGAGCCATCAGACGCCCTCATTTGACAAACCATTCAATCCTGGAATCATGTGATCCTTCTTTGAACCTTCTCTAATTTCAATACACCCTTTCTAAGATAAGAGGCCCAAAATTGCTGACAAAATTGCAATACACCAATGCTTTATAAAACCTCAACATTACATCTTGTTACTTTTATATTCTAATCCTCTTGAAATGAATGTTAACATTGCATTTGCCTTCCTCATCACAGACTCAAACTGCAAAGTAACCTTCAGGGATTCCTGCACAAGGTCTCTCTAGTCTCTTTGCACCTCAGTTTCTCTTTAGATTTTGTCTCCATTTAGAAAATAGTCAATCCTTTCATTTCTTCTACCAACGTGCATGACCATACACTTTCCAACACTGTATTTCATTTGCCATTTCTCTGCCCATGTCCCTCTGTAGCCACTTTACTACCTCAAAACTACCTGCCACTCCCCCTACCTTCATACCACAGGCAAACTTTGCAACAAAGCTTTCAATTCCATCATCCAAATCATTGATATATAACGTAAAAAGAATCGGTCTCAAAACAGGCCCCTGTGGAATACCACTAATTACTGGTAGTGAACCAGAAAAAGGTTCCCTTTATTACCAGTCTTTGTCTCCTGCTAATCAGCCACTGCTTTATCCATGCTAGTATCTTTCCTGTAATACCATGGCCTTGCAACTTGTTAAACAGCCTCATGTGTAGCACCTTGTCAGAGGCCTTCTGGATATCAAAGTACACAACATTAACAGATTCTCCTTTGTCTATATTGCTTGTTATTTCTTCAAAGAATTCCAACCGATTGGTCAAGCAAAATTTCCCTTGAGGAAATCATGTTGACTACACACTATTTTATCATGTACCCCTAAGTACGCTGAGACCTCATTCTTATTAATCGGCTCCAACATCTTCCCAACTGCTGAGGTCAGATTAAATGGACTATAGCTTCCTTTCCTCTGCCTCTCTCCCTTCTTGAAGAGTGGAGTGACATCTGCAATTTTCCAATCTTCTGTAACCACTCCAGAACATTGATTCTTAAAAGATCATTATTAATGATCTCTTCAGCCACCTTTATCGGAACCCTGGGGTGTATACTATGTGGTCCAGGTGACTTATCTACCTTCAGACCTTTCAGTTTCTAAAGAACCTTCTCAGTTATAGTAACTTCACATACTTCATGACCTCTGACACCTGGAACTTCCACCATACTACTAGTGTATTCCACAGTGAAGACAGATGCAAAATACTTATTAAGTTCATCTGCAATTTCATTGTCCTCCATTACTAGCTCTCCAGCATCATTTTCTAACAGTCTAATATGCACTATCATCTCTCTTTTATATTTTATATATCTGAAGAAACATTTAGTATCCTCTTTAATATTATTGGCTAGCTTACTTTCGTATTCCTTTTTTACCTTCTACATTACTTTTTTAGTTACCTTCTGTTAGGTTTTAAAAGCTTCCCAATTCTCTAACTTCCCATTAATTTTTGCATTATTATATGCCCTCTCTTGGCTTTTATATTGGCTTTGACTGCTCTTGTTAGCCACTGTTGTGTCATCTTTCCCTCAGAATACTTTTTCCTCTTTGGCATGTATATATCGTGTGCCTTCCAAATTGCCTCCAGGAATTCCAGCCATTGCTGCTCTGCCATCATGCTTGTCTGTGTTCTTTTTCAATCAATTCTGGCCAACTCCTCTCTCATGCCTCTGTAATTCCCTTTAATCCACTGTAATACAGATACATCTAACTTCAGCTTCTCCTTCTCAAATTTCAGAGTTAATTCAATCAAATTATGATCTCTTTCCCCTAAGGGTTATTGTACCTTAAGCTCTCTAATCGATTCTCGTTCATTGCACACTTATGGGTGGAACTAAAGAATAAGAAAGGTATGACCACATTAATGGGGCTATATTATAGACCACCCAACAGTCGCAGGTTTTGTAGGAACAGAATTGTACAGAGATCACAGACTGTTGCAATTAACATAAGTTTGTTACAGAAGGTGATTTGAAATGTCCACATATTTACTAGGAAAAGGATTAGATGGATAGAGTGTTGAGGAAAGTTTTCTTAATCAATACATAGAAGTCTGAATGAGA
This sequence comes from Mobula birostris, assembly GCF_030028105.1. Taxonomy (NCBI): domain Eukaryota; kingdom Metazoa; phylum Chordata; class Chondrichthyes; order Myliobatiformes; family Myliobatidae; genus Mobula; species Mobula birostris. The sequence goes on from NC_092371.1 coordinate 17,976,149, forward strand.
GAGTGTGCGACACTAGATCTGTTCTCAGGGAATGAGACAGGCAGGTGACAAAAGTTTATGTAGGGGAACACTTTGTATCTAGTGATCACAATGCCATTTGCTTCAGCAAGATGCTAATGAGGTTAACCAGATCAACAAATTTGTGTATGAGGTATAGTGGACAGGGAGAAGGACTATCAAAGCTTGCCGCAAGATGTGGACAGCTGGAAAACTCAGGCTGAAAAGTGGCAGGTGGGATTTAATGCAGGAAAGTATGAGGTGTTGCTCTTCAGTAGGACCAACCAGGATAGGTTTTACACAGTGAATCGGCAGGGCACTGACGATTGTGGTAGAATAAAGAGATCTAGTAATACAGGTCCATAATTCATTGAAAGTGATGGCACAGGTAGATAGGGTCATAAAGAAAGCTTTTGGCACATTGTCTATCATAAATCAAAGTATTGACATGAAACATTATTTTGAAGTCATGTAAGACATTTACACCACACGCTGCATCCGCAAAGCAAACAGCATTATAGAAACATAGAAACATAGAAAATAGGTGGAGTAGGCCATTCGGCCCTTCGAGCCTGCATCGCCATTTATTATGATCATGGCTGATCATCCAACTCAGAACCCCGCCCCAGCCTTCCCTCCATACCCCCTGACCCCCATAGCCACAAGGGCCGTATCTAACTCCCTCTTAAGTATAGCCAATGAACTGGCCTCAACTGTTTCCTGTGGCAGAGAATTCCACAGATTCACCACTCTCTGTGTGAAGAAGTTTTTCCTAATCTCGGTCCTAAAAGGCTTCCCCTCTATCCTCAAACTGTGGCCTCTCGTTCTGGACTTCCCCAACATCGGGAACAATCTTCCTGCATCTAGCCTGTCCAATCCCTTTAGGATCTTATACGTTTCAATCAGATCCCCCCTCAATCTTCTAAATTCCAATGAGTACAAGCCCAGTTCATCCAGTCTTTCTTCATATGAAAGTCCTGCCATCCCAGAAATCAATCTGGTGAACCTTCTTTGTACTCCCTCTATGGTAAGGATGTCTTTCCTCAGATTAGGGGACCAAAACTGCACACAATACTCCAGGTGTGGTCTCACCAAGGCCTTGTACAACTGCAGTAGTACCTCCCTGCTCCTGTACTCGAATCCTCTCGCTATAAATGCCAGCATACCATTCTCCTTTTTCACCGCCTACTGTACCTGCATGCCCACTTTCAATGACCGGTGTATAATGACACCCAGGTCTCGTTGCACCTCTCCTTTTCCTAATCGGCCACCATTCAGATAATAATCTGTTTTCCTATTTTTGCCACCAAAGTGGATAACTTCACATTTATCCACATTAAATTGCATCTGCCATGCATTTGCCCACTCACCCAACCTATCCAAGTCACCCTGCATCCTCTTAGCATCCTCCTCACAGCTAACACTGCCACCTAGCTTCGTGTCATCCGCAAACTTGGAGATGCTGCATTTAATTCCCTCATCCAAGTCAGTAATATATATTGTAAACAACTGGGGTCCCAGCACTGAGCCTTGCGGTACCCCACTAGTCACCGCCTGCCATTCTGAAAAGGTCCCGTTTATTCCCACTCTTTGCTTCCTGTCTGCTAAACAACTCTCCACCCACACCAATACCTTACCCCCAATACCGTGTGCTTTAAGTTTGCACACTAATGTCCTGTGTGGGACCTTGTCAAAAGCCTTCTGAAAATCCAAATATACCACATCCACTGGTTCTCCCCTATCCACTCTACTAGTTACATCCTCAAAAAATTCTATGAGATTCGTCAGACATGATTTTCCTTTCACAAATCCATGCTGACTTTGTCCGATCATTTCACCGCTTTCCAAATGTGCTGTTATCACATCCTTGATAACTGACTCCAACAGTTTCCCCACCACCGACGTTAGGCTAACCGTTCTATAATTCCCCGGTTTCTCTCTCCCTCCTTTTTTAAAAAGTGGAGTTACATTAGCCACCCTCCAATCCTCAGGAACTAGTCCAGAATCTAACGAGTTTTGAAAAATTATCACTAATGCATCCACTATTTCTTGGGCTACTTCCTTAAGCACCCTGGGATGCAGACCATCTGGCCCTGGGGATTTATCTGCCTTCAATCCCTTCAATTTACCTAACACTACTTCCCTACTAACATGTATTTCGCTCAGTTCCTCCATCTCACTGGACCCTCTGTCCTCTACTATTTCTGGAAGATTATTTATGTCCTCCTTAGTGAAGACAGAACCAAAGTAATTATTCAATTGGTCTGCCATGTCCTTGCTCCCCATAATCAATTCACCTGTTTCTGTCTGTAGGGGACCTACATTTGTCTTTACCAGTCTTTTCCTTTTTACGTATCTATAAAAGCTTTTACAGTCCTTTTTTGTGTTTCCTGCCAGTTTTCTCTCATAATCTTTTTTCCCCTTCCTAATTAAGCCCTTTGTCCTCCTCTGCTGAACTCTGAATTTCTCCCAGTCCTCAGGTGAGCCACTTTCTCTGGCTAATTTGTATGCTTCTTCTTTGGAATTGATACTATCCCTAATTTCTGTTGTCAGCCACGGGTGCACTACCTTCCTTGATTTATTCTTTTGCCAAACTGGGATGAACAATTGTTGTAGTTCATCCATGCAACCTTTAAATGCTTGCCATTGCATATCCACTGTCAATCCTTTAAGTGTCATTCGCCAGTCTATCTTAGCTAATTCACGTCTCATACCTTCAAAGTTACCCCTCTTTAAGTTCAGAACCTTTGTTTCTGAATTAACTATGTCACTCTCCATCTTAATGAAGAATTCCACCATATTATGGTCACTCTTACCCAAGGGGCCTCCCACGACAAGATTGCTAATTAACCCTTCCTCATTGCTCAAAACCAAGTCCAGGAACTCTCTAGTTGGTTCCTCAACATGTTGGTTCAAAAAACCATCCCGCATACATTCCAAGAAATCCTCTTCCTCAGCACCTTTACCAATTTGGTTCACCCAATCTACATGTAGATTGAAGTCACCCATTATAACTGCTGTTCCTTTATTGCACACATTTCTAATTTCCTGTTTAATACCATCTCCGACCTCACTACTACTGTTAGGTGGCCTGTACACAACTCCCACCAGTGTCTTCTGCCCCTTAGTGTTATGCAGCTCTACCCATATCGATTCCACATCTTCCCGGCTTATGTCCTTCCTTTCTATTGCGTTAATCTCTTCTTTAACCAGCAACGCCACCCCACCTCCCCTTCCTTCATGTCTATCCCTCCTGAATATTGAATATCCCTGAACGTTGAGCTCCCATCCCTGGTCACCCTGGAGCCATGTCTCTGTGATCCCAACTATATCATAATCATTAATAACAATCTGCACTTTCAATTCATCCACCTTATTACGAATGCTCCTTGCATTGACACACAAAGCCTTCAGGCGCTCTTTTACAACTCTCTTAGCCCTTATACAATTATGCTGAAAACTGGCCCTTTTTAATGCTTGCCCTATGAAGGACCCCATGCACCCCTCATACAAACTCTTCTCCCTTCTGCCATTTGGCAAAAGGCACGGAAAATTTCGGGCTCTCACGACCAGACTGTGTAACAGTTTCTTCCCCCAAGCCATCAGACTCCTCAATACCCAGAGCCTGGACTGACACCAACCTACTGCCCTCTACTGTGCTTATTGTCTTGTTTATTATTTATTGTAATGCCTGCACTGTTTTGTGCACTTTATGCAGTCCTGGGTAGGTCTGTAGTCTAGTGTAGTTTTTGTGTTGTTTTATGTAGTTCAGTGTAGTTTTTGTATTGTTTCATGTAGCACCATGGTCCTGAAAAATGTTGTCTCATTTTTACTGTGTACTGTACCATCAGTTATGGTCGAAATGACAATAAAAAGTGACTTGACTTGACATTGCTGAGGAGTAATTTGAAGTATTTTGTGCAGTTTTGGTCACCTACATATAGGGACAGATGTAAATAAGGCTGAAAGAGTACTGAAAAAATTTACAAGGATGTTGCTGGGACTGGAGGACCTGAGTCATAAGGGAATATTGAATAGGTTAGGACTTTATTCCTTGTAATGTAGAAGACGGAGGGGATATTTGATAGAGGTATACAAAATTATGAAGGGTTAATGAAAGCAGGCTTTTTCAAATGAGGTTGGGTGGGACTACAACTAGAGGTCATGGGTTAAGGGTGAAAGATGAAACATTTAAGAGGAACGTGAGGGGAAACTTCTTTGCTCAGAGGGTTGTGAAAGTGCGGATCAAGCAGCCAGTGCAAGTGGTGCATGCAAGCTGAATTTTCGTGTTTAAGCAAAGTTTGGATAGGTACATGGATGGCAGGGTTATGGAGGACTTTGGTCTGGGTGCAGGTCGATGCGAGATCCAGTTTAATCAGTCTGGTATGGAGTAAATGGGCCAAAGGACACATTTCTACTCTGTTCTTTTTTATGACTCGATGCATTTTCAGACCGGGAGTTTATGTAAAGCAGTGACCTTTGAGATAACGTGCAATGTGGACTTGAAGTGAGGTACAGGCTCCAGCATTTGGGTGATCTTAAGTTATCATAAGATGGACTCTGTCCCAGGAAGCAGCCCTTTGATTGAGATCGCTTCATATTTTTTGAAAGAAAGTAAACCAAATATCAAACACACTTCAAGATGCAAGCTTTGCTGAAAAACATGTCACTAACCTTTGCTGAAAATCTTATCACTAACCTTTGCTTCCAATTGCCTTCAAATGAGAAAATGTCAAGGGAAATGACTAGTGACCCAATGCACAGGGAGCCTTCCTGCAGCATTTAAAATGCCAGTCTGAGGTATATTATCAATGGATCAGAGCTGCCAGATACTTGTACGTTGTTATTACATTTGCAAAGCAGCAGGGAGTATGCGATCAAAGCCTGCAATTTTGCAGTCAAATATGATCCAGTTCACTTACATTCAATTTAGGCGGTTTGAAATGTTCTGTTGTCATCCCCTGTACGCCTTCACTTTCACTCTAAGTAGTTTAGAAAATACAGTGATAAAAAAAAATCACCATGGTATTGGTCTGTACCGGATCTTTATAGGTTGGGTACTCCATCTATTGAAACGGCTACATGGAATGCTACAGGTTGGGAAGGGAAGTGAAAAATCACTCAGAATTTGTTCCTGCTTCGGGCTTTGTGTCTGTAGGCTCCGTGATGTTTACTTGGCTCTGTGTTGAACTGAGGCTAAGGTTGTGGGCCCACTCCAGCTGCTCTGGGCTTTGTGTCTGAGGACTCACTTTTGTTCCAAATGCTATTCGCTTACTTTTATAGTTTGCATGATTTGTTTTTTTCCCCCCCACTCTCTTCACACTGGTTGTTTGTCAATCTTCTCTTAATGGTTTCTTGTGAGTTTCTTGATTTGTAGCTGTCTGTAAGGAGATGAATCCCAAGGTTGTATATAGTGTAAATACTTCGATAATAAATCTACTTTGTTCACTGGCCCCGATACTGAGGGCTGGGTGAATCCAACATCCCATGAACCAAGGTCACTATGGATAATTAGAGGTCAAAGCTAAGTGATTGTATTTCCTTTTCCTTGCTGTCTGTAAATAGTTTGAAAGCTATTCCCTGAAAATCTAAAAAAGACTGCAGATGCTGTAAATATAAGGTACAGTGTAGGGAAATTATAGTCATGAACTTTGATAGAAGGAATAAAGATGTAGACTATTTTCCAAAATGGGGAGCAATATTAGAAATTGGAGGTACAAAGGAACACAGGAGTCCTGTCGCAAAATTTGCTAAAGGATAACATACAGGTTGAGAGAATAGTAAGGAAGGCAAATGCAATGTCAGCATTCATTTTGAGATGAACATAAAATATAAAAGCAAGGATGTAATAAGATATTGATCAGACTGTGTTTAGAGTATTGTGAGCAATTTTTGGCCAAAATTTAAGAAAGAAATAATTGGAGAGAGTCCAGAGGATGATCAGAAGAATGATCCTGGGAAGAGCATTTGAAGGTCCTGGTGCTGCACTCACTAGAGTCTGGTAGAATGACAGGCAATCTCAGTGATACTGACTGATATTGAATAGCCTAGAGAGAATGGAGGTAGAGAGAATGTTTCCAACAGAGTTATAGAGTCATACCGCACAGACGCAGGCACATTGACCCATCTAGTCCATGCTGAACTATGAATCTGTCTAGCCCCATCAACCTACATCCACACCATAGCGCTCCTTACTAAAGTCCACATAGACAACATCCACTGCCTTGCCTTCATCCACTTCCTGGTAACTTCCTCGAAAAAGTCTGTAAGATTGGTTAGACATGACCTATCATGCATGAAGCCATGCTGATTGTCCTTAATTAGTTCACGTCTATCCAAGTACTTACATATGTAATCCCATAGAATACCTTCCAATAACTTTTTTACAACTAATGTCAGACTCATCGGCCTATCATTTCCTGGTTTATGTTTAGAGACTTTCTTAAATAGCGGAACAACACTGGCTATCCTTCAATCCTCTGGTACCTCTCCTGTCTCTAAGAATGACTTAAATATTTCTGCTGGGGCCCGGTAATTTTTTAACTTGCCTGCCGAAGGGTCTAAAGGGACATCTTGTCAAACCCTGAGGATTTAACCACCCTGATTTGCCTCAGGACAGAAAACGCCTCTTTCACTGTAATCTGTGTAGGGTACATGAAGTTTAAGCCACTTTGCCTCACTTTTATAGACTCTATGTCCCTCTGCTGAGTAAATACAGATGTAAAAATGTATTTAAGATCTCCCCAGTCTCTTTTGGCTCCATTCGTAGATTACCATTCTGATCTACCAAGGACCAATTTGGTCCCTTGCTATTATTTACCTTTAATATATCTGTATAATTCCTTAGGATTCCCTTTCATCTTGTCTGTTTGGGCGAATTCATGCCTTTTTTCTTTCTTTTTCAATATTTTTATTAATTACTTGCATAGACGAATACAAAATACATTATGATATTATGGACAAGGTTGAAATGCCCCATAACGATGCATAGTAAATTAACCAGAATATTGAAAAGGTATATTTTATTCTAATCTAAAGCAAGACCAAAACCCCGTAACAAAAAAAACAGAAAAAAAACAACTGTTTGGTTAAAAGAAAAGGAAAAAAAATCTTGGACGTATAATCGTAAATTCAAACATATAATAGTCATCCTCATTGTGAACAAGTCGTAGATTGCGAAAGTAGTTCTAAAAAGGTCCCCATAATGTGAAAAAATCTTGTCTAGGTATAGAAATAGAACACCTAATCTTCTTTAGATTTAAACACAACATAACATCAATCAACCAATGGGCATGAGTAGGCGGAGCCAGTTCTTTCCATTTAAGCAACAAAACTCTTCTAGCTAAAAGAGAAATAAAAGCCAAAATATGCAAATCATTCAGCTTAAGAGTAAAATCATTTTCTCCAACAATGCCAAACAAGGCAGTCAGAGGGTTGGGTTTAAAGTTTACTTTAAAAAGCTCCAAGAAAGTTTGAAATACTTCTTTCCAAAATTTATCAAGCTGCGGGCAGGACCAAAATATATGAATTAGAGAGGCCTCTTCGTCATTACACCTATTTCAGTATGGAGAAAAATCTGAGTAAAGACGAGAGAGCTTATCTTTAGTCATGTAGGCTCTAGGAACCACTTTAAATTGTAAAAGAGGGTAACGCGCACATAATGAAGAAGTGTGAGCAAGTTTAAAAATTTCATTCCAATTATCCACATCAATTGAAATTTGTAGGTCTTGTTCCCAGAGGTTTTTAATTTTGTCTAACAGAATGTTTCTCATTACTTATATTATTAAATATTAGAAATAGATCCATTATGAAAAGGTTTCAGAGTAAAAATTGTATCAATTAAATTCTTATGTGGACATTTAGGAAATGTATGAAGTTGAGAATGCAAGAAGTCTCTAATTTGTAAATATTTTAAAAAGTGAGCTTTACAAAGATTATATTTAATAGATAGTTGATCAAATGAGGAAAGACTACCTCCAACAAACATATCCTGAAAACATTTAATTCTACTCCATTCTTTAAAAACTACATCAGTCAAAGAAGGTTTAAAAAAATAATTAGAAAAAATGGCACGAGAGAGTGAAAAAACAAATAACCCAAAGAATTTTCTAAATTGTAACCAAATCCTCAAAGAATGTTTAACTACATAATTATCAGTTAAATTACTTAAGGCTAGAGGAAATGAAGAACCAAGAAGAGAAATAATAGAAAATTTATTAACAGAATTAACTTCTGAAGAAACCCAAACCGGACAGTCTTCACGATTAATGTAATATAACCAAAATGTAAGGTAGCGTATGTTGACTGCCCAGTCATAACACCTAAAATCATGTAGGGCTAATCCCCCAGTTTTTTCAGTTATCTGAAGATGAACTTTGTTTAATTGAGGGTTTTATTTTTCCATAAGTAAGAAGACATAATCGAGTCTAAAGAGTCAAAAAAGGATTCAGGAATAAAAAACAGGTAGAGCTTGAAATAAATATAAAAGTCTAGGCAAAATATTTATTTTAACAGAATTTATATGTCCAATCAGCGATAAAGAAAGGGGAGACCAGTTTGATAGTACCTTCTTAACATACTCCAAAAGAGTGATAAAATTTTCTTTAAAAAGAAATTTATAATTCCTAGCAATTGTTATACCCAAATAAGTAAATTAATTTCTTACAATTTTAAAAGGAAGGTCAGAGTTGACTGATACCAAATTATTCAAAGGAAAAATTTCACTCTTATGAAGATTAAGTTTATATCCTGAGAACTGACTAAACTCAGAAAGTACAGAGGATAGAGAGGACTGCACATTAGAGATGTAGCGTAAAAAGTCATCAGCATAAAGCGACAACTTATGAGTGATAGCCCTCCTTAAAATACCCAAGATGTCAACAGATTCACGAAACATTATAGCTAAAGGCTCTCAAGCCAAATCAAAAAGCATAGTACTCAAAAGACATCCTTGTTTGGTACCACATTGGAGATTAAATGGTTTAGAACTCTGAGAGTTAGTAAGAACCTGTGCAGTGGGAGATAAATAAAGTAATTTAATCCACTGAATAAACGTGGACCCAAAGTTAAATTTTTCTGATATTTTAAACAAATAATTCCATTCAGCCTGGTCAAAGGCTTTCTCAGCATCTAAAGAAATCACGCATTCCGAGGTTTCTTTCAAAGGGAGAATAAATAACATTCAGTAAAGGACGAATGTTAAAATGAGAATAACAATTATTAATAAATCCGCTCTGGTCATCGGAGATAATAGAAGGCAGAATGTTTTCCATCCTATGAGCCAAAAGTTTAGATAAAATTTTAGTGTCAATATTAAGTAAAGAAATAGGTCTGTAGGAAGAGCAATCAGTTGGATCTTTATTCTTTTTGAGAATAAGTGAAATAGAGACGTCATAAAAAGATTGTGACAACCTGCCTAATCTAAAAGAGTCAGAAAGGACAGAAAGTAAGTGAGGAATAAGCAAAGGAGCAAAAGACTTATAGAACTCTCCAGAAAATCCATCATGACCGGGACCCTTCCCCGAACTCAGAGAATGGACAACCTGGGCAATTTCCTCAGAAGAAAAAGGTTGATCTCGCAAACAACAGGAATTCTGCCGATGCTGGAAATTCAAGCAACACACATCAAATTTGCTGGTGAATGCAGCAGGCCAGGCAGGATCTCTAGGAAGAGGTACAGTCGACGTTTTAGGCCAAGACCCTTCGTCAGGTCCTGAAACATCGACTGTACCTCTTCCTAGAGATGCTGCCTGGCCTGCTGCATTCACCAGCAACAAAAAGGTTGATCTAACCATTTTCGATTAACCTTAGAAAGTGAGGGAATGTTTAAATGACCTAGAAAATTATTCATAGCAAAATTGGCTTTAGGGGAATCGGAGCTATACAGTTTAGAGTAAAATTCTCTAAAAGTATCGTTCATTTCTAATCGATCAGAAGTCATATTGTGACACTTGCAAAACTGTGTCCGACAGAGTGATCAGCAGCACTGGGGCTCTACAGCAGACTGTCTTGTCTCCCTTTCTCTTCACCATTTACACCTCGGACTTCAACTACTGCACAGAGTCTTGTCATCTTCAGAAGTTTTCTGACGACTCTGCCATAGTTGGATGCATTAGCAAGGGAGATGAGGCTGAGTACAGGGCTATGGTAAGAAACTTTGTCACAAGGTGTGAGCAGAATTATCTGCAGCTTAATGTGAAAAAGACTAAGATCTGAGGAGAGCTAAGGTACCGGTGACCCCTGTTTCCATCCAGGGGGTCAGTGTGGACATGGTGGAGGATTACAAATACCTGGGGATACGAATTGACAATAAACTGGACTGGTCAAAGAACACTGAGGCTGTCTATAAGAAGGGTCAGAGCCGCCTCTATTTCCTGAGGAGACTGAGGTCCTTTAACATCTGCCGGATGATGCTGAGGATGTTCTACGAGTCTGTGGTGGCCAGTGCGATCATGTTTGCTGTTGTGTGCTGGGGCAGCAGGCTGAGGGTAGCAGACACCAACAGAATCAACAAACTCATCGTAAGGCCAGTGATGTTGTGGGGGTGGAACTGGACTCTCTGACGGTGGTGTGTGAAAAGAGGATGCTGTCCAAGTTGCATGCCATCTTGGACAATGTCTCCCATTCACTACATAATGTACTGGATGGGCACAGGAGTACATTCAGCCAGAGACTCATTCCACCGGGATGCAACACAGAGCGTCATAGGAAGTCATTCCTGCCTGTGGCCATCAAACATTACAACTCCTCCCTTGGAGGGTCAGACACCCTGAGCTAATAGGCTGGTCCTGGACTTATTTCCTGGCATAATTTACATATTACTATTTAACTATTTATGGTTTTATTACTATTTAATTATTTATGGTGCAAATGTAACAAAAACCAATTTCCCCTGGGATCAATAAAGTATGACTATGACTATGACTATATCACCATTCCCTTTGGAGATTTCCTTAATTTGATGTTTAACTATTAAAGTTCTAAGTTGATTAGGCAAAACTTTTCCCGTTTTATCACCCAGCATGAACATAAAATTGAATTTTATCCTTTAAAAGTTGAGTTTCAACAGGGTAAGTTAAGAACAGATCCTATTTAGTTTTAACTTCAACACATCTTTAGATAAGACAGGATCCGGATCAGAAGCATATTTTTGATCTAACTGTTTCAGCTGATCGGCTAAATCAGTTCTCTCCTTATTAGCTTTTTTCCTAATACTTGCCATATAGGAAATAATTTGGCCTCTAATATAAGCCTTGAAAGCATTCCAAACATTAAGGCTAGAAGTGCCATCTAACGTATTTGTTTCAAAGAAAAAAGTAATTTGACTCTCTAAAAATTAAAAAAAAAGCCTTATCTGATAGTAAAATTGGATTAAAATGCCAAAATCTGTTTAATCGAGAAACACCTGGAAGATTTAAAGATAAAAAGACGGGGGCATGATCTGAATCAACAATTTCTTTATATTCGCAGGATCGAACAGAGGGTATCAAATGACTATTGACAAAAAAAAATCAATCCTGGAATAGGTATGATGAACAGAAAAAAAAAGGAATATTCTCTACTTGTTGGATGTAAAAAAAATGCCAAATATCAATAATGTCACATTTCATTATGTAGCCCCCTGGTAAGCCTCAGGCTCGCTCAGCTTTCTTTCTTCTGGGGGAGCAGCCTTCGGCCCCTCCAAACTGGGTAATTAAGTTTGTGTGGATGTTGTGTGATGTACCCCACCATGCTAAATAACAGACAATACACCATATGCGATTAAATGATTACACTTGATAAATCTTACTGGAACGATGTAATTAATAGAGATACGATATAAAAGGAAGGTAAAAGGCACCAAACTTATCAAAGTTCAACCACTTCGTGCACAACCGTTGGAGCTCAATTAACGGAGTCTTCTTTCCACCATGCAATCTCCTCCAACCCCCTCGACCCGCCGCCTGGGACCAACCATGGTGGTCGACCAGAGCACGTCCAGCACGTCCTTCCTCTTCGGTTCTCCTCCTGAAAACCCTGGGCCTCGGACTCCCACTTGGGGTCCGTTCTGTCGCCCAGCTTACAGCATCGTATCTCCTCTTTCTGTCCTCACCGCGCCTTCTGCCCCAAAGCCCGCGAAAACAATAGCTGGCAGACACACAAGAAAGAATAACATCTATCCCGCAAACAAGAGGAATTCTGCAGATGCTGGAAATTCAAGCAACACACATCAAAGTTGCTGGTGAACGTCTTTTAACACATCTCCCCCATTTCACACACAATAGGAAAGGTACGTCGCATCCGGAGTTTCTCCGGTTAGTGATAGGTCCAGGAGAGGTGACACTTCACCTGTGAGTTGGCTGGGGTGATATACTGCATCCGGTGCTCCCGATGTGGTCTTCTATATATTGACGAGACCCGACGCAGACTGGGAGACCATTTTGCTGAACACCTACGCTCTGTCCGCCAGAGAAAGCAGGATCTCCCGGTGGCCACATATTTTAATTCCACATCCCATTCCCATTCTGACATGTCTATCCACGGCCTTCTCTACTGTAAAGATGAAGCCACACTCGGGTTGGAGGAACAACACCTTATATTCCGTCTGGGTAGCCTCCATCCTGATGGCATGAACATTGACTTCTCTAACTTCCGCTAATGCCCCACCTCCCCCTCATACCCCATCCGTTATTTATTTTTTTACACACATTCTTTCTCTCACTCTCCTTTTTCTCCCTCTGTCCCTCTGACTATACCCCTTGCTCATCCTCTGGGTTCCCCCCTGCCTTTTCCTTCTCCCTGGGCCTCCTGTCCCATGATCCTCTCATATCCCCTTTGCCAATCACCTGTCCAGCTCTTGGTTCCATCCCTCCCCCTCCGGTCTTCTCCTATCATTTTGGATCTCCCTCTCCCCCTCCCACTTTCAAATCTCTTACTAACTCTTCCTTCAGTTAGTCCTGACGAAGGGTCTCAGCCTGAAACGTCGACTGTACCTCTTCCTAGAGATGCTGCCTGACCTGCTGCGTTCACCAACAACTTTGATGTGTGTTGCATAACATCTATTCCAATTGGTTAGCAAATGAATACAGTTCTCATTATCAGTAATATAACCCAAACAGGCTGCGAGAGAGAGAACTTTCTCAGGAGTTAACATAACAAGGAAGCCATTTTATTCTAATATAAAAGAAGAAATTCCTTACAATTAGAAAATTAGATTGGATATAGGAGGCAGATCTACTAATATTCAATCGTTTCGAAGGCCAACGGTCTAAAACAGGGTCAAAACAGCAATTAAAATCACCTCCCAAGATTAAAGAGTACAAATTTAAGCCTGGTAAAAAAGAAAAAAAAATTCAAAAAAGCCGGTTTCATCTATATTCGGAGCATAGAGATTAGCAAAAACCATTAGTTTGTTATCCAATTTCCCTGAGACTATAACAAACTGCCCATTGGGGTCAGACATTAGATCACGTTGAACAAAGGCAACTGAATTGCCAATCAAAATGGAAGTACCTCTGGCCTTAGCTTGAAAGGAAAAATGAAAAGCAAGACCATTCCAAGGTTTGAACAAATGCCCACAATCAGATCTGCGAACATGTGTTGCTTGTAAAAAAAAATTGAGGCTTTCAATTTCTTAATATAGGAAATTCATGCCTTCTTTTGGCTCTCCTGATTTCTTTCTTAAAGGTTCTAAGGTCCAATTTAATGTCAGAGAAATGTATACAAAATACATCCTTAAATGCTTTTTCTTCACAAACATCCACGAAAACAGAGAAGTGCCCCAAAGAATAAATGACAGTTAAACGTGAGAACCCCAAAGTCCCCCCAACTCTCCTCCATCCTGCACATAAGTGGCAGCAAGCAACAACCCCCCCTCCCCTTACTGGCAAACAAAAGCATTTGCACCCGCCACTGAGCACTCAATCATGAGCAAAGGAATAGCAAAGACACAGACTTGCAGTTACCCCAAAGACTTAGCGTCTCACCCGGCATTTAACATATCGCTGGCTCCCTCCCTCGCTAATTACGGAGAAGGAGGTGTCTCCATTTTACCAGCAAGCAGGGAGACATAACAAACAACTCGCTGGTTTACAGTGTTAGAAGTCCGTTACGTCACTTTTTTCGAGCTCTGTGCCTGAAGATCTCAACGATCCCGGGTCTCCAGGCATGCAGCAAATATGCCGACTCCCCCAATGACACACAGGTCTCCTGACATGACACCAACCTGACTCCAGAATTCTGAGACCTTAGGCTTCCAAATACGAGCCAGACTCTCAAGCCAAACGCTTGGCGTGCCAAACAACAGCCTGTCCTGGAACCCCGAGAACGGATCCCATTCCTGCAAAGAACCGAAGTCAGAGTGTAACTCCAGGTCAGGGTCTTCAAAAGAACCCTGGAAGGGAAAAATAAAGATATTAAAGATGGAAATAAAGCTGTTTCTGAAGATGCAAGCAAAGGAGTTGCCGTTTAGCACCATCTTGACTTCACCTTCGTCTCTGTCTCTTGCATTTCTTATCCTCCATAAGCACCTCAGTTGTTCCTAACTACCTATATCTGCTATGCACCTTCTTTTTTACTTAACTAGGGCCTCAATATCTCTTGAAAACCAAGGGTCCCTGCAAAATTTCGTTTTTAAAGGCCTCCCACTTACCAAGCACATCTTTGTCAAAAAACAGCCTATTTCAATCTGTACTTGCCAAATCATTTCTGATACCATCAAAATTGGCCTTTATCCAATATAGAATCTCAACCTGTAGATCAGATCTATCTTTTTCCATACTTACTTTGAAACTTAGGGCATGTGATCAATAGTTTCAAAGTGTTCCCCTACACAGACTTCTGTCTCCTGTTCCTTTTCCTCCTGTAACTCTCGCTTTGGCTAGCAGCTTAATACAGGGGATGATAGCCCCTTGCCCAGCCAAACTTAAGAAATCTCATTTGGTGGATGCTGCATGATGTGTCCCTTGTTACAAATCAGTACCCCAAAATAACAAACAGTACACAATATGCAATTAAACGATTGAGCGTTATAATTCTGAATTTGACTGTATGGTTAGTACAGAAAACAAAAAAAGTAAAAGGGCCCATTCTCATGAAACAAGTTTATTGCACAAGGTTGGAGCCCACTGATAAGGTCGTTCATCTACCATTGACCTCCTCTGATCATAGTTGACCTTCGGACCCTCGCTCCAGGTCCACTCAGTCCAGCGGTCTACCAACTCTCTCCGTTCATGTCCTCTCTCCTCATCTCTTCCTGGCCAAAGAAAAACCCGTAAATTCCCAGCTCCCAGACACATAAGAAAGAACAACATTCTGCTCTTTGGCTAGCATGTCCTGTTACCTCTAGTCATAACCCAAGCGTTGCTGCTACAGAGAAACCATTTCCATAGCAGTGGAACATTACAGAGAAGCCATTACATTAGCAGTGAAACCTTAGTGTGTTATACTGTCTAATAACAGATTAAGAATTGCACACTATTGGGACTTCTATTTACTGATTAAGGAAACTTTCCTGAACACATTTGATAAACTCTATCCCATCTAGTCCTTTTATAGTATGGAAGTCCCCGAAAATATGTAGAAATTTAAAGTCGCCTACTATAACAACTTCATGTTTCTTGCAACGGTCTGAAATCTCTTTGCAAATTTGTTTCTCTAAATTCTATGGACCATTGGGTGGTCTGTAATTTAACCCAATTAACGGGATCATATCTTCTTAATATTCAGTTCCACTCATACTGCCTCACAAGATGAGTTCACTAGTCTGTCCTGACAGAGAACTGCCATGACATTTTTCCTGGCTAGTAATACAACCCCTCCTGCTCTGTTGCGTCTAAAACAACAAACCCTGGAATGTTGAGCTGCTAGTCTTGCCCCTTCTGCAACCAAGTCTCACTAATGGCTACAATATTATAATTCCAATTGCTGATCTTTGCCCTGAGCTCATCCGTCTTTCCTACGATACTTTTGCGTTGAAATGTACACAGCTCAGGACATATGTCGCACCAACTCTTAAATGTTGAAATTGTGCTCACATCCATTTTTGCTGACAGTTCATTCGACACTCTCAACACCCTCTGAGTGCAGAAGTTCCTCCTCATGTTCCCCAGAAACATTTCACCTTTGACCTTTAACCCATGACCTCTCGTTATAGTCTCCACCAACCTCAGTGGAAAATGCCTGCTTGTATTTACTCTCCTAATTTTGTATGCCTCTATCAAATTACCCCTCATTGTCCTACAATCTAGGGAATAAGGTCTTAACCTCCTCAAGCTCTTGTAACATCCTTGTAAATTTTCTCTGAACCTTTTCAATATTAGATTAGATTAGATTAGATTATGAGGACACGCAGTCCTCTTTTATTGTCATTTCGTAATGCATGCATTAAGAAATGATACAATGTTTCTCCAGAATGATATCACAGAAACACAAGACAAACTGACTGAAAAACAGACAAAACCACATAATTATAACATATAGTTACAACAGTGCAAGCTATACCGTAATTTGATGAAGAACAGACAATGGGCACAGTAAAAAAAGTCTCAGTCTCTCGAAAGTCTCATCATCTCACACAGACGGTAGAAGGAAGAAAAAAAACTCTCCCTGCCACGAGCTTCCAGCACCGCAAATTTGCCGATGCAGCACCCTGGAAGCATCGGACCACAGCCAACTCTTGAGTCCGTCCAAAAACTCCGAGCCTCCGACCAGCCCTAAGACACTGAGCACCATTTCTGCCAAGTGTTTCGACCCCGGCCCCGGCAACAGGCAATAGGCAAAGCTGAGGATTTGGGGTCTTCCCCTCCGGAGATTCTCAATCGCACAGTAGCAGCGGCAGCGAAGCGGACATTTCAGAAGTTTCTCTGTTCCTCCGTGCTTCTCACGGCTGTCTCCATCAAATCAGGATTGTGCACGGCATCCTAGTTAACAGATAACGATATCATTTGCAGCCGCTGCGTGCACTGCGTCACGCCGCCATCTTCTCCTGCCTCCCTCTATTGATAATTGAAGGGGAGTTTGGGACCAGAGGGCACACAATGGTGTCCATTTATAGCAGAGATGAGGAGACATTTCTCTACCAAGAAGGTGGTGAATGTGAGGAATTCATTGCCGTTGATCAGAAACAGAATTGCAATCAGGTTAATATCAAAAGGCAAAACAGTAAAAAAAAATGCTGGAGGACTCAGCATGTCAGGCAGCATTTATGGAAATGAATAATCAGTCAATAGTTCCAGCTAAGACCCTTCATCAGGATTAGAAAGGAAGGGGGAAGAAGCCAGAATAAAAAGGTGAGGATTGTGAAGGACTACAAGCTAGAAGGTATAGGAGAAGCCAAGTAGGTGGGGGAGGAAGTAAGAAGCAGGAAGGTGGAAAATGGAAAAGGTAGAGGGCTGAAGATGAAGGAACTTGATAGGAGAGGAGAGTGGTCCATGGGAAAAAGGGAAGAGCAGGGGCACCAGGAGAGATAATAGGCCGGCGAAGAGAAGAGAAACGGTGAGTGGAGAACCAGAGTGGGGGATGGAAGAAGAGTGGAGCAGAGGCTGAAACATTACCAGAATTTGGAGCAATTGATGAGCACGCAATCAGGTTAGAGGCTACCTAGATGGAATAGCAGGTGTTGCTCCTCCAACCTGAGAGTAGCCTCATCGTGGAAGTAGAGGAAGCCATGGATCAACAGGTCAGAATTGGAATAGACACTGGAATTAAAATGCCTGGCCACTGGGAAATCCTATTTTTTTGCAAATGCAGGAAAGGTGCTCAAAAGAGCAGTTCCCCAAACTACTTTGGGTATCACCAGTGAAGAGGAGACTGCATCAGAAGCCCCAGATACAGTAGACAGCCCCAACAGATTCACAGGTGCCTCACCTGGAAGGACTGTTTGGAGTGTCGAATAGAGGTGAGGGAGGGGGTGACTGAGCTGGTGTAGCACTGTTTTTGCTTTCAGAGACAAGAGCCAGGAGGGGTATTGGTGGAGAGGGTCAAGTGAATCATGGAGGGAGCGTTTCCTGCAGAAAGTAGAGTTGGTGAGATGGGGAGAAAGGTAAGCCATGTTTGGTAGTAAGATCCTGTTGAGGATGGCAGAGATGTCCTCCTTCTTTAATAAATGGAGTTTCACCTCCTCCACCATTGATACTGCCCTCACCCACGACTCCTCCATTTCCTGGACATCTGCCCTCACCCAACCCAACTGCCACCTTAACAGGGTGGAGCTCCTCTTGTCCTCCCCTACCACCCCATGATTCTCTGCATCGGTCTTCACAGCTTAAGCCATCTTCAACGGGATCAAGTAATCTTCATCTTAAACCTACCATGAAACACATCTTTTACTTCCTCCACTCTCTGCTTTCTACAGAGATCAATCCTCCGTGATTCCCATATGCATCTTCACAGATTTTCTCTCTCTTTCATTCGTAGACTTCCAGCACTGTTTATTTTCAACTCTCTCTTTTCTATTCATGCTTAATAAAATGAATGTGATGCAACAGGCTTTGTCCCTTTTTCCTGACTTCCAAAAGAACCTTGGATTAAAACATCAGAATCCACAATTGCTGTGGTTAGCAAGCATAATTGCTGTGTTTCGGTGATTCGCAACAATCTCAAACAACCTAGAAATTTTTCAACACCTGAACAAAAAGGTAAGAACATCCCCTGTTATAATTTGTCCAAGAGAAAAATAGTTCCAGATTCAACACATCATTGGATAGAAGAAGGATTAAGGAAACTACTGTAGTGGTTAGAAGAGTTAGTGGGTTCGGAGGGAGGAGAAGATGGCGGCGCGACGCAGTGCGCGCAGCCGTTCCAAATGATATCGTATGTGTAACAAGGGGCCATACACAATCCGAATTTGATGGAGACAGCCGAGAGAAGGACAGGGGAACATCTGGAGTAACTTCTGAAATGCCTGCTTCGCTGCCGCTGCTACTGTGTGATCGAGAATCTCCGGAGGGGGAGGCTCCAAATCCTCGGCTTTGCGTGTCGCCTGTTGCTGGGGCCGGGGTCGAAGCGCTCGGCAGAGATGGTGCTCGGAGGCTCAGAGTTTTTTGGATGGACTCGGAGTCGGACTGTGGTCGGATGCTTCCAGGATGCTGCACCGGCAAGTTGGCGGCGCTGGAGGTTTACCACCTGCATGAGATGATGGGACTTTCGAGAGACTTTGAGACTTTTACTGTGCCATGGTCTGTTCTTATCAAATTACGGTATTGCTTTGCACTGTTGTAACTATATGTTATAATTATGTGATTTTTGTTAGCTTTTAAGTCGGTTTGTCATGTGTTTTTCGTGATATCATTCTGGAAAAACATTTTATCATTTCTTAATGCATGCATTACTAAATGACAATAAAAGGGGACTGTGTGTCCTCATAATCATAGTCATAATCGTGCTATTTTGACAAAAATCGATGTGTAAAAATTAAATGCAAACTGTTGGAGGCCATGTGGAAGCCAGTAGAGTGCTAATTAAAAACACAAGCTGATGGAGCCACATGCAACCCCTCAGAGCGTTAATTAAATATGCAGGCTGGTAGAGCGTTAATAATTAAATTTGTGCAAGCAAGCAGCAAGGTGATGTACAAACTAGTGGAGCATGGAAAAAAAATTGGGTTGCAGGACTACTTAGTAAAACTTCAGTTGCAAACTACCAATATTTCAAGATCGCGATCAAATTAATAAAAAGTACATATGAATTAAGATTGAATAGACAATGGCCAAAGTTGTGAAACCCTCTAAGAAGTTTTACCTGAATGAATCATCTCAGTTTGATAAAATTAATAAAAAATCTGGATGAAATATACCAACAATGTTAACTTTATTAAGATCCAGAATCAGAATAAGATTTAGTATCATTGGCATGTGTCATGAAATTTGTTAACTGAGCAGCAGCAGTACAATGCAATACATGATTAATATAGAAAAAATAAGTAAATCAATTACAGTAAGTATGTGCGTATATGAAATAGTTAAATTAAACAGTGCAAAAACAGAAATAATATTTAAGAAGTGCAGTAGTGTTCATGGGTTCAATGTTCATTTAGGGATCGTATGGTAGAGAGGAAGAAGCTGTTCCTGAATCAGTGAGTGTTTGCCTTCAGGTTTCTGTACCTTCTTCCTGACGGTAAAAATAAGAAGAGGGCATGTCCTGGGTGATGGGAGTTCTTAATAATTGATGTGCTTTTGTAAGGCACTGCTCCTGGATTCTATGAAGGATAGTTGTATTGTTGATCAGTGTAAAAAAGACCCAAATTAAATCCACTGTGATGCAATGTTGTAAAACAAAAAACATGAAAACTTCCAAGGGAGGTGAATATTTTTTATAGACACTGTTCGTACTATAAAACAAGCTGCTCCATGTGAGGCACCATCTTTTGAGTTTCCCTCTCTTCAATTAGTAGAAATGTCCGTTTTCAACTCTGTTTGTTCTATTAATGTTTAATGAAATGATCATGAAGTGACAAGTCTTATGCGTCTTCCTTGACTTTTGAAAGAACCTTGGATTAAAACATCAGAAATCAACCCCCTAAAATGCTGACTGTTCATTCATTCCCACAGATGATGGCTGATCTGCTGAGTTCCTCTATCATTTTGATTGTGTTGCTCTGGATTTCCAGCATCCTGCCTCAACGACTACCGTCCCGTTGCACTCACATCTATCATCATGAAGTGTTTCGAGAGGCTCATCATGAGGCACATCAAGACCCTGCTGCCCCCCTCACTGGACCCCCTGCAGTTCACGTACCGTCACGTACCGTTCAACAGACGACGCCATCGCCACCACCCTCCACCTGGCCCTAACCCACCTGGACAAAAAAGACATGTACATTCCAATGCTGTTTATAGACTTCAGTTCAGCATTCAACACAATCATTCCTCAGAAACTGATTGGAAAGCTGAGCCTACTGGGTCTGAACACATCCCTCTGCAACTGGATCCTAGACTTCCTGACTGGGAGACCTCAGCCAGTCATGATTGGAAGCAGCATCTCCAACACCGTCACACTGAGCACGAGGGCCCCCCAGGGCTGTGTGCTCGGTCCACTGCTGTTCACTTTGCTGACCCACGACCGTGCTGCAACACACAGCTCGAACCACATCATCAAGTTCGCCGATGACACGACCATGGTGGGTCTCATCAGCAAGAATGATGAGTCAGCATACAGAGAGGAGGTGCAGTGGCTAACGGACTGGTGCAGAGCCAACAACCTGTCTCTGAATGTGAACAAAACAAAAGAGATGGTTGTTGAATTCAGGAGGACACGGAACGACCACTCTCCACTGAACATCGATGACTCCTCCGTAGAGATTGTTAAGAGCACCAAATTTCTTGGTGTTCACCTGGCAGAGAACCTCACCTGGTCCCTCAACACCAGCTCCATAGCAAAGAAAGCCCAGCAGTGTCTCCACTTTCTGCGAAGGCTGAGAAAAGTCCATCTCCCACCCCCCCCATCCTCACCACATTCTACAGAGGTTGTATTGAGAGCATCCTGAGCAGCTGCATCACTGCCTGGTTCGGAAATTACACCAACTCGAATTGCAAGATCCTGCAGCGGATAGTGAGGTCAGCTGAGGAGATCATCGGGGTCTATCTTCCTGCCATTACAGACATTTACACCACACGCAAATAGCATTATGAAGGACCCCAAGCACCGCTCATACAAACTCTTCTCCCTCCTGCCATCCGGCAAAAGGCATCAAAGTATTCGGTTTCTCACGACCAGACTATGTAACAGTTTCTTCCCCCAAGCCATCAGACTGCTCAAGACCCAGAGCCTGGACAGACACCAACCTGCTGCCCTCTACTGTGCCTATAGTCTTGTTTATTATTTATTGTAATGCCTGCACTGTTTTGTACACTTTATGCAGTCCTGGGTAGGTGTGTAGTCTAGTGTAGTTTTGTGTTGTTTTATGTAGTTCAGTGTAGTTTTTGTATTGTTCATGTAGCACCATGGTCCTGAAAATGTCTCGTTTTTACTGTGTACTGTACCAGCAGTTATGGTCGAAATGACAATAGAAAGTGACTTGACTTGCCTTGATCTGCAAAATCTACTTGACCTTTAGATCTCATAAGCAGCATTGAGCTCATTAATGATGTTAGGTTTCACCTTGTAGGTAGTAAAAAACCCTGCCAGAGCTAACATGTATCCATTTCCATCTGTAACTTTACTTGGAATTGTTTTGTTGCTCTTGAAATAGCCTTCTGCTGGCCGTACCTGTACCTTGCATAGTTCTGGATCACTATTCTTGAATGCTATAGATCTAGCCCTCAGCAGACTACAAATCTCTGAGATATCCCTCTCAAACATGTTCTCTTGCCTTCTCCTAGTATCCTTTAATGCTCTTACTAATCAAGAAACTTCAACCTCCGCTTTAAATATACCCAAAGTCTTTTCCTCCACAGCCATCTATGACAATGATTTCCTTTTGAAAATCCAATTAATCAACATTCACTGACTTTCCTTTGTCCATCCTGCCTATTATTTCCTCAAGAAATAATTCAGGCAAGATTTTCCCTTAAGAAAACCATACTGATTTTGGGCTATTTTATCGTGTGCCTCCAGGTACCCTGGACCCTCATCCTAATAATGGTAAAGTTCCAGCTCTATAAAACCCACACTTGCTATATTGTCTTCAGTTCTGGTGATTTCAGGAAGGTATAGAGGAATATCAAAGGTTTTATGCTGTCATTGACTTCCCCTGTCAGCTACAGTTGTTTCATCCTCCCTTTATAACATTACTTCATCTTCGGGAAGTATCTATACTGCACCTTCAAATTTCTCCAGAAACTCCAGCCACTGGTGTTGCCAGCTGCTCTCTCATGCTTCTATCATTCCCTATACTGTATTGTAATACTTTTATCTCTGACTTTATCTTCTCCCTCTTAAACTGCCGTGTGAATTCTATCATATTACGATCACTGCCTCCTAAGAGCTCCTTTACCTTAAGGTTCCTAATCAAATCTGCTTCATTAAAAAACACCCAAGGTAGTATTGCTGTTCTCCTAGTGGGTTCAGCCACTAACCACTCTAAAAGCCATCTTATAAGCATTCTACAAATTCTCTCTCTTGAGATCCAGCACAAAACTGATTTTCCCAATCTACCTGCATGTTAACATCCCCCCTCACTATTATAACATTGTCCTTTTTACATGCCCTTTCTACCTCCTGTTGTATTTATACCCCACATCCTTCCTACTGTTTGGAGGTCTGTGTATAACTCCCATCAGGATCTTTCTACTCTTGCAGTTTCTTAATTCTATCCACATTCTACATCTACAGGATTTTACTTCTAATCTTAGGTAATCTCTTTCTAAGGATTTGATTTCACTTTTTACCCACAGAGCTATCCCACCCTCTCTGCCTACCTATTTGTGCTTTCAGTACAATGTATATTGACAAGGTACAAGGTACAACGACATTCTGATCTACAGGCTGTTCCTAGGGCCACCACACACAGCAAGTGCTGTTGGGAGATCATTAACTTCAGTCCAGCTGAAATTTATTAGTCTCTTAGCACAACGAGGTGTCTGTAAGCAAATGCTGCCAACAGTCACATGCCAGACTGCAAGAGAATGTGCTGAGGGGTGCACCTTGTGGAGAAGGACTGCAGACCTTGGTGTCCTTCTGTCATTGGACACTGAGGGAATGAGTCCTATGTAGCAGCCATCTGGACACTAGTAATGTAAAATATGGTCATAATGGCACTCCATACACAGACTAAACCACAGCAGGAGTGTCAAATATGTAAAATATTAAGCACTGCCATTAAGTAATTCTGGTATATAAGACCGTAAGGCATAGGAGCAGAATTAGGCCACTTGGCCCATCAAATCTTCTCTGCCATTGTAAAGGCATCCGTTAATCTTGTGAGACCATGGATCTGTGCCTGGAAAGTCTTCACTCTCCAGGGCAAGGTTGTATGGAAGACCAGCAGTTGCCCATGCTGCAAGTCTACCCTCTCCACAACACCAATGTTGTCCAAGGGAAGGGCATTAGGACCCATACAGCTTGGCACCAGTGTCGTGGCAAGGCACTGTGTGATTAAGTGCCTTGCTCAAGGACAACACACATTACCTCGGCTGAGGCTCGAACTCATGACCTTCAGGTCACTAGTCCAATGCCTTAACCACTTGGCCACATGCCCACCTGCCATTGTATTATGGCTGATTTATTATCTCATTCTCTCGCCTTCTCCCTGTAACTATTGGCACCATTACAAATTAATTTATTTTATTTAGAGATACAGCATAGTAACAGGCCCTTCTGGCCCATCAAAACCCATGCTGCCCAATTACACCCATATACCCAATGAAGCTACTAACCCATATGACTTTGGCATGTAGGAGGAAACTGATGCACCGTGAGGAAACCCACGAGGTAATGGGGAGAACATACAAATGGGTTACAGATGGCAGTGAGAACCCTCATGTTGGCTGTAAAATGTTATGCTAACCACTGTGCCATCATGATGCCCTATTGAGGAACTAGCAACCCTGAGCAACACACACAAAATACTGGAGGAACTCAGCCAGTCAAGCAGCATCAATGGACATGAAGAAACAGTCAATGTTTTAGGTCAAGACCCTTCTTCAGGACTGGAAAGGAAAGGGAAGACACCAGAATAAATAAACGGGGTGGAAGGGAAGGAAGATGGTTAGAAGGAGATCAGTAAGACCAGGTGGCTAGGAAAGGAAAAGGGCTGGAGAGAAAGGATTCTGTTGGGAGAGGAGAGTGGATCATAGGCGAAAGGGAAGGAGGAGGCGAACCAGGGAGAGGTGATTGGCAAGTGGGAAGAGGTAAGAGGCCAGAGTGGGGAGTCGAAGTGGGGAAGGGGAGGGAATTTATTTTTACTGGAAGGAGAAATCGATATTCATGCCATCACTTTGGAGGTTATCCGGACGGAATATAAGATGTTGCTCTTCCACCGAGGGTGGCCTCATTGTGGCACAAGAGAACAACATGACAGAATAGAAATGGGAATCAGAATTAAGATGTTTGGCCATCAGCAAGTTTTGTTTTTGGTGCATAGAGTGAGGTGCTCAGCAGAGCGGTCCCCAGATTTATGACAAGTCTCACCAATGCAGAGGAGGCTGCATCAGGAAAACCGGACACTATAGATGATCCCAGCAGATTCGCAGGTGAAATGGTGCCACACCTGGTAGGACCGTTTGGGGCTTTGAATGGAAGTGAGGGAGCAGGTGAATTGACAGGTGTAGCATTTTTGCTGCTTGCAGAGGTAAGTGCCAGGAAGGAGATTAGTGGGGAGGGATGAATTGACAAGGGAATAACAGAAGAAGTGATCCCCGTGAAAAGTGGGGGGGGGGGGTGAGGTAGAGATCTGTTTGATGGTAGGATTCCTTTGGAGATAGTGGAAGTTGTGGAGAATGGTGTGTTAGATGCAGAGACTCATAGGGTGGTAGGTAAAGACAAGAGGAACTATCATTGTTAAGGCAAGGTGGGGTGAATGTTGATGCTAGGGAAATGGAGGAGATGCAGGTAAAGGAAGCATCAATGGTGGAAGAAAGAAGGGAAGCAATTCTTTGAAGAAGGAAGATATTTCTGATGTTCTGGAAAGGAAAGTTGCATCCTAGCAACAGATGCAGCAGAGATGAAGGAACTGAGAAGAGGCAATGGCATTTTTACAGGAGACAGGATGGGAAGAGATATAGTCAAGATGTCTGTGGAAATTGGTAGGTTTATAAACAATGTCGGTTGACAGATTGTCTTGAGAAAGATTGAGAAAGGGGAGGGAGGTGTCAGAAATGGACCTAGTGAATTTAAGGGCAGGGTGGATGTTGAAGGCAAAGCTAATGAAATTGATGAGCTCAGTATGGGAGAATGAAGCAATGCCAAGTGAGCCGTTAATGTAGAGGAGGAAGAGTTGGAGAGCATTACCGGGGGAAGGTTTGGATCATGGACTATTCTATGTAGCTAATAAAATGGCAGGCATATCTGGTGCCCATGCAGGTGACCACCAGTGAGGGTAGAAACAAGATGATCTGGCAGATTAATGCATGACTGAGAAGCTGGTTCAGAGTGTAAGGCTTCAGGTTCTTGGGTCCTTGGGATCTTTTCTGGGAGAGGTATGACCTGTTCAAAAGTGATGGATTGCACCTGAATCCTGGGGGGAAACAATATTCTCACGCACAAGTTTGTTATAGTTGTTGGGGAGGATTTCAACTAATTTGGCAGGGGGTGGGAACCAAAGTGAAGGGACTCAGCATAGGTTGGATAGCAAAAAAGCAAAGATAGCATGCAGTCAGACTGTCAGGGAGAGCAAGCAGATGATAGGACAAAAGTGCAGCCAGCAGGGTGAGTATCAGTGCATTAGGAATGCAGAATCAACAAAGGTAGCAAATGCAGTGCTCAAAGTGTTATATCTCAATGCACTAAATAGAACAAATAAGGTGGGTGATCTTTTTGCACTATTACAGATTGTCAGGAATGATGTTGTGGCCATTACTGAATTGTGGCTGATGGATGGTTGTAGCTGGGAGCTGAACGTCCAATGTTACACATTGTATCGGAGGGATAGGAAGGCAGGTAAAATGGGTGCAAGGCTCTGCTGGTGAAGAATGGCATCAAATCAGTAAAAAGATGTGACATAGGATCGGAAGATGTTGAATCCTTATGGGTTGAGTTATGAATCTGCAAGGGCCTCCCAACAGAAGCTGAAATATGGATCACAGCTCACAACAGGAAATAGAAAAGACATGTCAAAAGGGCAATATTATGATAGGCATTGGAGATTTCAACATGCAGGTCGAGTGGGAAAACCAGGTTGGTAATGGATCTCAAGAGAGTAAGTTTGTTGAATGATTACAAGTTGGCTTTTTAGAGCAGTTTGTTGGTGAGCTGACCAGGGGATCAGTTATACTGGATTGAGTGTCATATAATGAACCAGAGGCGATTAGGGAGTTTAAGGTAAAAGAACAATTTAGAGGCAGTCATCACAGTATAATTAAGTTCAACATGAAATTTGATAGGGAGAAAAGAAGTCTTAAGTAGCAGTATTTCAGAGGAGTAAAGGTAATTCCAGTGGTGTGAGAGAGGAATTGGCTAAAGTAAATTGGAAGGAGATGCTGGAAGGGATGTCAGCAGAGGAGCAATGGCATGAGTTTCTGGAAAAAATGAGGAAGTTGCCAGGACAGATGCATTTCAAAAACAAAGAAATACTTAAATAGCAAAATAGTACCGCCATAGTTGAAAAGGGAAGTCAAAGCTGATGTAAAAGTAAAAGAGTAGGCATACAACAAAGCAAAAATTAGCAGGAAGGGAGAGGATTGGAAAGCTTTTAAAAACCTACAGAAATAATCTAGAAGGTTTATTAGGAGGGAAAAGATGAAATATGAAGGTAAGCTAGCAAACAATATCAAAATGTATAGTAAAATCTTTCTCAAGTATGTGCAAAATAAAAGAGAGATGAGAGTGGATATAGGACTTCTAGAAAATGAGGCTGGAGAAATAATAACAGGGGACAAGGAGATGGCAGATGAACTAAGTAAGTATTTTTCATCAGTCTTCACTGTGGAAGATGTGAACAGTGTGCCAAATGTTGTAGTATGTGAAGGAAGAGAAGTGAATGCAATGGAGAAGGTGCTCAAAAAACTGAAAGACCTAAAGGTACCCAGAAAAGATGAACAGCACTCTAGGGTTCTGAAAGAGGTAGCATTAGAGATTGTGGCAGCACTAACAATGATAGTTCAAAAATCAATTGACTCTGGCATGGTGCCAGAGGACTGGAAATTTGCAAATGTCACTCCACTCTTTAAGAAAGAAAGAAGGCAGTAGAAAGGAAATTATAGCCCCGTTAGTCTGACCTCAGTAGTTGGGAAGATGTTGGAGTCAATTGTTAAGGATGAAGTGATGGAGTACTTGGTGACACAAGACAAGATAGGACAAAGACAGCATGGTTTTCTTGAGGGAAAATCTTGCCTGACAAACCTGTTGGGATTCTTTGAAAAGATTACAGTAGGACAGATAAAGGGGATGTAGTGAATGTTGTATATTTGGACTTTCAGAAGGCCTTTGACAAGGTGCCACACATGAGGCTGCTTGCAAGTTAAGAGCCTATGGTATTATTGGAAAGTTACCTGCGCATGGTTCGAGCATTGGCTGATTGATAGGAGGTAGTGAGTGGGAGTAAAGGGATCCATTTCTGGTTGGCTGCCAGTGACCAGTGGTGTTCTGCAGGGGTCGGTGTTGGGACCACTTCTTTTTATGTTGTATATCAATGATTTCGATGATGAGGTAGATGGATTTGTTGCCAAGTTTGCAGATGATACAAAGATTGACAGAGGGGAAGGTAGTATTGAGGAAACAAGTAGGCTGCAGAAGGACTTAGACAGATTAGGAGAATGGCAAGAAAGTTGCAAATGAAATATGATGTTGGAAAATGCATGGTTATGCACTTTGGTAGAAGAAATAAATGTGCTGACTATTTTCTAAACAGGGAGAAATTCCAAAAAAACTATAGATTTTCTGTTACAAACAATAGAAAATCTGTAGATGCTGGAAATCTGAGCAGCACAGACAAAATGCTGGAGGAACTCAGCAGGCCAGGCAGCATCTAGGAAAAGAGTACAGTCGATGTTTCAGACCAAAACTACTGAAGCTCCAAAGGGATCCTACCCTACCAAGCACATTTTTCCCTCCTCCCAAATTTCTGCTTTCCGCAGGGATCACTTCCGACGCAACTCCTTTGCCCATTCCTCTCTCCCCACTGATCTCCCTCCTGGCACTTATCCTTGCAAGCAGAACAAGTGCTACACCTTCCCCTACACCTCTTCTCTCCCTCACAAACAGTCCTTCCAGGTGACGCAACACTTTACTTGTGAGTCTGTTGGGGTCATATACTGTGTCCAGTGCTCCCGGTATGGCCTCTTATCTATTAATGAGACCTGACGTAGATTGGGAGACCGCTTTGCCGAGCACCTACACTCCATCCACCAGAAAAAGCGGGATCTCCCAGTGGCTACCCACTTTAATTCCACTTGTCATTCCCATTCTGATATACCCATCCATGACCTCCTCCACTGTCGTGCTGAGGCCACACTTAGGTTGGAGGAACAACACCTTAAGTTCCGTTTGGGTAGCCTCCAACCTGATGGCATGAATGTCGATTTCTCAAGCTTCCGGTAATGCCCCCAAATACCTCTCCTTCACCATTTCGAATTCCCTTTTCTCCCTCTCACCTTATCTCCTTGCCTGCCCATCTCTCCCCCATTTTTCTTTCTTCCATGGCCTGCTGTCTCTTTCACAAATCAACTTTGCTGCTCTTTACTTCATCCCTGCCCCTCCAGGTTTCACCTATCAGCTGGTGTTCCTCTCTCCCCTCCCCCCACCTTTAAAATCTGCTCCTCAGCTTTTCTCTCTAGTCCTGCCGAAGAGTTTTGGTCCGATACGTTGACTGTACTTTTTTCCATAGATACTGCCTGGCCTGCTGAGTTCCTCTAGCACTTTGTGCATGTTGCTATAGATTTTCTGTTGATCAACACAAACAAAATGCTGGAGGAACTTAGCAAGCCAGACAGTGTCAATGCAGAAAAATGAACAGTTGACATATTGGGTCGGAACCCTTCATCAAGAATACCTGTGTGTTGCACAGGATTTCCATTAGCTACAGAATCTCTTGTGTCAAGAAATCCTCGTTCTCACCTCCTCTCCAAACTTTCTCTGCAAAATAATCTTTACTTTGTTGCAAACTTTTCCAAATTCTGAAGAAAAATCATTGAACACGTGCAATAACTTTCTAAAGCTGTTGCCTTACCTGCTGAGTGTTCACAGCATTTTCAGCTATTCTTTCAGATTTCCAGCATCACCATTCAAACTTCTACTCTGTTGTGCCACGCAAAAACCTGGTGAGTGCGTTTCTGCGACAATGCTGCTTTTGCTCATATTGTGCATTAACAAGGCCACCCCATTGAATAAAATTCACATATATCGAAGCAGTTAAATGCAGTTTGTTTTCGGGTGCCCATCAATGAGAACCAGTGTGCAATAAAAATAGCTGCTCAAAAGAGTTTTTTGCAAAATTAGACTGTGTAATGCTGCTGATGTACGAAGAATTCAATGAGCATTTACCAGGGGACAAAACTTTTCTATTGAGCCAAATTAACGCATGTCGTGTATTGTCATTTAATGAATCTTCACCTTACATATTATAAACATTTTTGAGTAGCTAAAATGAGATTTATTGTTATGATTGTCCGTGTCAAATTTCCATGAAATGCCTTATTTTGATTATTTGAGTGTCATTTAACAAAAAAAAAAGAGATCATTGTGTTTGCCCTGTGAGCTGAGGTGGGACTGGCCTTCAATCTGACTGGGTTGAAGGTTTGTTCTCCGAAGCTTTGTTCTCTGCACAGTGCAATGTTCCAATATTGTTCAGAACTAACTTTGTCACGGCTGTTTTCTGGAGACCCAATTGTCTATTGTCAAAAAATATATCCCGGAGGCTACCATAACATAAGGAAATTACCCTCTGAGGTGCAGATGCCATGGTGCTGAAGTAGACCAGACACATACAGGATGGTTGGATGTTAATAACACAGAAAATGGGATTCTTGACCCGGAAAAAATAGAGGATCAGAAAGAGAAAAACTGCTTAAAGAAGCACATCTCTGACAAAGATAGTAACTAGTGCTGAACCCAGTCACACTTGTCGCCACTTGACATCTTTTAGTCATGTGACTGCCAATAAACTGGTGCCATCACCACTGCAGCTCTGGGCTGCAAGGGGCAGGAAGAAGCAGTGCTAAAGTGGGATAGGGGAACCAGGTTGGCTGGGTTACCATGCACTGTGTGATTATAAATGTGTTCAGACCAATTTCCACAGAAGGATTTTATAATGGGAAAGCAATAACTGAATGTAGAATATAAGTGTTACAGCTCTATTATTCTGAAATGGCTTTGATGATCAAAGAAGTTTGGAAGGAGTTAAAAACATTTAAAATACGTTGATTATCTAAAAATATATAAATTGAAATGAAATAAAGTTTTAGCTGTGATAATTAAGTAAAGATAAAATTACATTGTAAGGGGAAGAATGGAGAATAAGTATGCTAGTCAGCAAGTACTTTTAGAGAGCAGCAAATGCGATAATTTTTTTCATTTATTAATTTACGGGATGTAGGCATCATCAGCTAAACCAGCATTTATTGCCCATCCTTAGTTGCCCTTGAGAAGGTGGTGATGAGCTGCCTTCTTGAACCGCTGCAGTCCCTGAGGTGTAGGTACACCCACAGTGCTGTTTGGGAGGGAATTCCATGATTTTGACCCAGTGACAGTGAAGGAACGGTGATATGTTTCCAAGTCAGGATGGTGAGCGACTTGGAGGGGGATTTCCAAGTGGTGGTCTTCCCAGGCATCTGCTGTTCTCGTCCTTCTAGATGGTAGTAGTCGTGGATGCCATATCCAATGTATGCATAACAAGCTCCCACTTACAGTGAATGACCAGACCATGTGTTAGTGATGTGTACTAAATGATGTTTATGAGCTTGGATATGAGACAATGCTCCTGCCTGTTATATATGTACCAAGCAAAAACAACAAAGGAACAGTGGATTAAACATTTTCACTGAGCCATGTTAGCCATTGTAAACACTGGGGAACTTACAATGCAAGAGTGAACCAACCAGGCCTGTCGATACTAAGACTGAACTCTCAAAAGCCCACGCAAAATATGAGTGCCTCCCACATGCAGGAGGTCCCATTGATTCACAGCGCAATCATTCGGGCTCACGCACACCCACCGTATTCTTGTAAAGGATCCGATACTGTTCACTGCTCATCTGCAGAACTGTGATTTGGGCCATCTTAGAACATAAAACACAGAATGGTACAACCTAGGAACAGCCTTTTAAATGTCTCTGTGGTATCTGTTTCCACCACTACCTACTGCTATGTAAAATACTTGCCTGCATACCTTCTTAAACACTCTTAGCCTCCTTTGCTTTAAAAACTCCCAGCAACCTGACCTCGACATCTGCTTGTGGTAACAAATTCCACAAATTCACTACCCTCTGGCTAAAGAACTTTCTCCGCATCTCTGTTTTAAGTGGATGCACCTCTATCCTGAGGCTGTGCCCTCTTGTCTGCCACTCCCCCACCATGGGCAACATTCTTTCCACATCTACTCTGTCCAGGCCTTTCAATGTTCGAAAGGTTTCAATGAGATTCCCCCCTCATCCCTCTAAATTCCAGCAAGTACAGACCCAGACATCAAATGTTCCTCGTATGACAACCCTTTCATTCCCGGAATCATTCTTGTGCACCTCCTCGGTAACTTCGCCAATGCCAGCAGATCCTTTCTCAGATGAAGGGCCCAAAACTGTTCACAATACTCCAGGTGAGGCCTCACCAGTGCCTTATAAAGCCTCAGCATCACATCCTTGCTCTTGTATTCTAGACCTCTTGAAATAAATGCTAATATGGCATTTGTCTTCCTCACCACTGGCTTGACCTGCAAGATAACCTTTAGGGTGTTCTGCACAAGGACCCAAGTTCCTTTGCCTCTCAGATTTTTGGATTTTCTCCTGATTTAGAAAATAGTCCACACATTTATTTCTACCACCAAAGTGCATAACCATGCATTTTCCAGCATTATATTTCATTATCACTTCTTGCCCATTCTCCTAATCTGTTTAAATCCTTCTGCATCCTACCTGTTTCCTCAACACTACCTGCCTCTCCACCAATCTTTGTGTCATCTGCAAACTTGGCAACAAGGCCATCTATTCCATCATATTCTAAGTCATTTATATACAGCATAAAAATAAGTGGTCCAAACACTGAACCCTGTGGAACACTACTAGTCACTAGCAGCCAACCAGACAAGAATCCTTTTTATTCCCACTTGATGCCTCCTACCAATCAGCCAATGCTCTAACCAGTTAGTAACTTCCCTTTAATATCACAGGGTCTTAACTTGGTAAGCAGTTTCATGTGTAGCACCTTGTCAATGGACTTCTGAAAGTCCAAATATACAACATCCACTACATCCCCTTTATCTATCCTACTTGTAATCTCCTCAAAGCATTCCAACAGGTTTGTCAGTCAAAATTTTCCCTTAAGGAAACTATGCTGGCTTTGTCCTATATTGTCCTGTGTCACCAAGTACTCCATTACCTTGTCCTTAACAATTGACTCTAACATCTTCCCAACCCCTGAGGTCAGGCTAACTGGTTTATAATTTCCTTTCTGCTGCCTTCCTTCTTTCTTAAAGAGTGGAGTGACATTTGCAATTTTCCAGTCCTCTGGCACCATGCCAGGGTCAGTTGATTTTTGAAAGATCATTGCTAATGCTGTTACCATCACTAATGCTACCTCTGTCAGAACCCTAGGGTGCTGTTCATCTTGTCCGGGTGACTTAGGTACCTTTACGTCTTTCAGCTTTTTGAGCACCTTTTCCCTTGCACCCACTCCTCTTCCTCCACACACTACAACATCTGGCACACTGTTAGTGTCTTCCACAGTGAAGACTGATACAAAATACTCATTTAGTTCATCTGCCATCTCCTTGTTCCCCTGTTATTATTTCCCCAGCCTCATTTTCTATCGGTCCTATATCCACTCTCATCTCTCTTTTATTTTGTACGTACTTGAAAAAGTTTTTGCTATCCACTTTGATATTATTTGCCAGTTTGCTTTCATATTTCATCTTTTTCCTTCTAATGATTCTTTTATTTGCTCTCTGTAGGTTTTTAAAAACCTCCCAATCCTCTATCTTCCTACTAATTTTTGCTTTGTTATATGCCCTCTCTTTTAGCTTTGACTTCTCTTGTCAGCTATGTCTGTATTATTTTGCCTTTTTGAGTATTTCTTCATTTTTGGAATACATCTACTCTGCACCTTCCTCACTTTTCCCAGAAACGTATACCATTGCTCCCCTGCTGACATCCCTGCCAGCAGCTCCTTCCAATTTACTTGGGCCAACTCCTCTCTCATACCATTGTAATTTCCCTTACTCCGCTGAAATACTACAGCGTTAGACTTTACTTCCCCACTTTCAAATTTCAGGTTGAACTCCTTCATATTGTGATCACTGGTTCCTAAGGGTTCTTTTTCCTTAAGCTCCCTCTTTGCTTCCAGTTCATTAAATAGCACCCAATCCTGTATAGCTGATCCCATAGTAGGCTCAATGACAAATTGTTCTATAAAGCCATATAAAAAGACAGTGCTGAGTGGGAGGGGACAGAGCAAAAAAGTGGCAGGTAATCAGAACCATGGGGCTGCCATTATGGACCAAATTTAACTATCCCAGTAAACTCAATCAGCATCCAATTTGCTGATTTAGAGGAGATTACATTATGACATATCATTGTGTCAGCTGGAAGAAACAGCTGGTGACACAATGATACAAATGCTGGCATATGGAGCAAAAAACAAGATACTGGAGGTACTCAGTGGATCAGACAGCATCTGTGGGGAAAATGTTTCAGGTTAAAATGCTGCATCTGGATTGAAAGACAGTTTCAGGAGATGAGAGTGAGCGGTGGGGCAAGAGCTGGGTGACAATTGAAATAAGATGAGGAGGAGTTGATGGACAGTTGGAGGAGGGAAGAGTGGCATAAACAACAGAGGTTGAGAGGTGATATGTGGGACAACAAAGCGCTGCAGATGGTGGAATCTGATATTCGAGGAAGGTAGAGCATGAAGCCAAATAAGGGAGGTAGGGAGGAGAGATGGGAACGGTGAAGGAGGGGACTCAGTGGCAGGAATGTGTAGGTGATGGACTGATGGGCTGGGTAGAAGTTGGAAAAGAAATAGGATGATAAGGGTACTATGTGGTAGGTTAGAAGCAAATATTCCTAGAGGATGTTCTATCAATAACAATCCCTGACAATGTGAGTTTATTACCTCTACTTCAAAGACTATAAATCTATTTCAAATGCCCATCACTTCCCTCTGGTGCTCCTCCCACTTCCCTTTCTTCCATGGCCTTCTCCTATCAGATTCCTCCTTTTCCAGCCCTTTATCTCTTTCACTATTTGACTTCTCAGCACTTTACTTCAACCCTGACCCTCTCCCTGTTTCATCTATAACCTACTATCTTATATTTGTTCCTCTCCTCCCCCACGTTCTTACTCTGACTTCTCATCTCTTTTTGTCCAGTCCTGATGAAGGATCTCAGCTCAACATGGCGACTGTTTACTCTTTTCCTTAGATGCTGCCTGGTCTGCTGAGTTCCCCCGGCATTTTGTGTGTATTACAACCAAATGGTACAATGAATGTCAGAGAATGTGCACTGCAGACAACCTGAAATCCGTACTCTTCACAGACATCCACGAGACTGAGAGGAAAAAAACCACAAAGAATGAATGACAGAAAAACGTTAGAACCCCAAAGCCCCTCTCCCCTCTATCCCGCACAAGCAGTAGCAAAGCATCAACCTCCCCTTCCCCCCACTTGTTCCAGCAGAAAGCATTAGTCGCACCCCCCACCTCCCACCAAGCCCCAAAAACTATGATTTATAGTCCATCAAAAACTATTATTCCTCCCAACACCTCGACATCCCACAGGCCCTGTCTTTCACTAATGAGGAAGAGAGAGAGATATCGCTCCCGTAACAGCAAAAGGGAAGGCCAACAGCTTGCTGATTTGATGATACAGTGTGTGGCATTGCTTATTTCGAGCTCCCCCATCTCAGGAATCAGCAGTAAACTCCCTTTCATCATAAAGAGAGAGAGAAAGAAATAGAAAGAAAGAGAGAGCAATTGTGAAGCTGCAACTGTTGTATCAATGTTCTGATCTCCTACAACGCTTCAGTTGGTGACATTGGCGAGGAATTGGTTTGTCCACAGGGCTGCACAAGGCCACAACCTGCAGGAATACGTTTTCTAAGCTGCTCTCGGAGATTGTGAAATGCAGGCCGCTTTGCGAGTTCCAAGGGGCTGGAATCCACCATCCATGAAGAACACAGTTTGAGCAGAGCTGTAGATCGTGGACTCCGACAGGACCCCAGCCACTTTGAGGAGGTGCATGTAAATCTCTGCCTTCACCTGGAAAGACTGTTCAGATCTTGAATGGAGGTGAGGGAGGAGGTGTAGTGACAACGTTACAGCACCTGCTGTCATGTGGAAAGTGCCTGGGGGACAGCGAGAGGTGATGCTGGGGAGAGAGGGTTGAGTGCACCAGATAGTCTTCTAAGGAGTCGTCTGTGCAGAAAATATAGCTAGCTGGTGGTGGTATCATGTTGTAGCTGGCAGCAATGATGAAGGATGGTGTACTAGATATACTGGTTGCTGGGGTGAAAGGTAAAGAACAGGGAAGCTCTGTCTCTGTTCTGTGCTGGGAGGGAGAGGTGAGATTACAGCAAAAATAGAGGAAATGGTCGGCCATTTGGACTTTGAGACAGTGAGAGGTAAGAGAGAAAAGAACAGGTGATAAAACTGGTAAAAGTGGGAGGGTTTCCTGCTGAGGTGGCAGACTGACTGTGACAATCCCAAAGGGAAGAATCCCTTTACATTTCTGAAGGCAGCAGTATCATGTTGGAGGTGTTGGATGCCACAGAGACCTCCAAAGAAGGTGAGGATGTGGTGAACCTTTCTGTTTTGTTAATTGAGAGTGAGTTGTGCCTCTATCCGTTCTGTACCATGCCAGTTCACTTTTGATACATCACCACTGCTGTCAGGTGAGTGTAATCTTAAGTAAATAATGCTTGTCTCATTCTCTTTCTTTGTTACTTAACTCACTGTATAGCAATATGAAACAGCCTTTGGAGACTGTACTACCTTAACTGTATGAGGGAGGAGAGTAATTGAAATTAGAAATATGGCAAATGTAATTGACCATGTTTCTCTTGTTATGAACCGAATCATTGATCAACCACCAGCTCAGCTCAATTGTTTGGCATGAAAATGATTACTCTGCATTTTTTAAACTCTTTAATCTCATCACCTCATCAGAAACTGTCCAGAATGTTTGGCATTTCAGGAATTTTCACTGTTCATTGGATAGGACAGTGCTGTAGCTGGTAGAGACTGCTGAATCACAGCTCCAGCAGCCCAAGGCTCAATTCTGACCTCCTGCAGTGTCCGTATGGAGTTTGCACATTGCAACACTTGATTGGGAGAGGCTGCTTGAGGATAAAGAGACATCTGGCAAGTTGGGGGCTTCTAAAAGTGAGAGAAAGAAAGTTCAGGCCAGCATGTTCCTGTTAGAGTGAAGAGCAAGGCTGCAAGGATATGGGAACCATAGATGACAAGAGATGGTGAGGAGTGAGGAAATGGGAGATACACTCAGTGGCCACTTTATTAGGTTTGAGAGGTACATAAAAAGTGGCCTCTGAGTGCATGTTTGTGGTCTCAGTTGCTGTAATCCATCCACTTCAACGTTCAACATGCCGTGCATTTAGATATGTTCTCCTGGATGCCATTGTTGTGACATTTGGCTATTTGAGTTACTGCTGTCTTCCTGTCAGCTTGAACCTCTCTGGCCATTCCTCTCCGACAAAGTGTTTTCACTCACAGAACTGTTGCTCCCTGATATCTTTTTTTGTTTTTTTTTGTACCATTCTCTGTAAATTCTAGAAACTCTTGTGCATTGAAGTCCCAGAAGATCAGTAGTTCCTGAGATATTGAAAAACCACTCCATCTAGAACCTACAATAATTCTATGGTCAAAGTTACTGAGCTCACACTTCTTTTCCATTCTGATGTTTGGATTGTACAACAAGTGAACCTCTTGACCATGTCTGCATGCCTTTATGCATTGTTGCTGCCAAGTGTTTGGATGATTAGATATTTGCATTAATGAGCAGGGGTACGGGTGTACTTAATAAATCAGCCACTGGGTGTGTGACCACTGTTTAAGGAAATTAAGAGGGTGTGAAACGGACATGAGATATATTTTGCAGGTAAGGCAAAGGAGAATATTCTATGAGTGTATGAAAAATGAAAGGGAAAAAGTAGGTCTCCTTGAGGATCAGTCTATGTCTGGAGCCACAGAAGATGTGTAAAGATTAAATAAATACTTCACGTCTGTGATTATGGTAGAAAAAGACATGGAGGCTAAGGAACCCAGGGAACAACTGACTGTGTCCTGAATTAGAATTGGAATTGGAATCGGTCTATTACTCTCACATGTGCCAAGATATAATAAGAAACTTTCCTTGCATACTGTTCATACAGATCACACAGTGCATTGAGGTAGTAAAAGGTAAAACAGTAACAATGCAGAATAAAGTGGAAAAGCAAACTTCAGTGTAGGTACTCACAGCTGAGGGACCAGAGACTGGCTCATATTGTGCCTTTACCTAAGAAGGGCTATAAGCACAAGCTAAGGAACTACAGGCCAGTGAGACAAATGTCAGTGGTGGGGATTCTGAAAGAAAGGATCTTCCTGCATTTGTAAAGGCAAGCAGAGATCAAGGATAATAAGCATGGATTTATGTGTGGGAAATTAACGTCTTACAAATTTGAATGCAATTTTTGAAGGTGTAACCATGTGGGGTATCAGTGGAAGTGCAAAGATTATGACAAGTTCCTGGATGGTAGGCTGGTCTGGAAGGTGGGAAATTCTGGAATTAAGGGTAAAGTGGCAAACTGGATACAAATTGGCTGGTGGTAGTGGAGCATTGTTACTTAAATTTAATTTCAAGTTCTAGTTCAAATTCTAGTTGAATTAGCATTCAACCATACATGAATACCCATGAGTTCAGCTAAAGGAAACAGCGTTCCTCTGGGGCCTGTGGTGCACCGCAGGGAGCAGCGTGCGGTCCACTTGTTCACCATCTGTGTTAATGATTTATATGTGAATGAGGGCAACGTGATTCATATTTCCAGATGAGATCAGAATTGGTTACACAGTGGACAGTGAAGAAAGTGAACAGGATCTCGATCTACTGGAAAACTGGCAAAGGAATGGCAGTTGGAAATTACCTTTGACACCTGCAATGTGATGGATGTTGGGAAGATAAATCAAGTCAGATGATACACAATGAGATGATGTTGAACAGTGAGGCATTGTGGTACAAGGACATTGTTCACTGGAAGTGTGTAACAAAGGCAGACAGTGTGGTGAAGAAGGCTGTTGGTATGGTTGCCTTCATTGAGTTTAGGAGTTAGGTTGGCACATTACGGCCATACAAATCTCTGGTTCGGTTGCTGCTGTATTGTTATGTGCAGTTCTGGTTGCAGAGCTGTGCGAAGGATGTGATTAAAGTAAAGAAGGTGCAGAAAAGATTCATAGGAACATAAACACAAGAGAATCGCCAGATGCAGGAAATCTAAAGCAACACACACAAAGTGCTGAAGGAACTCAACAAGTCAGGCAGTAGCTATGGAGGGGAATAAACAGTTGATACTTGGGTCTGAGAACCTTCACCAGGACTGGAGAGTAAAGGGGTAGAAGCCAGAGTAAGGAGATGGGGGGAAGGATACGAGCTAGCAGGTGAAACCAGATGAGGTGTAAGGTAGGTGGTGGGACAGGGGTGATGATGTGAGAAGCTGGAATGTGATAAGTAGAGGTAAAGGGCTGAAGAAAAAGGAATCTGACAGGAGTTGAGAGTGGACCATATTGGAAAGAGAAGGAGGAAGGGTGCGAGAGGAAGGTGATGGCCAGGTGAGGAGAAGAGAAGGAGCAAGAGGGGAGCCAGAATGGGGAATGGAAAAACAGTGGAAGGGGAAAAATTACCTGGTACTAGAGAAATCGATGTTTATGTCATCAGGTTGGAGGCTACCAAGATAGAATATGAGGTGTTCAAGTCAAGTCAAGTGTCAAGTGAAGTTTATTGTCATTTAACTATGTACATGTATATAATGTATATAGAAACAAGACAGCGTTTCTTCGAACCAGGGTTTAAAACACATAACACACAATAACTTATGAAGATAAAGATGAAATCTACAGATGGACTATGCATGAACTAAAGTGCATTAATATTAAGTATTGTAAGGTACAGAACAGATTAACCAGTGACACCTCGAATACGATGCAGCCAGGAGTTCAGAAGTCTAATGACCTGAGGGAAGACAATGTTTCTCATCCTGACCGTTCTTGTCTTCATGCATCATAGTCTCCTGCCTGATGGTAGAAAATCAGAGAGGATGCTGGATAGTTGGGTGGGATCCTTAATAATACCAGTGGTCTTGTCATGGCAGTAGATGAAGCCATGGACTGACATGTCCGAATATGAATGAGAAGCAGAATTAAAATGAGTGGACCAGGAAATCCCACCTGGGCCTCAATACCTCCCTGTGCCACTGGACACTTGATTTTTATACTAGCAGACCTCAGTTAGTGCGGATTGGCAACTCACTATCAGTATAGGTGAACCACAAGGCTGTCTGATTAAACCCCATGCTTTATTCACTTTATACCTATCATTGTGAAGCTAAGTCCAACTCCAATACTAGATTTAGGTTTGTTGACGGTACCGCTGTTGATGGTGACAAATCAGCATGTTGGAGGAAGATTGAAAATCAGTTTGGGTAGTTCAACGACAGTAACCTACCACTCAAAGCTTTATCCCCTCCAGTTCGCCTACCAGCCCCGACTAGGTGTTGAGAATGCCATCGTCTACCTGCTGAACCGTGTCTATGCCCACCTGGACAAGCCAGTGAGCACTGTGAGGGTCACGTTTTTTGACTTCTCCAGTGCGTTCAACACCATCCGCCCTGCTCTGCTGGGGGAGAAGCTGACAGCGATGCAGGTGGATGCTTTCCTGGTGTCATGGATTCTTGATTACCTGACTGATAGACCACAGTACGTGTGCTTGCAACACTGTGTGTACGACAGAGTGATCAGCAGCACTGGGGCTCCACAGGGGACTGTCTTGTCTCCCTTTCTCTTCACCATTTACACCTTGGACTTCAACTACTGCACAGAGTCTTGTCATCTTCAGAAGTTTTCTGATGACTCTGCCATAGTTGGATGCATCAGCAGGGGAGATGAGGCTGAGTACAGGGCTACGGTAGGAAACTTTGTCACATGGTGTTAGCAGAATTATCTGCAGCTTAATGTGAAAAAGACTAAGGAGCTGGTGGTAGACCTGAGGGGAGCTAAGGTACCAGTGACCCCTGTTTCCATCCAGGGGGTCAGTGTGGACATGGTGGAGGATTACAAATACCTGGGGATATGAATTGACAATAAACTGGACTGGTCAAAGAACACTGAGGCTGTCTACAAGAAGGGTCAGAGCCGTCTCTATTTCCTGAGGAGACTGAGGTTCTTTAACATCTGGCGGACGATGCTGAGGATGTTCTACGAGTCTGTGGTGGCCAGTGCGATCATGTTTGCTGTTGTGTGCTAGGGCAGCAGGCTGAAGATAGCAGACACCAACAGAATCAACAAACACATTCGTAAGGCCAGTGATGTTGTGGGGATGGAACTGGACTCTCTGGTGGTGTCTGAAAAGAGGATGCTGTCCAAGTTGCATGCCATCTTGGACAATGTCTCCCATCCACTACATAATGTACTGGGTGGGCACAGGATTACATTCAGCCAGAGACTCATTCCACCGACATGCAACACAGAGCGTCATAGGAAGTCATTCCTGCCTGTGGCCATCAAACATTACAACTCCTCCCTTGGAGGGTCAGACACCCTGAGCCAACAGGCTGGTCCTGGACTTATTTCCTGGCATAATTTACATAGTACTATTTAATTATTTATGGTTTTATTACTATTTAATTATTTATGGTGCAACTGTAACGAAAACTAATTTCCCCCAGGATCAATAAAGTATGACTATGACTATGACTATGACTATTATTGACTACAGGAGGAAGAAGCCGGAGGTCCATGAGCCAATCCTCATTAGATTAGATTAGATTAGATTAGATTGTGGACACTTAGTCCTTGTTTATTGTCATTTAGAAATGCATGCATTAAAAAATGATACAATCTTCCTCCAGAATGATTTCACAAGAAAAACAAGACAAACCAAGACTATAACTGACAAAACCACATAATTATAACATAATTATTACAACAGTGCAAAGCAATACCATAATTTGATAAAGAGCAGACCAGGGGCACGGTAAAGAAAAGTCTCAAAGTCCCGATCGACTCATCACCTAACGCAGGCAGCAGAAAGGAGAAATTCTACCTGCCATGAACCTCCAAGCGCCACCAACTTGTCGATGCATTGGAAGCACCCGACCGCAGCCGACTCCCAGTCCATCCAAAAACTTTGAGCCTCCAACCAGCCCCTCCAATACAGCCTCTCCAAGCACCATCTTCTGCCAAGCGCTTTGACCCTGCCCCAGCCGCTGAGAAACAAACAAAGCTGAGGACTCGGGGCCTTCTCCTTCGGAGATTCTGGACCACACAGTAGCAGCAGCAGTGAAGAAGCATTTCAGAAATTTCACCAGATGTTTCTCCGTGCTCTCACATCCACCTCCATCAAATCAGGATTGTGCACGGCACCCTACCTGACAAATAACAGACATCATCACTGGAGTGGCCGCTGCGAGCTGTGCCACGCCGTCATCTTCTCCTCCCGCCATTAGGAGATCAAAGGTGGAGAGTGTCCATGGTTTTGAAATCCTTGATGTTATCATATCAGAGGATCCGACTGGGGGCCAGAAAGACAATCTTTGAAGTTTGCGTAGATTTGGCATGTCACTAAAATCTTTGACAAACTTCTATAGTTGCACAATGGACAATATCCTAACTGGTGGCATCAAGGCCTGGTATGGAAACACCAGTGCTCTGGGATAGAAAAGTCTACAGAAAGTGATAGAATCTGCCCAGACCACAGAGCAATGCCCTCCTCACCATTGAATATGTCTACACGGAGCACATGAAATCAGCATCCATCATCAAAGACTTCCACCATCCAGGCCATGCTCTCTTTTTGCTACTACCATTGGTACAGAAGTCTTAGGTCCCACACCACCAACTTCAGGAACAGTTACTACCCTGCAACCATCTTGAATCGGCTTGGATAACTTCACTCACCACTGATTATCCGACCTACTGACTCACTTTCCAGGACTCGACAACTCATGTTCTCAGTATTACTTTTTATTTATTTTATTTTATTTAGAGATAGAGCTCAGAACAGACCCTTCCAGCCCTTCAAGATGCACCACCAGCAACCCCTGATTCATCCGAAGCCTAATTTACAATGATCAATTAACCTACTAACTGATATGTCTTTGGACTGTGGAAGGAATCTGAAGGAATCGGAGAAATCCCGTGCATTCACGGGGACGACGTACAGACTCCTTACAGACGGTGTCAGAATTAAACTCTGAACTCTGATCCCCAATGCTGTTGTAGCATCGCGCTAACTGCTAGGTTACCGTGTCACCCGGACAATTCTATTTGAACAATTTGTCTTTTGCACTTTGATTATATACAGTTTTTCATAAATTCAATTGTATTTCATTATTTTTCATGTAAATCCCTGCCAGAAAGCAAATCTCTAGGATAAATAATTTGATAATAAATCTAGCTTGTCCTTTGAACTTTGTAACACAGCATCAGTAGACATTTTGGTCAGCATTGGCACATTGGGCCAAATAGCCTGTTTCTCTGCTGTATAATTCATGACTCTGTGAAGAACAACTGGCAATATCCGCATCATGACAGAGCAGGACTGAGTGGGGGATTTAGAAATGCTGCCAGCCACCGTTGTTCTTCTTTGTATAGTAGGAGAGGTTACTGGTGAGGGAGGTGATGTTGGGGAAACCTAAAGAGTTTTACTGACTGGGTTTTCTCTCTTCTGTTGTGGAAACAGCTGTGGTTTCAAAGAGAGAAAGTTGCATCTTCCATACAATGGAATCCAAAAATTTGCTGCAATCATTTCATGTTCATCACCACTGTTACAGAATATAAAATAACAGGCTGGTGACCTGGCAGCACTCTGATTAATGAATGCAAAATATCTATCCTATATTCATTTTATTATTCTTTGAGTAGAACTGCAGGAGACGACTGGTTACCTACTGTGAGATTTATAGGCATTTTGTTACCTTGGTAAATTGGATACTGTTTCATAATATTGTATTATGTTTTAATGAGCACTTTTAAAATTAGCATGTGAGTGTTTCAAAATCTGGAATTAACCCAAGTCTGCTTGTGGAAGAGAGGGGGTTGTTAGCTATTAGAACCTGAAAATGCAGGAAATATTCGGCAGGTCAGACAGCATCTGTGTAGAGAAAAGCAGAACTAATATTTCAGATTGCTGTCCTGTGTATCCATTTTTCTTGTGCTATTGAGTTACATCCACAAAGTCATAGAGCTATAGAGCACAGAAACAAGCCTTTAAGCCCATCTGGTCCAGGCTGACCAAGACTGCCATCTAGGTTAGATCCACTTGCCCGTGTTTGGCCAAAGTCTCTCTAAACCTATCCGATTCATGTACCTGTCCAAATACCTTAGAAATGTTAATGTATATGCTTCCACCATTTCCTCTGGCATCTCATTCTATATACACTGACTCCACACTGAGTGAAAATGTTGCCCCTCATGATTCTATTAAATTTTTTCCTTCTCATCTTAAACTTATACTCTCCAGTTCTTTATTCTCTAACCCTGGAAAAAGTCTGTGAACATTCACCCTATTTAGGCTCTTCAGATTTTATGTCCCTTCTTTGACACAGTGAGCTGGCTAGCTGGCCTTGATACAACAGTAATGATGTACTTGCTATATAGTTCTAGGCCAGGATAGTGTTTGACTGGAAGGGTAACCTGCAGGAAGTGGTGTTCTCTTGCTGCCGTTGTGCTTGCTGTTGTTCATGGTGGTGGAGACCCTGGGCTTGCAAGTTGGCTGGGTGAATACTGTAGTACATTCTGTAGAAGTGCAGACAACTGTCACTGTGTGCCAATAGTAGAAGGAGTAAAGGTTCAGAGTGATGGAAGAAATGAATATTTAGGATATTAAAGTTAATGTTTAGGGTGTTAGATGGAGTGAATATTTAGGGTGTGGATTGAGT
The DNA here is from genome assembly GCF_030028105.1 of Mobula birostris. Taxonomy (NCBI): domain Eukaryota; kingdom Metazoa; phylum Chordata; class Chondrichthyes; order Myliobatiformes; family Myliobatidae; genus Mobula; species Mobula birostris. Next base: position 18,021,000 of record NC_092371.1, read on the forward strand.
GACAGTCAAGTAGGCTGTTTCTCCTGACTTCTTGAGTGTTGTTGGTGTTGCACTCATCCTGGCAAGTGGAGAATATTTCACCACTTACGTCTTTAAGATTGTGGTGTCAGCAGGTGATACTTGCTGCTGGATAGAAATACTCTGTATTGCTACCATCAGGGAGAAGGCACAGAAGCATTCAGACATACACTCAAAATTCAGGAACGCTTCTTCCCCCTGTCATCAGATTTCCGAACAGTCGATAAACATTCGAACGGACTCAAAATTGAGTATTTGTGCAGCAATGAACAAGCACAGGTTTCACATGCTAGGCTGATAGTTGAGCCCAATCATGTCACTTAGTAAGAAAATGTTTTTTCGAAGACTTGTATAAGATTGTGTCTCAGGCTACATTTTTATTCATATTGTTTTGGCTTATGTTTTTAGTAACTTTACTATTCAACATTATCAATAAATTTCACATTGTAAATCGCATGAATTAATATCAATTTATAGCCTATATTTAAACTAAATCTACCAAGCCTATCTTTAGAAAAATTAAATCCCATTTTGGCTCAAGCAAGTTATTTAACAGAAATTTATTATGTTTGCCTCATGAGTTTTTAAAATTTTTGAAAGGGAAAGAAAGAGATTAATTTCAAGAAAGGTAAGCTCAGCTTAAATACCTGTTCTTTTTTTCAAGAAAAGTTGGCGAAAAATTCATTCTGTACTCAAAAGCACATTGACAATTAATTTTGCATTATTTTACCTGCAACTTTCTGATCACGATAACATACCAGGAGCTGTATATTTAATAATCTTTACACAGTAATTCCCTGAGACCTGAAAATTATTTCAAGGGTTCCTCCAGGGCAAAAAGGTTGAGAAAAGCTGCCCGAATCAGACTATGTTGCTGCAAATATTTATAAATCCTGTCTCTAAGAATACTCTCGAATAGTTTGCCTACCATTGATATAAGACTCACAGGTCTATAATTTCCAGGGTTAGCTAATTAGATTAATGGTTCAGCAACCCTACAACCCCGATTAACTCTAAACCAGGGGTCCCCAACCTTTTTAGCACTGTGGACCGGTTTAATATTGACAATATTTTTGTGGACTGGCCGACCAGGGGCGGGGGGGTGGGGGTGGTAGGGTTGCCAATGGACAAGAGTAGCAGTCAAATACGTTGTGTTTACTCTAGAAAAGACTACAATGACCGTGAAGCCCTCCGCGGCACCAGTGCGCATGTGTGTACGTCCCGATTTTTTTCTACAAATGGTTTTTGGCGATTCTGTTCGGGGGGGGTTAATCACGACCGGAATATAGGTGAGAAGTGGCTAATACACTCAATTTCATTTCTAAAAGGGTTTATCTAATGAATTTAATATTAAACACACTGCGCATATTTTCCTCGCATGAATATAGTGATAAGTCAATTATTGGGGAGGATAGGGGAGCTTGAAGTAACCTGTTGAACAAACTTCCAGTAGAAGTGGTAGAGGCAGGTTAGATATTATCATTTAAAGAAAAGTTGGATAGGCATATGGCCAGGAAAGGAATGGAGAGTTATGGGCTGAGTGCAGGTCGGTGGGACTAGGTGAGAGTAGCATTCGGCACGGACTAGAAGGGCAGAGGTGGCCTGTTTCTGTGCTGTAATTATTATATGGTTATATAAGTAAGTCAATAGCATCATAACATTTTAAGTAACCTTTGGATATTAAACACACAGCACATATTTTCTCCGTATGAACATATAAAATCATTGCAACACACCAATATCGCGGAGTCAGTGGGAGCCCTGGGCTGAATACTTGTTCCCTGCAACAAGACGGTCCCATGGGAGACAGCGATACTCGAACGGGGTTCCTTATGTCCAGTCTATTCCGCAATTTAGTTTTGGTTGCATTCATTTGAGAGATGTGTTGGAAATGGAAGCAATGTTTTCAGTGCTTTCGTGGCTGTCTCAGGATATTCAGCCTTGACTTTGATCCGGAATGCCAGCAGAGATATTATATCAAACATACTTTTCAGCCAGCCGTCATTTGCAAGCTCGAGGAGTTGATCTTCTTCCTGCGCCGACATGGATGACGCGTGGATCATGTCCTCGCGTGTGTTCAAGCTCAACAGTGGACATGACAGGGAATGAGGAAAGATGCAGCTTAAGTAGAGGTATTATTCACAAAAGTACGAAGGTAAGCTAGCCAAAAATATAAAGGAGGATAGTAAAAGCTTCTTTTGGTATGTGAAGAGGAAAAAATTAGTTAAGACCAAAGTTGGGCCCTTGAAGACAGAAACGGGTGAAATTATTATGGGGAACAAGGAAATGGCAGATGAGCTGAACAGGTACTTTGGATCTGTCTTCACCAGGGAAGACACAAACAATCTCCCAGATGTAATGGCAAAAGGAGATACGAGAGGATCATGGGACAGGAGGTCTGGGAAGAAAGACAAGGGGGGGGAACGCAGAGGATGGGCAAGAGGTATATTCAGAGGGACAGAGGGAGAAAAAGGAGAGTGAGAGAAAGAATGTGTGCATAAAAATAAGAAACAGATGGGGTACGAGGGGGAGGTGGGGCATTAGCGGAAGTTAGAGAAGTCGATGTTCATGCCATCAGGTTGGAGGCTACCCAGACGGAATATAAGGTGTTGTTCCTCCAACCTGAGTGTGGCTTCATCTTTACAGTAGAGGAGGCCGTGGATAGACATGTCAGAATGGCAATGGGATGTGGAATTAAAATGTGTGGCCACTGGGAGATCCTGCTTTCTCTGGCGGACAGAGCGTAGATGTTCAGCAAAGCAGTCTCCCAGTCTGCGTCAGGTCTCGCCAATATATAAAAGGCCACATCGGGAGAACCGGACGCAGTATATCACCCCAGTCGACTCACAGGTGAAGTGTTGCCTCACCTGGAAGGACCGTTTGGGGCCCTGAATGGTGGTAAGGGAGGAAGTGTGAGGGCATGTGTAGCACTTGTTCCACTTACACGGATAAGTGCCAGGAGGGAGATCAGTGGGGAGGGATGGGGGGAACGAATGGACAAGGGAGTTGTGTACAAGTGCTACACATGCCCTTACACTTCCTCCCTTACCACCATTCAGGGCCCCAAACAGTCCTTCCAGGTGAAGCAACACTTCACCTGTGAGTCGACTGGGGTGATATACTGCGTCCGGTGCTCCCGATGTGGCCTTTTATATATTGGCGAGACCCGATGCAGACTGGGAGACCGCTTTGCTGAACATCTACGCTCTGTCCGCCAGAGAAAGCAGGATCTCCCAGTGGCCACATATTTTAATTCCACATCCCATTGCCATTCTGACATGTCTATCCACGGCCTCCTCTACTGTAAAGATGAAGCCACACTCAGGTTGGAGGAACAACACCTTATATTCCGTCTGGGTAGCCTCCAACCTGATGGCATGAACATCGACTTCTCTAACTTCCGCTAAGGCCCCACCTCCCCCTCGTACCCCATCTGTTACTTATTTTTATGCACACATTCTTTCTCTCACTCTCCTTTTTCTCCCTCTGTCCCTCTGAATATACCTCTTGCCCATCCTCTGGGTCCCCCCCCCTTGTCTTTCTTCCTGGACCTCCTGTCCCATGATCCTCTCGTATCCCTTTTGCCTATCACCTGTCCAGCTCTTGGCTCTATCCCTCCCCCTCCTGTCTAATCCTATCATTTTGGATCGCCCCCTCCCCCTCCAACTTTCAAATCCCTTACTCACTCTTCCTTCAGTTAGTCCTGACGAAGGGTCTCGGCCTGAAACGTCGACTGCACCTCTTCCTACAGATGCTGCTTGGCCTGCTGCGTTCACCAGCAACTTTGATGTGTGTTGCTTGAATTTCCAGCATCTGCAGAATTCCTGTTGTTCCCAGATGTAATAGTGGCCAGAGGACCCAGGGTAAAAGAGGAACTGAAGGAAATTTGCATCAGGCACAAAATGCTGTTGGGTAAACTGATGGGACTGAAGGTTGATAAATCCCCAGGGCCTGATGGTCTTCATCCAAGGGTACTTAAGGAGGTGGCTCTAGAAATCATGGACACATTGGTAATCATTTTCCAATGTTCTATAAATTCAGGATCAGTTCCTGCGGATTGGAGGGTTTTATCCCATTTTTTAAGAAAGGAGGGAGAGAGAAAACAGGCAATTGTAGACCAGTTAGTCTGACATCAGTGGAGGGGAAGATGCTGGAATCAATTATAAAAGATGTAATAGCGGCATATTTGAATAGCGGTGGCAGAATAGGTCCGAGTCAGCATGGAATAGCGAAGGGGAAATCATGCTTGACTAATCTTCTGGAATTTTTTGAGAATGTGACTATGAAAATGGACATGGGAAAGCCAGTGGATGTAGTGTACCTGGACTTTCAGAAAGCCTTTGATAAGGTCCCACATAGGAGGTTAGTGTGCAAAATTAGAGCAAATGGTATTGGGGGTAGGGTACTGACATGGATAGAAAATTGGTTGGCAGACAGGAAACAAAGAGTAGGGATTAATGGGTCCCTTTCAGAATGGCAGGCGGTGACTAGTGGGGTACCCCAAGGCTTGGTGCTGGGACCGCAGCTACTTACAATATACATTAATGATTTAGACGAAGGGATTAAAAGTAACATTAGCAAATTTGCAGATGACACAAAGCTGGGTGACAATGTGAAATGTGAGGAGGATGTTATGAGAATGCAGGGTGACTTGGACAGGTTGGGTGAGTGGGCAGATGCATGGCAGATGCAGTTTAATGTAGATAAATGTGAGGTTATCAATTTTGGTGGCAAGAACAGGAAGGCAGATTACTATCTGAATGGTGTCAAGTTAGGAAAAGGGGAAGTACAACGAGATCTAGGTGTCCTTGTTCATCAGTCACTGAAAGTAAGCATGCAGGTACAGCAGGCAGTGAAAAAAGCTAATGGCATGCTGGCCTTCATAACAAGGAGAATTGAGTATAGGAGCAAAGAGGTCCTTCTGCAGTTGTACAGGGCCCTGGTGAGACCGCACCTGGAATATTGTGTACAGTTTTGGTCTCCAAATTTGAGGAAGGACATTCTTGCTATTGAGGGAGTGCAGCGTAGGTTCACGAGGTTAATTCCCGGGATGGTGGGACTGTCATATGTTGAAAGATTGGAGCAACTGGGGTTGTATACACTGGAATTTAAAAGGATGAGAGGGGATCTGATTGAGACATATAAGATCATTAGGGGATTGGACATGCTAGAGGCAGGAAACATGTTCCTGATGTTGGGGGAGTCCAGAACCAGAGGCCACAGTTTAAGAATAAGGGGTAGGCCATTTAAAACGGAGTTAAGGAAAAACTTTTTCACACAGAGGGTCGTGGTTCTGTGGAATGCTCTGCCTCAGAAGGCAGTGGAGGCCAATTCTCAGAATTCTTTCAATAAAGAGTCAGATAGAGCTCTTAAAGATAGCGGAGTGAAGGGATATGGGGAGAAGACAGGAAAAAGGGTATTGATTGTGGATGATCAGCCATGATCACAGCGAATGATGGTGCTGGCTCGAAGGGCTGAATGGCCTATTCCTACACTTATTGTCTATTGTCTAAAACAAAGTTTCACTTTATGCTGATGACCTATTGCTTTATATTTCTAATGCTGAGACTTCATTACCTTCCGTACTTTCCTTTCTCTCCTAATTTGGTCAGTTTTCAGGATATAAACTAAATTTTCATAAGAGTAAACTTTTTCCTTTGAATAATTTGGTATCAATTAATACTAACCTTCCTTTTAAAATTGTAAGAAATCAATTTACTAATTTGGGTGTAACATTTACTAAGAATTATAAATATTTATTTAAATCAGTTTTTTTTACCCTACTGAATTATGTAAAAAGGGCACTATCAAAATCATTATCATTGATTGGCTGAATTAATTCTATTAAAATGAATATCTTGCCTGAATTTTTTTACCTTTTTCAGTCCTTACCCATTTTTATTCCTAAATTCTTTTTAGATTCTTTTGATTCTATCATATCTTCATATATGTGGAAAAATAAATTTTTTCGACTAAATAAAATTCATCTTCAAAAAGCTAAAAAGAATGGAGGTTTAGCTTTACCAAATTTTACGTTTTATTACTGGGCAGTCAATATACGGAATCTCACGTTTTGGTCATATTATATTAACCGAGAGGACCGACGGTTTGGGTTTCTTTAGAAGCTAACTCTGTTAATAAATTTTCTATCATCTCTCTTCTCGGATCCTGAATTCCTTTATTTTTAAGTAAACTAAGTGATAGTTTTGTAGTTAAAGGATTTGTAGTTTGAGGATTTGGGTCCTATTTGGAAAATATTTTGGTTTATTGAGATTTTCTCTTTCAAGTCCCATTTTTTTCTAATTTTTTTTAAACCTTCTATGACTGATGTAGTTTTCAAAGATTAGGATAGACTGGGTATTAAGTGCTTCCAGGATTTGTTTGTTGGAGGAAGTCTCTTTTCATTTGAGCAGTTGTCAGCTAAATATAGCTTACCAAAAATCCACTTTTTTCGATATTTACAAATTAGAGACTTTCTGCAATCTCAATTACATATATTTCCTATAAGTCCTGATAAGAATTTATTCGATGTAATTTTTAATTTGAAACCTTTTCATAATGAATCAATATCTAATATTTATGGTATGTTGTTGGGAATGTGAAATGCTTCTTTAGACAAAATTAAAAATCTCTGGGAACAAGACTTACAGACTTCATTTTCTGAGGAAACTTGAAATGCAGTTTTTTAATTGGTTAATACCTCATCGTTATGTGCCCGTCGCTCCCTCCTACAATTGATAGTGATCCATAGGGCTCACATGACTAAAGATAAGCTGTCTTGTTTTTGTTCGGATATATTTCCCTATTGTGACAGATGTAACAATGGCGAAGCTTCATTAATTCATATACTCTGGACATGCCCAAGTCTTGAAAAATATTGGAAGGAAGTATTCCAAACTTTTTCTGTACTTTTCAAAGTAAATTTTAAACCTCACCCTTTGACTGCCATATTCGGTATTGTTGGAGGAAAAGATATTATCTTGGATATACCTGATTTGCACATTTTGGCTTTTATTTCTCTTATAGCTAGGAGGGCATTGTTGCTTAAGTGGAAGGATATTGCTCCGCCTACTCATGCTCAATGGTTAAGTAATGTTATGTCATGCCTAAACTTAGAGAAGATTCATTGTTCAATTTCTGACAAGACTCTCTAACATTGTGGGGACCATTTTTGAATTATTTTCAAAATCTTTGATTTGTTATTATGTACAGATGTTGGCTAATAATATGTTTTACTATATGATAAGGATTTTTTCCATTTTTCTTGACCAAACAGCTTTTCTTGGTAGTGGGTTTAGACTTTTTTTTTTATAATAAGATTATTACTTTTCAATATTACGATTCAATTTAATTTACATGAATATGGGGTAATGAGACTATAAGTGTGATTTAAATATATTATAATTGATATATAATATATATCCTCCTGTACTGTGTACTCTTTTATGTAAGAAATCAATAAAAATATTGAAGAAGAAAGAAGGGTTCACTGCCTAGTGCAAGATCCAGTATAGCCTCTTGTCAGCCTGTCTACATACTGTGTCAGGAATCCTTCCTGGATACACTTAACACATTACTCCCTATCGAAATCATTTTTTTTACTGAGAAGGTATATATCAATATTAGCAAAGCTGAAACTCTGGATAATAAACTTGTTACTTTTACATCTTTCCAAATCCTGCGTCCTGATTTGCACATCAGTGTCTCTGTTGCTTTTTTTTTGGGGGGGGGAGGTGGTTTCTATAGAATATTTATTGGGGTAGTGGAGGTATAGTTTGTCCATCAGTGCTGATCACCCCATCCTTAACCAATCTGTTCCACCGTGAACACGATCTGTTATGAGTCAACATGATGCTTTCAGATCAGGTCATGCATAGCACATACCTCCGCCGCACTGCTCAGGTGTGTTTCTGGGGTACAGGGACTAGCGACCCTTGTGCCTGTTCTATGTACTTGCTACGAGTTATAAATCTAAGCCTCGAACGGACGGATCTAAATGAAAATTAGCCACGCCTACCCAGCGACTAATTGATAAGTAACTGTGAATCATGGAGGCAAACATACGTGGACGCCAATCAAGGGCAGGTGAACTTTCCAACCTGTGCACTGAACAGAAACCTTCCATCATTATTGTTGTTGAAACATTCCTTGACACATCAGTCCCAAATGGAGCGGACTGCATTATCATCCCTGGCTACTCAATGTGTTGCCGCAGAGATTGGGAGGTGGCATTGCTGTTTACTGTTTGGAGGGTATTGCAATACACTATAACTCTCGGAGAGATCCGAAAGACCTTGAACTCATGTGGTTCACCGTAGCTCTTCAATCACAGAAATTACTAATTGGTGCCGTCTACCGACCTCCTAGTGCCAACAATGACGTCCTTGAATACCTGGACAGTAACACTTTCCCCAAGTTGACAGAGTTCAGTGCACAGTCTGTTATGCTTATAGGGGATTTCAACATCCATCACCAGGACTGGCTGGGCAGCTGAACAACTGACAATGTTGGCCGGCATCTACAAGAAAGTGGACATTGCCCAAGTATCACATACACAAAAAAGAAACCTTATCTAATCACTAGCCCTAGCCACAAACTAAACTAAGCTAATAAAGTGATAGAATGGACAATTTCAGCATGCAATATTTACTTAACATAGTCTTGGTCTACAGCAGATTATATCAGACCCAACAAGGGGGGAGTATATCCTTGATCTTGTTATGACGGACCTACCCGCTAAGGCAACAACTATGGCTCAGGTGGGTTCTTCAGACTATAACCCCGTGCTAGTGAAGCTGGATGTTCCAGTTTACCGTGACCAGCCATACAAGAGGAAAGTTTGGTGTTACGACAAAGCCAACTTTTGGGATATGTGTGGTCATCTTTCATCAACTGACTGGTCTAGCATTCTCAAAGACAAGGGCCCTGAGAAGGTTTGCATCAAGCTTACAGAAGTTATATGTGAGGCCATGGACATTCACATTCCCAGCAAAATTGTTACTAAGAAACCGGTGATAAAGTATGATTTGATGACAGGTGCAAACGAGTAGCAAAGAAGAAACATCATCTCTACCGCCATCTAAAGAAGTGCAGCACCCCTGCTAATAAGGAGAAGTCTGCACAGGCTAGGCAGTCATACAATCGAGCAGAGAGGCAGGCCAGGAGAAACCATAACATCAAACTCAAAAATGACTTAACCAGTGGTAACCTTAGCAGCAAGAAGTGGTGGAATGTTGTGAACTCCCTTTCAGGAAGAACAGGCCACTCTGACATCCTTGTCATTGAGCACAATGGGTCTGTACATAAAACAGCAAAGGGTAAGGCCAATGTTTTCTGTCAGGCTTTTGCAGAAAGATGTCGGCTCACAAATGCTAATGACCAGCCACCAGATGTCAAGCAGCTTACTACCACCTCGCTGAACAAAATCATCTTCAAACCTAAAGACATCAGGAAAATTATACAACAGCTTCAGCCTGATAAAGCATCTGGCCCTGACCAGATTCCAGCTAGAGTCTTAAAGGAATGTAGTGCAGAACTTGCTAGTCCTCCCTGCCGCCTCTTCCAGCTATGTTTCTCGAGTGGTGTATTCCCAGAACAATGGAAAATAGCATCAGTAACACCAGTACACAAGAGGGATTCCAAAGCTGATCCTACAAATTACCGCCCTATATCCTTACTTAGCGTCATCAGCAAGGTAATGGAAGCAGGAGTCCACAAACAGGTTCAGAACTACCCACTCCGTAACAACTTAATTTCAAGTAGGCAGTATGGATTTAGACCTGATCACAGTACAGCCGATCTCCTCACCACCTTATCTCAAACGTGGAACACCTTCTTAGACAAAGGTGGAGAAGTGTGTGTCATAGCCCTGGATATCAAAGGAGCATCTGACAAGGTCTGGCATAATGGACTCTGTGTTAAGCTGAGATCCAAAGGAATATCTGGAAAGCTGCTCAGATGGCTGCAGAGCTACCTTCATGGATGGACCATCAAAGTTGCTATCTCTGGTCAGGCTTCTGATTCTTCAACCATCAATGTATCTATCTGTACCACAGGGTTCAATACTTGAGCCACTTCTGTTTTCCATCTTTATTGACGACTTGGTTGATGCATGCAGTAACGAGCTATACCTGTACACTGACAACTCCACACTATTTGCACCGATTAGAGCAGAAGAGAGTAATACAGTGACAGCAGGCCTGAATAGGGATCTTGACAGGATGAAAGCCTGGGCAGACGACTGGAATATCACCTTTGAGCCTACTAAGTGCAAGGCGATGGTGATGTCTAGGAAAAGGAATCCATCTAACCCCGACTTGTATTTTGGGAACTGCAAGCTGGATTTAAAGAAGGAGCTAGTAGTCCTTGGTGTTAATATTGACAGCAAGTTGGTGTAGGATAAACACCTTTCCACTATTTCAAAGAAGGCTGGACAAAGGCTTGGAGCTCTGCGAAAAGTAGCATCCAAACTAGACAAAGAGGGCAGAGCCATGGTTAACAAAGCCCAGGTACGAAGTATCGTGGAGTATGCCTGCTTATCATGGATGAATGCCTCACAGAGTGTCCTCAGCCAGCTTGATTCCATTCAACGGAAGGCTCTCAGGATTATAGGTGTAGATGAAGCCACAGCTCGTGAGAAGCTAGCCATCAGTAGCTTATACCACTGACAGCAGGTTGCTGCAGCTACTGTGCTATACAAAATGCACACCAGCCACAGCCCTTCAGACCTTCGCACGATGCTGCCTTCATCTTATGAGAGACGGCGCACCACATGATCAAGTTTATCTATGCCTGCTCATGCTGTTTCTATGCCTGACGCGAGGACCTACACACTGGATAGAAGCTTCCTTCACTGTGCTATCAGAATTTGGAACAGCATTCCAGATGCTGTGGTTGGAAACATCTGTGACGATGGGGTCCAAGCCTTCAAGAGTCAAGTGCACAAACACCTATCATCTCTGGGTGGGAGAGAAGTCACATGCTTCTTCATAAGCTATCATGAAGGGGACCAGGATGGCAATGCTTGGTTGTTGGTAGGCAGGGTTAATACCTGACTTTCAAGAGCACTTGTGAGTTATGTTCCGGCTGGACTTAGTCCTTAAACTGCTGGAGAACAGTGTGGAAAGAACAGGTGCTATTTTCTCCCGGTAGGGATTAGTTTTTAGTTCCAAGTGGCCCCTGCCACGTTTTGTCACCCTGCAACCTTATCCTTCAATCTGTTTGAATTATGGAGGACAGCATGTGTATAAATGTCTCTCTCCAGCAGACTTCATCATGATCATCATGACTCCAGTATTTCTACGATTCTTTAAATATTTCTTAATTGTACATGTGATTTTTTGTGTTCTATCGCTGAGCAGCAGTGAACCATCTGATTGTCCTATCAGGGTTCTCTTTGGCAACAAATTGACTTGATCAGCATTTCTGATCTGGCTATTGTTCATGATTGCACTTAATAAAAAAAAAATGGATCCAGTCGGAGGGTCGAGGAGTTCGGAGGAGATCGAATGGTGGAGGGAAGACTTCGTTAATTGAGCTCCAACGGTTGTGCACAGATTGGTTGAACCCTGATAAGTTTGGTGCCTTTTTCTTTTCCTTTTGTATTTGTATCTCTATTAACCACATAGTCACATTAAGATTTATAAAGTGTAATCAGTTATTCATTCCTTGTGTGCTGTCTGATATTTTATGTTTGAGTTTGTACCAGGGTGCATTACACAGCATCTACGCAAACCTGAGATGGTTTGGCGGGCGGATGGGGTTTCCCCTAGACAAATGTGAGTTGATAGCCCTAAGCGTTACACTAATATCTTTCCTGTAATACCATTAGCTCTTAATGTGTAGCACCTTCTCCAAGGCCTTCTGAAAATTGAAGTACACAACATCCACCAATTCGCTTTTGTCTGTCCTGCTCGTTATTTCATCAAGGAATTCCGGCAGATGTTCCAGACAAGATTTTGCCTTCAGGAAGCCCTGCAGTCTTAAGCCCATTTTATCACGTGCCTCCAAGTACCTTGAAACCACATCCTTAACAATCAACTCCAACAACTTCCCAACCACCGAGGTCAAACTAACTGGTCTATAATTTTGTTTCTTATGCCTCTCTACCTTTTTAAAGGGTGGAGTGACATTTGTAATTTTCCAGTCCTTCAGAACCATGCCAGAATCTAGTGACTCTTACTAATGCCTCCACAATCTTTTTAGTCACCTCTTTCAGAGGCCTGGGGTGTTATCCATCTGGTCAATGTGACTTCTCTACCATCAGACCATTCAGTTTCCCAGGCACCTTCTCTCTAGTGGTGGCAACTTCACACACTTCTGCCCCTGACACTCTCAAACTCCTGGCATACTGATCATGTCTTCCACAGTGAAGACTGATGCAAAACACTTATTCAGTTCTTCTGTCATTTCCTTGTACCCTATTACTATTTGTAACCCTCTCACCGTAGGTTAACAATGAGATAGCTATTACTGTGAATACAAGATAACAGCAACATATCTCAACAATGCTTGGGAATAAAGATGACACGGCCACTTCCAATAAATAAGCACATTTAGGGTAAATATGACTCGGGTAAACACAAAACATAAAATTTGCAAGTTTGTTTAAGGAAAAGAAGGACTTTCACTGCTATGAATACTAACACACACATGCAAATTTACTGAGAGCAATAATTGAACACACACCAATATAAACTTTGATTGAAATTGTATTGACAAAACATTTTAAAGTATAACAAAAATGATAATATTATACAATACAAAATAAAGAAAAGGGCCTATATATCTATTAGTCCATAATATCATAATATGCATGTAATCATTGGAGCCTATTGTTACACAATCAATCCGGTTTGCTTCACTTTGTTCACTCACAGTACTGAAGTGGTTTTGCGCTGAAGAACATGTCCCAGGAAAAAATATTCATGCAACGTTCAAGAAATAGGTGTCAGACTTTCTCCAAGGCCACCTGCTAACTAGCTAACTAAAAGTAGTCTGCACATTCTCTGTGAGACCATAGTCTGCATGAGAATTTTCTGTCAGCAGTATCCGTCCTTCCAAATGGGTCTGTGAGCATTTTCACCATGCCCTTCTCTGATGCTGATTGGCTGTTTCCATTTTCCTTCTTTCACCTCCTTCGATCCTGCGCTCTCTACCGAGAAAATGGTTACTCCCATTCTTTTCCCATACTCTTTCTCTAGAATGATCCAGGACATCTTCTTGGCCAAAATGTTAACAAGACCAACTCTATTGGCTAACTCAACAAGCCTAACTAATCAACTGAATTATTATTTTAAGCAGCAAAAACAATGAAATACCGGAATGTATATGTAACTAAAGGAATATATTGCATTTTGAGAAAATCTGCAGAAAATAAAATACCCAACAGCATAACTGTATCAATAAGAAGTAAAGCACGGTTTTATACCAGGGGATTACGTAAGTTTCCAACATCATTTTTCAGCAGTCCAATATTTACTCTTGCCTTTATTTTACACTTCATATAGCTGAAAAAACTTTTGGCATCCTCTTTAATATTGTTGGCTAGCTTGCCTTCGGTCCGCACAGATTCAGTAGACAATCCTTCCAGGATGTCCTCCTTTTGTTGAGCGAGGTTGATAACTCTGATAAACAATGCAACAGCCACTCCCTCAGTTCTTTTACCTCCCACACTGTACTTTTTGAAACATCTAAGCCCATGGAGATCCAGCTCTTCCCTTGTTACAGCTTACTTTCTTTAACGGTCACAGCAAGGTCGTGGCTGTTCCCAAGGGGACACACCGAGATACACATCAAGTATTGCAGGAAGATCATCAAACAGGTGAAAGACAGGCTTTGTTCTGCTCAAAAATTATTGGCCTTCCTGCAGAGTGGAAGATCTGTAAGGGAATGCTGGTGATTGGAACAGTTCAGGCAGCAGGAATGCATGTTGAGCGATACATTGAAGCTTGGCTTAGCCAACACAAAGGCTCGGTGGGGAAGGACTGCAAACTGGGCTGTTTCTACTACTGGAAATGGAAAGGCTGAGTAGTGTGTGGCAGTCTCTCGAATAATGAAAGGTGATATCACCCCAGGGATGACACCAGCAGCAATGGTTTTATAGTTGAATTAGAAGTATTTTCATTTATGAATGCATTGACATTCAAGAATGTAAAATGTTTTTGCTCAGTTTCTTTTTTTTTTGCAAATACTGGTAAATGATGAATAAAATTTACTTTTGGCAAAGTGACTAAGCCCTTTATTCAGTGAATGTTCTTTATTCAGCATAGAATCATAGAGAACTACAACATAGAAACAGGCCCTTTGACCCATCTAGTCCATGTCGATCTGTTATTTGGCCCAGTACCATTGACCAGCACTCTGATTACTCCTCCCATCCATGTACTTATCTAAACTTCCCTTAAGTGTTGCGATCAAACCCATATGCATCACTTCTACTGGTATCTTATTCTGCATTTTCACTACCCTCTGAACGAAGACATTTCCCCTCAGATTCCCCTTTCACCTTTCACCATTAACCTATGACCTCTAGTTCTAGACTTGCACCATCTCAGTCAAAAAAAGCCTGCTTTCATTTATACTGCCTATACCATGCATAATTCTGTATGCCTCTATCAATTCTCCCCTTATTTTCCTTCCATTAGGCCATATGACATGGGAGAAAAATTAGGACATTCGTCTTATCGAGTTTGCTCCACCATAATTATTTTTCCTCACAATTCCATTCTTTTGCCTTCTCACCATAACCTTTGACAGCCTTATTAATTAAGAACCTATCACCATCCACTTTAAATGTACCAAATGACTTGGCCTTCACAGCCATTGTGTCAGTGATTCCCAGAGTTTCACCAGGATCCAGCTACAGAAGTACCTCCTCATCTCTATTCTAAAGGGATGTTCTTGTATTCTGAGGCTGTGCTCTATTTCTAGACTCTCCTACCACTGGAAACATCCTTTTCATGTCCACTCTGTCTAGGACTTTCAATCTTCTGTAAGTTTCAATGAGATCCCACCTCATTCTACTAAACTCCAGTAAGTATAGGCCCAGAGCCATCAAGCACTCCTAATACGTTAAAACTTTCATTCCTGGGATTATTCTTATTAATGTCCTCTCCAATGCCAGCACATTTTCTTCTTAGATAAGGGGCCCAATCCTGCTCACAATGCCTCAAATGCTCTCTGAACAATGTCTTATAAAGCCTCAGCATTAATCCTTGTTTTATATCCTAGTCTTCTTGAATTGAATGCTATCATTGCATTTGCCTGTTTTACTACTAACTCAGCTTGCAAGTTAACCTTTACGGAATCCTGCACTAGGACTCTAAAGTCCCTTTTGCATCTCTAAATTATGAATTCAGTCCCTGATAAGAAAGTAGTCTATGCATTTATTACTTCTACCAAAGTGCATAACCCTACTGTATACCATCTGCGACTTTTTTGCCCATTCCTCTAATCTGTCCAAGCCGTTCTTCCTTCTTCCTTAGTTCTGTCTGTCCCTCCAGCTATCTTTGTGTCATCTGTGTAACGTTCCGTTATATTGGCTGGTGTATGTCTAGGGGAAATCCAGCCCAGCACCCGCCTCAACACTCCCCACAGGGTTGGTGGCCGCCCGAATCAATCACAACATCAATCATCAGCCAGCACACCCAGTAAATTTTAACAAATACACTTTATAGATTTTACTAATTCTATGACATTAATATACATTTGATACAGAGAGGAAAGTAATGAAAAAAAAGGCGCCAACACTGGAAGTCCAAAGTCCAAGTTCTTCACACGCTACCGTTGGAGCTCAATTCAACTTCAGACGACCACCCGAATTCCGTCACTCACGGCTCGGGACCACCCTTAGTGATCGACCGGAGCTTCTCCGCACGTCCGCGGTTCTCCTTGTCTCTCCTCCGACTCCCCGCCAAAACTCAGTCCACAGTCATATCATACAGCATGGTATCCAAAAACAAAACGATACATAGCCACCCATTGGCTAATAGAACCCTGCTATCTCAATTTAAAGTAAAACAAACTGCTAGCGCAAACCCTCTTCAGCGTTAAAGCACAACAAAGTCGCATTCCCCAGATTAACATAACAAAGTCGCCATTTTAAATGTAGCAAAAGAAAGACCCCGTACATCTGCAAACATGGCCATAAATCCATCAATTCCATTATCCAGATCATTCACGTATAACCTGCAAAGAAGCAGTCCCAACACCAACCCCTGTGGAGCACTGCTATACAACCAGTAAAAGCTCCCTTTATTCACACTCTTCGCCTCCTGCCAGTCAGACAACTCTCCGGAAAAAAAGTGCATAACCTATTCAACCTTTCCCTATCATTCGGGTCCGTTAAAAACCAACAGAAGGAGTGAAAAACCGTAAGGAGCAAGAAAATGAAATATGAAGGTAGTTAGCGAATAATATCAATACCAAATGCATCCTCAGATATATAAAGTGTAAAAGAAAGGCAACAGTAGATAATGGGCTGCTGGAAAATTATGTTGGAGAGCTAGTAATAGGGGGCAAGTTAATGGCTCATGAACTAAATAAGTACTTTCCATAAGTCTTCACTGTTGAAGACATGAACAGTATGCCGGAAGTTCGAGAATGTCGGGGGGGGGGGGTGGCAGGAGTGCAGTTTTGGTTACTAGGAAGAAGGTGCTTGGGAAGTAGAAAGGTCTAAAGGTAGAAAAATCACCTGAACAAGATGGATCACAACCGAGGGCTCCGAAGGAGGTAGCTGAAGAGGTTGTGCATGCATTAGTGATGATCTTTCAAGAATCACTAGGTTGTGGCTTAGCTCTGAAGGGTTGGAAAATTGCAAGTATAATTCCACTCTTCAAGAAGGGTGGAAAGGAAATTATAGACCAGTTAGTCTGACTTCAGTTGTGTGAAGATGCTGGGAGTTAATTGTTGAGGATGAGATTTCAGAGTACTTGGAGGCACATGATAAATTGGCCCATAGTCAGCATAGTTTCCTTAAGGGAAATGCTTGCCTGACAAACTTGCTAGAATTCTTTGACAAAAGAACAAACAGGATAGACAAAGGAAAATTGGTGATGTTGTGAACTCAAATGTTCAAAAGGCCTTTGATGAAGTGCCGCACATGAAGATTTTTAACAAGTTAAGTGCCCATGGTATTACAGGAAAGATACTAGCATGGCTGATTGGCAGGAGGCAAGGAGTGGGATTAAAAGGAGCCTTTTCTGATTGGCTCTTGGTGACTAGTGGTGTACTATAGGGTTTGGTGTTGGGACTGCCTCTTTCTACGGTGTGTATCAATGCTTTGGATGATGGAATTGATGGCTTTGTGGTCAGATTTGCAATAATACAAAGATAGATGGAGGGGGAGGTAGCTTTGAGGAAATAAGGAGGCTGCATAAAGACTTAGGCATGTTAGGAGAATGAGGAAAGAAGTGGCAGATTGGATACAGTGCTGGGAGGTGTATGGTCAAAAATCCAAGGTGCATAAGGACTTTGGACTCATTGTGCAAGATTCCCTAAAGGTTAATTTGCAGGTTGAGTCAAAGGTGAGGAAGGCAAATGCAATGTTAGCATTAAATTCAAGAGAATTAGAATATAAAACAAGGATATAATGCTGAGGCTTTATAAGGCAATGGTGAGGCCTCACTTGGAGTATTGTGAGCAGTTTTGGGCCCCTTATCTTAGAAAGGATATGCTGACATTGGACAGTGTTCAAAGGAGATTCATTAAAATTATTCCAGGACTGAAAGACCTGTCATATGCGGAGCACAATGGCTTTGGGCTCTACTCCTGGAATTCAGAAGAATGATGGGTGACCTAATTGAAACCTATTGAATATTGAAAGGCCTTGATACAGTGGATATGGAAAGGATGTTTCTTATGTTGGGCGAGTCTAAGACCAGTGGACACAGTGGTATCCTTTAAGAACAGAGATGAGGAAGAACTACTTTAGTCAATGAGTGGTGAATCCATGGAATTTGTTGTCGCAGGCGGGTGTGGAGGCCAAGTCGTTGGCTATATTTAAGGCAGAGATCGATAGATTCTTGATTAGTCAGGGTATGAAGGGATATGGGGAGAAGGCAGGAGACTGGGGCTGAGAGGGAAAGTGGATCATCCATGATGAAATGTTAGAGCAGACCTGATAGGTCAAATGGACCAGTTCTGCTCCTATATCTTATAGTCTTTTTTTTAAATTTTTTTTTTTTAATTTTATTTTTATTTGGATAAGGAATTCACAAATATCATGTACTTTTTTCACACATATAACCTTTTCCATTTTTTTATATGTATAAAACTACAATTATTTATAATGCGAGCAGACTTTAGATGACTCTCCTAATGATTTATACTGCTCTTCTCATCAACACAGTAATATTGCTAACGTAAGCACCCCTAGTCTAAATGTTTGTTTTTTTTTTGTTTTCTTTTGGAAAATAGAGAATTAACACAAGTAAAGGGAAAGATTTGGGAAAGGGATAAAAAAATGAAAAAATTAAGTAAATAAGTACATAGGGATTGGATAATTATGTCTGCGGGCAGGAGCAAGCATGAACAAATTAGGATATAAACACCTACAATGGTTGATACATAGGTCTATATACAACATTTTGGACCAGTGGAAATGGTCCAGAAGGGTTATATGGAAACTATTATTACCATTTTTCTTAACAACTAATTCCATTACTTAGCCTAATAAGTTAGATTTACCACAGTACATAATTGTCTATTTAAATGTTTATTTTCCTTTTATATCTTACAGTCTTATGATCTTAACCACCCTATCAGCTGGTATAAGCAGTTTCAGGGAGTTATGAACTTGGATCCCAAGATCCCTCTGCTCATCACTACTATTAAGGATCTTTCCTTTAACAGTGTACTGTCTCTTTATGTTTGACCTACTAAAGTGTAACACTTCACACTTGGCCAGGTTAAACTCCATCTGCCGTTACTTTGCCCATATCTGCAACTGCTCTATCCTCTCTTGAATTCTTTACCAGCCTTCTATGCTATCCACAACACCTCCAATCTTTGTATCATCTGCAAATTAACTAATCCACTTATCTATATTTCCATCCAGTTCATTTATATACATCACAAACAGCAGAGGTCCCAGTACAGATCCTTGCAGAACACTCCTAATGACAGACCTCCAGCTAGAAGGTCCCTTCAACCATTACCCTCTATCTTCAATAATCGAGTGAGTTCTGAATCCAGACAGTGACTTCATTATGGATCCTATGCATCACAATCTTATAGATGAGCCTCCCATGAAGGACCTCGTCTAATGCCTTACTAAAATCCACGTAGACAACATCTGCAGTTTTACCTTCATCAATCACCCTCAACACTTTGTCAAAAAATGCAATCAAGTTAGTAAGACACGACTTGCCTTGCAGAAATCCATGCTGGCTCTCCCTTAATTAGGCCATGGTTGGCCAAATGCTCATAAAACTTATCAGTAAGGATCCTCTCTGGTACTACTGATGTGATACCGACCGACGTATAGGTTGCAGAATTATCCATGATTCCCTTCTTGAATAATTGAACAACATTAGCTACTCACCAGTTCGCTGGGACCTTGCTTGCAGCTAGAGAGGACACGAAGATCTTGGTCAAGCACCCAGAAATCTCTTGCCTCTCTCAATAACCTGGCATACATCCTATCTGGTCTTAGGGATATCTACATTAATGCTCTTTAACCTCCTCCTTTACCTTGAAATGCCCTAGTATATCAATACACTTAGCACTGATCTCCCTATCCTCTATGTCCTTCTCCTTGGTAAATACTGATGTAAAGCATCACTTACAAAGGTTGGAGGAACTCAGCAGGGCAGGCAGCATCTATGGAAAACAATAAGCAGTTGACATCTTGTGCCAAGACCCTGGATTTCCAGACTTTCTCGCTTTACTAATGTAAAGTACTCATAAGAAGGACCTCACACACATCCTCTGAATCCAAGCGAATCTTCCTCCCTCTATCATGGAGTGGCCCTGCCCTGTCCCTAGTTATCCTCTTGCTCTTGCAGTATACATAACATAGCTATTATCAAGATTTAAATTTGAGACAGATAACTTTGTATAATTACCAATTTGTAATTGGAGCATACCTCAGCTGACAACATCCTAAGTGCTTGTGGATGGTCCAAAGAACTCTAAACACAAAACCTTCGGCTCTCAAATCATAGTTCTTTAAGCACAGTGTTGAGAGACGAATCCCTGGAACTATAAACACACCAAATTTTGATATTGCATATATGACTTTAAATATACATTGAGTGACAGTAGAGCCTTTTAATCCTTTCCCTGATCTCATCCTGGGGATTCCAAAGTGGGAAAATTATCAGATACTTTCATTGATTATTTTTGTCCTTGAATTTAATATTGGTTTGAGAGAGTTAAAAGGAGATGTGCAGGGACAAGTTTTATACACAGTATTGGTGGGTGTCTGGATTGATCTGCCAGGAATGCTGGTAAAGACAGATACATTAATGATATTTAAGAGGCTGAAGAAACACACAAATAGACAGTGGAGTGGAGGGATATGGATCATGTATAAGCAGAAGAGAGTTAATTTAATTTGGCACAGTGTTTGACAGAACCATCATGGACTGAATGGCCAATGCTATGCTTTATCGTTCTGTTCTGTGATCTATGTAATTTATATACTACGAAAACAGAATGATGTACACCAGATGTCTGGTTTCAGTGGCCCTAAAATATCTATGATGATGCCTTATTTTATTAAATACCCTTGCACAATTGTTAGTGGAAGAGATTGCCTTGTCAATTACCCCTTAAATGCTCTTCCGCTGTGAACCCAGTTGCCTGCAATCTTTGCAGAGAATGGCGTCTGATTGATTACTGTTTGTAAGTTACAAGTGAAAAGGTTTTTTTTTAAGACTTGCTTTGGTTTGTCTTAATGGATGCCATCCACATATTCCTGATTAAAATTGACATTTATTCCCAAACAGCTCATGCGCTCATAATTTTCAGTATTTATTTGTCTTCTACTCTATGTGAGAGTTATTTTAATCACCCATCCTACACCCTCCTACACCATTTTCCTCTGCTACAACCTTCTGATGTGTATATAACAATGAAAATGAGATCAAATGCCTGCTGTAACAACAACAACTTGCATTTACACTGTACCACAATAAAACATCTGCAGATCTGTTATTGACTGCAAATCTACAATCATGGTGAAAACATTAAGTCTTGAGATATCACAGAGAGGGAAGATTGGAATCCAGTGTTTGGGATGGCAAGAGGAATGACTGCCAGTGGTGGAGAGGTATGAAAGGAACTAGAGGAGTGCACAGAACATGGAGGCTGTCAGGCTAGAGAGAGGCAAGGCAATAGGGATGTACAAGACCAGGGTGTACCTGGAAATCTTGTTCATTTCTATCTTAAATCAAGGCATTACTGAGTGCAGGTCTGGTAGGTTTATGCGATTTAAAACTCACATCAAATTGTACTGCACAGAAGAACTTTAACTGTTGCAAATATGTTGTTTCACAGATTATCCTCCATCAGTATTGCTTCATGCAACTTCCATGGAATATTTTTGTAAGTATACCAAATATTTTTTCAGATGAACAACACAGAGTGCATTTGGCTGGTGAAATCATTATGCAGAGCTGTCCATCACAATCACCTTCTTCTGCACGGCAGCCGGGAAGTTTACAGGCACATTTCTTTGAATTAAACTTTTTAGAAAAATTATCACTTATAAACTTATTCTTCACCCAGGAGATGTGTGAATTTGATATTGAACAAAGAAGAGAACTATAATTTCCTTACATATTGTTCTTGTGCCTGCTGACAGCATTATCTTCCAATAAAGATATATCTCATATTTAACATTCTCGTCCTTACTTGCAAATACCTTCATATTTTCTAATTACCATCTAACAATTTTTATTTTCATTCCCTATAACCTCCTCTTGAAAACCAGTAACATCCAAATTCTAACAGTGGGTTTTAATGGCCCTGACATTGGAGAATGTGCCTTCATGATATTAAGGCCCTTGGCTCTGCAATTCCTTCCCAAAATCTTCCCCCACCCCAACTTCCTTAATTTGAAGCTGCTTAAAACCTTGCTTTTTTGACCAAGCATTGTTTACTGTGATCGGTATCCAATCATCCAAAATCGCAAGAACGCAAGCATTTCAAGCAAGAGTTTCTTACTTTAAAGGAGATGTGGATCAATTTACTTTTCCCCCATAGAGAGTGGTCAGAATGCATGGTCAAGGATGTTGGTGTTGTCAAGTAGGATAGGGACATTAAGAGACTCTTTGATAGGCACATAAATATGTAGGAACTAGAGGGATATGGATATTATATAGGCAGAAGGGGTTAGAGTAGTTAGTTGTTTGATTACTAGCTTAATTAGTTTGACACAATAGTCTGGGCTGAAGAGTTTGTTCCTGTGCTGTACTGTTCTATGCTCTGTTGTTTGATATTGCTGTATTGGAAGTCACATAACTTACAATGAGAGTGTAAAGCAGCATTCATAAAGTTTGTATCCTCAAGCATTGGTAGCACAAATATTCTTCTGAATTTCTGACAACGAGGATGGTAAAAATTTGATTCAGCATTCAATCAAGATGGCCCCACACTCTCTCACTCTCTTCAATATCAGCAAATACTGCTGACTCAGCAATTGGGGTTTAATCACCAATTTGCTTGGAAATGCAGCCCAATCTGAGTTGTAAGGAAGACAGGACTGCCCTGGACTTTAAATCTTTTCATCTGTGAGCTTCCCAGAACAGCTAGCAACAGGGATTTATTTTATATAATACAGGAGGAAAAAATCATCTGTTGTAGTAAGCTGCCGCTTTAAGTGATTATTACCTCTGGACGTGCTCACACCACAAGCCACTGATAAGATGTGGTAAAAGTAGATATACAGTGACATTTGCCCTCATCAAGTTAAAAGTGAGATGTGTTTCTTCATAAGTACTGACAATTCCCATATTCAGACACCAACACTCCTTTGTTCTTCACAATCAATAACAAGAAGAGACCAACAAATATGTTGTTGCTGTCTAAATATGAGACTCTCTGCTTAATTTAAGAAGTTTCAACTGTGTTCTACGTTTTAAAAAGAAAAGGAAGAAATATTTGAAAGTAAGTTGTTTAAGTTATATTAATTTTGAAGTTAAATTTTAAGTACGTTCATTTCTGGATTTTCAGGTATCATGTGGTGCTGATGGACAGCTAGGAGAAGCACTCTGCTATATGTAGTAATACATTACTATGCCTTTGAATGACTCATTTTTTGGCTGACTTTTGCAGAGAGAGGTACAATGATCAACAGAGGATAGCTTGTGGGTGAGTAAGTATTAATCATTGTGCAAGATCCACCTATAAAATATTAGCTGATGCAATAGATTGGTCACTGGGTTTTGCATTAACTACCTCTAGATCTAATTAGTAAGTTTATGGTCTCTTATATTAACATAAGACCTGAATTATTTAATATTGAATTAAGTTAGGACTTTATTAATATTGATTGATTCTTTAATTTATTTTTGACATGTTGTGTTGTTCGCACTTAATGACTTACCTTTACTTTTTCTACATGCTGGATGTTGTGCAGAGGAATGTTTTGGTAAGCCTTGGGCACAGTATTATAACCACTGAAGAAATAATTAGGTTGGAAGTGTGAATATTTATGAATGAACGAACACAGTGGCTGTGCTTGAAAGATCCCACTGCAGATGATCATTATTAAAAAATAAACTGAATTATCTTCACATTAATTCTTTAATTTGATGTTTTTTGTGTTTGCAATGCATCATAATGGGTGTAAAAGTGAGGCATAGTAATAGTTTTCCTTCCATTACCATGTCCTTCAGCTGTGTCCTCCACACAAATGAACAGGATATCACTTGTTCTAAATCTGAATCCTATCTTGTTTTTATTTGCTTGTCGTGTTTCACTCTTGTACAATAAGCCCCAATGGGATTCGCATGCTTTTCCCCAGTTTCAGATTTTTTTTTCCGTCTTCACCTCCCACCATGACCTGAGGTAAGCCTTCGTGTCATCTTTAATCTACCTGGTCCCAGCTCCACACTGTTCTACATCAACCTCTACAACACTTCCTATTAGTTCTGTTCTGTCTTCCATTGTTTAAATTAATTCTTTAAATGGTTTGCATTTGATCAGAGCAAATATTTAGAACTATCCTGGATCTCCTCTAGCTTCTTTTATGATTAAAATGTCTAATGAGCATTCCACAATAATAAAAAATAATCATTGTCTCTTAAGATAAAAGACACAGGAAAAGTATTAGATTATTACTTGTTAATGAATTGGGAGACCATGTAATTACCATTACTGGAGGCACGACTGAACAAATAGTCAGTGCTGTCCTGGAGGCTGCAGTTAATATGTGCCATGATCAGCCTCTCAAAGCACTTCATGATGGTGGAGGTCAGAGCCACCGGACATGGGAAATTCAGGCCAAAGGAGGGAAAAGTTAAAAATATCTACATATATTCCCATCAGCTGATAAATGAAAGATAGAAAGACACAGCCAGGGACACCTTCTGGGCCAGATGCTTTCCACAGGTTCGCTCTCTAGAAGACCTTCAGTGGTGACCGTAGGTTCAGGTGGATTGGTGTCTGTTGAGGCAGATAATGGTTGATACAATCATTGGAAGGGTTGTCTTGTTGTCAATGAGGCCACCCAACTTCATTTTGTAGCTCATTATAGTATGTGAGCCCTACTGCAGCTGATGGCTTTTCCAGGACTTGGTTTTGGACTCTTGGCGTCCTTGATGGATTTCTCAATTTATTGTAAAGGCCGAGGTTGGAAGATTACAGTCTTGGACTGTAGTAGAGTTGAAACTTGCTGGTCCATCCATTGTTTCTGGTTTGCAGACTATGGGAATGAATTCTTTGGCACACCGTTCCCAACATATTTGCTGATGAAGTCCATGACAGTAATGACTTACATTTCTAGCAGCTGAGTCTTTGAATAGTGACCAATCTACGGAATCAAAGTAGTCATGTAGGATCTCATCTATTTCTACAGAGCAGCACTGTAGGACCTTCTGTACTGGACCCCTCCTTCTTGTATGCAGGGAGAAGGAGACAGGTGGTCAGACTTACCAAATGTGGTAGACGCTTACCTGCCCCAACCCATTTATCTGCATTTGGCCTATATCCTTCTACTCCTCTCCTGTACAAAGATATTTTAAATGTTGTAATTATATCTACCTCCAACATCTTCTCTGGCAACTCATTCCAGGCTTTTTAGTTCCAGACTAATCTGCCCTAGGAAAAGGACTATTTATGCCTCTCATAACAACAACGTGTTGTGGGCAGCTTGCAAAACTTCTAGATATACTTCTTCTAAACTATTATTGCTGCACTCCACAGCCTGTAATTTCCCTTTCAGAAATATGCTTTTGAACTGTTTAAAGGAACTAGCGACATTACGATATCCTGAAGGACTCGGTGGACTCGGCTCTCAGGAATGCGGACATGGCACTTGTAAGCAGACAGAGGTACGTCAATGTCGTTGGCTGAATCGAAAGGGATGATGAGTCGGCACACTGGAAGGACAGTGAGCACCTGACTGAATGGTGACACAACAGCAATCTCAATGTCAGCAAATCCAAAGAGCAGATTGTTGACTATAGGAGAAGGAAACCAGAGGGTCCCCGAGGCAGTGTTCATCAGGATATTCAAGATGGAGAGGGTCAGCGGCTTTAAATTCCTTGAAGATCAGTCCTGGCTCCACTACGCAAGTGTCACTGCAAAGAAGACACAGCAGCGCTTTTACTTTGTTAGAAGTTTGCAAAGATTCGGCATGTCATCCAAGGCTTTGAAAAGCTTCTATAGGTGCACAGTGGAGAGTATACTGACTGGTTGGATCATGGTCTGGTATAGAAACACCAATAACTTTGAATGCAAAAGCCTACAAAAATATAGTAAGTGGATACAGTTCAGTTCATGATTGTAAAGCCCTCCCCACCACTGAGCATATCTACTAGAAGCACAGTCACAGGGAAGTACCTTACAGACCATGTTCTCTTCTCATCATCGCCATCAGGAAGAAGGTACAGGAGCCTCAGGTTCTATACCAGCTTGTCCAGGAACAGTTTGACCTCTCAGACATCAAGCTCTGAAACCAAGGGGGATAACTTCACTGAGCTTCACTCAACCCAACACTGAACTCATCCCACAAACTATGGACTCACTTTCAAGGACTCCTTCACTCATGTTCTCAATATTTATAGCTTATTTATGTATTATTAATATGTTTTTTGTACTTGCAGAATTTTTTGTCTTTTGCACATTTTTTGTTTGTCAGTCTTCGTTGTGTACATTTTTTCAATGATTCTATTGTATTTCTTTGTATTTATTGTGAAAGCTTCCAAGAAAATAAATCTCAAGATAGAGAATGGTGATATATACGTACATCAGTAATAAATTTACTTTGTAAGTTGAACTCTATAACGTCACCGTTTAGCACCAATGAGAACAAAGCCATCGTATCCAATTTCTCCACATAAAAACAAATATCCACTGCAGCAAAATTCCTGTGAAACCTTCCTGAACTCTCTCTGTTGCTACCACATCCTTAAAAAAGAATAAAGTTTACTGATAGCAGTTAGTTACAAACCAAAGATGTAGCTTTGAAAAACAACTGTAGAATTTCCTGAAAGTGTCACAATGAAAGTATAGTCTTGTTTCAGTATAGATTAAATTGGCAGACAGCTAACTATTAGACCCAATTGCCACTCAAACAAATCATGATACTTCTTCAACTGATTTTTTTCCATTATTTCGCTCACAGAATGAGACTATTAGGTCCATCATTTGAATGTTAGCTGTCAGCTTGGTGCTACAAATCCCATTCCCAAAGTATTTTACATGTAACCTGTTCTCACTCATGTGCCCACCAAGCACCTCTTAATTCGTTGACACTCCCCGAGACTTCTGACAAATTGCTATGGCCAATTTACTTCACTACCTGCAGGGGGTGGTATGTGGGGAAACACACAGTGGTAGGAAGGAGAACGCTGGAAGATTATCAGACAGTACTAGGGGTCAGGATCAAACCTCTTACTGGGAGTGGATCTGTGTTGTTGCGGCCCTTTTCCTTGGATTTTCAGCTCTCTCCATTCTCTGTGAATTGTCCAGCCACCTGGTACAGTTATCCGGCCAAAATTGTCAATCAGCTTTCTTTAAAATTTGCCGGCTGGTGGCGTAGTAGCATCAGCGCCAGACTTCAGAACGAAGGCTCCCAAGTTCGAATCCAGCTGGCTCCCTTACACGCTTTCCATCTGTGCTGGGTTGAGCGTCGAGCTAGCAACTTGGCCTCATAAAAATAAGAAAGCCTGCTAAAAAAACGTCGTCATGACGATGACTCCACTCGGAGTTAAGGGCTTTGTTCTTCTTCTTCTTTCTTTAAAATTATCTAATCTCAACAGTATACTTTGATGAAATGGATTTTAGGCTTCCCCTTGGGTACGTGGAGTGTAAAAATACCCCTGTTCCTTCAGGGAGCTGTCCAAATAAAACAATTATCGGGTCACCATTACATTCTGTCAGAATCTGTTAGGTACAGATAAGTGGATGTTTTTCTTCATATTACCATAGTGACCACATCAAATGCATTCCTCATTGTCCTCATTTAAGACAACATTCCTATCAAGAAAAGCACCATGGAAATCCAATCTTTCTGCTCTTCATCTATGTAATTGCCTTCGACAGAAACACATGCTGATTGAGAAAGGAACCCTGTTTCTGAGGGAGAGTGGGCAGACAGTCTCTCTTTGTTATTCTACTGAACATTGTAGCTTTGATTCTGCAGTGCCAAGGGATGAAATAAAGCTTGGTGCAGCCAATGTAAAGGCTCTGTGGAGAAGGAACATATTCTAGGCTCCTTCTGCTACTGCCTGTTGAAGAAGACTCAGAAACAGTGAAAGGGTATCACACTGGGCGGGCCACATGAATAGCATTGGTCCTATGGTCTCAAATATTAGGTTAACTTTGATGAATGTATTGACCATGAATGCAAATAGTTTTACATGCTTATCATTTTGCATGTATTTTTTATTAGGAATACTGTTTATTTTTAAAATTAAAAAATTTTGGAATGAAATATTTAGCATATTCCCACTATGTTGTCCTTCACACATTCCACAGCTCACTCATTTCCATCGCTCCTGGTCCTAGGAGTAGCACGACAGACACGTGAATAATGATACTATAATCCTGACAATGGGAACATATAACAGAGTCATTCAGCACAACAGCACTGAAACAGGCACTTCAGCTCATACAGTCAGTGTCAAACTGTTATAGACCTGCACCTGGACCAGAGCCCTCCATGCCCCTCTCATCCATGTACTTCTCAAAAGTTTTCTTAAATGTTGCAATCAAACCCACTTCCATCACTTCCATGGGCAGCTCATTCCATACTTGCACTTACCTCTCAGTGAAGCAGTTCTCTCTCAGGTTCCCCTTAAATTTTTCAATTTTCACCCTTAACACCTATAATCTATGGCATACAGGTGTACAATTACTCCATCTATACTCCTCATAATTTTGTATACCGCCTTCACCTACGCTCCAGGGAAAAAAAGTCATAACCGAATCAACCGTTCTCAACAATTCCGGTTCTCAAGCCCCAGCAACATCCTTGTAAATTTTCTTTGCACTCTTTCTATCTTATTATATCTTTCCTGTTGGTAGGCAACAAACTGCACACAATAGTTTGAATTTGGCCTCGCCAATGTTTTGTGTAACTTCAGCATAATATCACAACTCCTACACTCAGTACTCTGATTTATGAAAACCAATCTGCTACAACCTCTCTTTATGATCGATCTACCTGTGACACCACTTTAAAGAAATTATGGATCTATATCCCCAGATTTGTCTTTACTATCAAATTCCTCAGCACCTTACCATTGACTGTGGAAGTCCTCCCAAAGTGCAACATCTCATAACTGTCCTCATTAAATTCCATGTCATGTTTCAGCCTACTTTTCCAACGGGTCCAGATCCTGCTTCAAACTTCATCCCAGTCTTGGCACCAAATCTACAGATTTGCTGATTCAGTTTACTACATTATCATGCAGATTGTTGATACAGATGTCAAACAATAATGTCACAGGCCTCCAGTCAGAGAGGCATCCATCTACTATCACGCTCTAGCTTTTTCTGCAAAGCCAATGTCTAATCCAAATTACTACCTCATCCTTTATGCCAAGCAACTAAACTTTCTTGACTAACCTCGATGTTAAACCTTTTCAAAGGCTTTGTTAAAGTCCAAAGTCTTTCCTTCATCAGCTTTCCTGGTAACCTCCTGGAAAAAAGATTCTGTAACGTTGCTTAGACACAATCTACCATGCACAAAGCCATGTTGACTTTCCCTAATCAGGGCCTGTTTGTTCAAATTTGTCTACTGTATATTCTGTCCTTTAGAATATATTACAATTGCTTAATGATGTCAGGCTCACTGGCCTATAATTTCCTGGTTTATTCTTAGAGCAATTATTGACCTCTGCAAGGCCCCTGTAATTTCCAGACTAAACTTTTGAATTTGAACCTCAACCCATGGACCAGAACTATCATTCTCCATAATTATCTGGAAACTAATGGAATTATGGAAACTAGATCTGAAGTATTACCAACATAAAATTCTGTCAACTGTTTTGTCCAGTACTGCACTCTCTCTAGTTGGGACTGCTATATTTTGATTAAGGAAACTTTCCTGAATACATTTGAAAAACACTATCCTACCCAGCTCTTTTACATTGTGGGAATCTCAGTCAACATACAGAGAGCTAAAATTACTCACTCTGACAACCTTATTTTCTTTGAAAATATCTACTATCTCCCTACAAATTTGCTCCTCTGAATCCCATTGGGTGATCCATAGTATAATCCCATTAACATGGTCATTGAAAGTTCAAAAGTTCAAGGTAAATTTATCACCAAATTCCATATAATTCATCATATACTATTGGAGGTTCATTTTTGTAGGCATTCACAGTAAAACAAGGAAATATATTAGAACCAATGAAACACTACTCACAAAAAGACTGACAACAATGTGCAAAAGAAAGCAAATTGTGCAAATCAAGTCAAGTTTATTGTCATTTAACTATTTGCATGTATATAATGTATGTAACCATATAATGCATATGGAAAGAAACGACAACATTTCTCTGAACGAGGGTGTAAAGCACAGTAGCACACATAATACAGGATAACTTATGAAAGTAAGGGTAAAATCTACAGACGAATCACACATAAATAACAAACTAAAGTGTATTAATTGAAATAATGGAAGGTATGGAACAGATTAACCAGTGACACTTTGAGTACCATAAGGCCGGGATGGCCTGTGGGGAAAAAAACTGTTTCTCATCCTGACTGTTCCTCTTTTTATGCATCGTAGTCTCCTGCCTGATGGTAGAAAGTCAAAGAGGATGCTGGATGGAAGGGTGGGATCCATAATAATGCTAAGGGCCCTGCGTACATAGTGCTCCTGATAAATGTTGCCAATGGATGGTAGGGAGACCCCTATGATCCTCTCAGCTGTTCTCACAGTCCTATGTAGGGACTTCCGGTCCAGCGCTCAGCTGCTCCATACCAGATGGAGATGCACCTTGTCAGGATGCTCTCAATGGTACTCACAAATACAAAATAAATAAATAAACAGAAATGAAATAAATAAAAAAATAATGTTGCCAACATGAGCCCATAGGTTGTGCAATCAGTTCAGTGTTGAGGTAAGTGACGTTATCCACACTGGTTCAGGAGCCTGGTGGTTGAAGGGTAATTACTGTTCCTGAACCTGGTGGTGTGGGACATAAGTCTCCTGTACTCCTTTCAGATGGAAGCAGTGAGAAGACAGCGTGGCCTTGATGATGAATGCTGCTTTCCTGGGGCAGTGTTCCTTGTAGATGTGCTCAATGGTGGGATCCGTTTCTTATTCCTCTGTTCCACCTATATAGTAGCTTCAGTGGAGGAGCCCTGCAGTCTTTTCTGCCAGAGCAGTGTCAACATTTTCCCACCACCTCCTCCTTAATCCCCCCCACCACCATGACTAAAACAATGGAATCCTGAAACATTAAGCTGCCAGTGCTGCAAACAATTACTACATTATCATAATTCCAAATGCTGGTCGATGTTCAATGCTTATTTGCCTTACCTAAAATACTCCTTGCATTGAAGTGCACAACTTGGTACAGTAGTCCCACCGTTCTCAACCTGTCTTTGTATGTAGGCTTAATATCTACTTTCCCCACAACCTCCCCACTTGCTGCCCTAGTGCTATGGTTCCCATTCCCCTGCAACTCTAGTTTATATCTCCCTGTACACCTGTCATAAGTGCAGAGCAATGGTGGACCCAAATGCAGGACACAAACACATTTTGTAGGGTTAACTATATTGAGTTTATTACTCATTACAAGGAGAGCAAAGCAGAAGCCGGAATAAGTGTAATAGACAAGGATTCAGGGCCTGGACTAGGCTGGGACTCAGGGTCTGGGCTAGGACTTGGAGCACAGACCTCGGAGCCAGGACTCGGAAAACAGACCTCGGTGCCAGGACTCGGAACACGGACCTTAGAGCCAGGACTTTATACTGGAAAACTCCGAGCTTGGACTTGGTACTTGATACTTGAAACCTCAGAGCTTGGATATGATATTTGAAACCCCGGAGCTTGGACTTGACAATTGAAACTCCGGAGCCAGGACTTGGTACTTGAGACTCGGAGCCAGGACTTGATACTTGAACCTCGGAGCCAGGACTTGGTACTTGGAACTCGGAGCTTGGACTTGGCACTCAAACACAGGACATAGAACATTGAGCCCGGACTCCTCCTTTGACACAGGATATGGAGCCTGGACTCTTCTTATTCATTGGACAGACTCAGACACAGGACCTAAAACACTGAGCCAGGAATCCTCCTTAGACACAGGACAGAATCAGGACTCTTTTTGACACAAGGTCAGGACCCTTCCAGGATACAGGGCTGGGACCCCTTTTAGACATAGGACATAAATACGGAGACCACACAACGATGGACGGTACTATAACTGGGCACAAGTACGCTCCAATCAGCAGTGAGCTCTTGACTCACCCCGGCGGGTTAACTTTGACTGACCCGCTCTGACGAGGGAAGGCAGCTTGCTGGCACTTGCTTCCAGAGGAGACTTGGCTTGCTCTGGCAAGAAACTTAGTTGGCTCCGGCCAGATGACATTGGCTCGCACTAGCTTTGATGATTTCGTTGACGCTCCAAAACGCTCTCGCTCCGAACGGCTGAAGCTGGAGAATTATAAACTGCTGGTCCAGTTGAGAGTAAATTGCCTTTAATCACCAAGCCCGAGGGACATAGGAAAACAGGGAACTAAAGAAAAACAGGGAATCAACGGTCTGGATTGTACACAAACAAAGTAAATTTATGTAAACCTGATCCAGACCATGACAACACCCAAGAACTTGCAAGGATATTTGATTCCTCCAGTTCTGGTGCAAACTTTCCCCTTTGCATTGGACCTACCTTTCTTGGAAAATAGCCCAATAATCTAAAAATCTGAAGCCCTCCCTCCTGCACCATCTCCTCAGAACATCCGCAAGACTTTCATACAATGACACAATGCAATCCTACAGATGGTTTAAGGCATCCGTTAGTTTTGTGAGACCATTGATCTGCGCCTGGGAAGTCTTCATTCTCCAGGGCGTAGGACTGGGCAAGGTTGTATGGAAGACCAACAGTTGCCCATGCTGCAAGTCTCCCCTCTCCACGACACCAATGTTGTCCAAGGGAAGGCCATTAGGAACCATACAGCTTGGCACCAGTGTCGTCGCAGAGCAATGTGTGATCAAGTGCCTTGCTCAAGGACACAACACGATGCCTCAGCTGGGGCTCGATCTCACGACCTTCAGTCCAATGCCTTAACCACTTGTCCACGTGCCCACAGATGATAACAATGAACATTTTATTACTTATAGTTTCATCCAAAAATTATGGCATTAGCTTGACAAATGGAGTTCACCTTCACAGATTCTCATCCTGTTTTTAATTGTTGACGCAGTCAGTTGACTATTTCAGAATTAGATTATTACCTGTGTCTTATATAAAGTGAAGTTTGTTGTTCTGCAGCAGCAGAACAGTGCAATGACATAACACTACTATAAGTTTCAAAATAAATAGTGTAAAGAGGTTTTGCAGATGCTAGATACTCAAACACAAGAATGCTTGAGGAGCTCGGCAGGTTTAATCAGCATGCACGTCGACTGCACCTCTTCCTACAGATGCTGCCTGGCCTGCTGCGTTCACCAGCAGTGTGTTGCTTGAATTTCCAGCATCTGCAGAATTCCTGTTGTTTGCATGGAGAGGAAGTTTGGATTCGAGAATCGAAGTTTTGAGCCAGAAAGTAAGGGTGAAGAAACCAAAATAATAAAGTAGGGGAGGGAAAGTACAAGCAGGAAGATGCCAGGTGAAGCCACATGAGTGGGACGGTTGTTTGGTGGATGATGGAGGATGAAGTCAAGATCATGAAGACGGTCATATCTGGTCAAGGTGGCACCAGTGTACAATGTTCCCTTAGTTGAAATCTTCTAGGTTGCTCACAAAAAAGTCTATTTTATTTAATTTACATCTGTTTTTCATCTTAAGTGCGTTTCTGGAAATGTTAAGAGGCAGATTGAGACTTTGAGACAAACGCGGAAAACGAGTGAGAATTTCAGTGCCAACTGCCTACCTTTTGATTGCTGTCGGAGAAGTGTAACACCTGTGTATAGCCAGTCTTATTATGTGTGACTAGTCGCTGCATTCTTTGAGAAAATCCAATTACACTGGGTGCTAGTAGGGCATCAGAAAATTCTAGGTATCAGAAGGAAGCAGTGAATAGATACCACACACTCCTGGAGATAAGTATTGTTTATTAGAAAAAAACTATGTACAAAATATTTACATGAGCAAGAACAATTGAAAATTCCAACATTCTGTTCAGGTTCTAAATCTTAGATATCAAACCAAAACAAATTCCTTTTAAATTAGAATCAGTGAGATTCCTTTATTACTCTAATCTCTCTAACTAATTAGATCTAGTGTTATTCCCTATTTAAAAGTTTACAGACTAAACTTTCCTTTTTATTTAACCCTAGTTTGTTAGAAAACTAAATATAATTCCTGTTCTCAAGTATTATAGTTAACTTCAGTTTCCGTTCCAGGCAGTATATCTACAAGTTTATATTCAAATTCAAAATTTGTATATCTGTGCAGCTTAACACCTTTCACAACAATTCTCTAATATCACAACTCTTAAACAAAGTAAATGTCATTCAGTAACTTATCAAAGTTTTTGCAAAAATAATCAGTTCTTATAGAAAATCAAATTCGGATTCTTCGAATGAAAATTAACTTATACATCTAACCATAGTAAATCCTCTGCATCATTACACATTTTGTTCCTGCGCTGGTTCTTCATCTTGGGTGGCTTCCTTTCTTGTTTCTTGGTTCATTGAATGAAATAGTTGATGATCCACCGAAAGTCAATTCACAAACTTGTACCAAAACTTGACCAAATCCCTTGGTATGATTTTGCAGAGCTAATTCACGACTACACGGTAGGGACTTTGGACACTCGTCTCTGCTGATATTGCCTCATTATAGCTGCTGTGTGTTATAGCCATAGCTTCAATAAATCTTTTATCATTATTCTCTTTCCTCCAGGGGTTTCATCCTGAGCTTTTCAAGTTAGTAGGGTAAAGATACTCACTACTAATCCCACTCTTAACAGTTCATGCCTTCAGCTTCTAATCGTTGGTGCGTTTCTTTCCTTGTTCATCCTGTGTCAGCCTGCCCTGCCCTCGCATAGCATTGTTTTTTTCAAATTCTGTCTTTTTAAAATAATCGGTAAACCTTGTTTTCATCTTTCTAACTTTCTAACTTTACATCTTTGTGTTTAATTAACCTGGGTTACAGAAGGAATCTGTGAGCAGCCTATCACTGTGTGGCAGGCGATAGGCCTCTCTGGTTTCCTGTGTTGTCCCTTTCTTTCGATGGTGATGAAGGATATTACAGTGGTTCTGTGTTATGGATTGGACTGTGGATGTATGGTTTTTATATTCTGTGTTTTTTGCCCTTTCCTTTCTGTTTTGCCGTGCAAGGAGAGAGGTTTGGGGGTTATTGCGTTCTGTTAGATTTTTTGTGTGTGATGAAGGGGTTTTGAGGGTCAAGCTTCTTGTTCCTTTTCGTGCGGGGTGGGGGTTGTTGGGGGTTGATGCTCGGGATGTCGGGGGATGGGGAGTTTGATTTTTTTTCTGAATGACTTCCATGTTCTTTCTTTGTTTTGTGGCTATCTTGATAATAAATAACCCTTTGAACTATTAAAGTCAGAAGCTAGGAGATGGTAGGCAGAAAAGGTACAGAGCTAAAGAATCGGAGACTGAGGCGGAGTTAAGATGGCATTAAACGGCGATTTCTTTGCTTGCATCTTCGGAAACAGCTCTATTTCCATCTTTAATATCTTTATTTTTCTCTTTCAGGGTTCTTTTGAAGAACCTGACATGGAATTACACTCTGACTTCAGTTCTTTGCGGAAATGGGACTTGTTCTCGGGGTTTCAGGACTGGCCGATGTTTGGCACACCAGGGGGTTGGCCTGAGAGGTGGCCTAGTGTTTGAAAGCCTAAGACTGAAATTTTTGAGGATGTGACAAAACACATCGATGAAGGTAGAGCCGCAGATTTGGTGTATATGGATTTCTGCAAGGCACTTGATAAGATACACCATGCGAGGCCTATTGAGAAAGTCAGGCGGCATGGGACCCAAGAGAACGTTGCTTTGTGGATCCAGAACTGGCTTGCCCACAGAAGGCAAAGAGTTGTTGTAGACGGGTCATATTCTGCATGGAGGTCAATGACCAGTGGTGTGCCTTGGGGATCTGTTCTGGAACCCCTACTCTTTGTGATTTTTTAGAAATGACCTGGATGAAGAAGTGGAGGGATGGGTTAGTAAATTTACTGATGACACAAAGGTTGGGGGTGTTGTGGATAGTGTGGAGGGCTGTCAGAGGTTACAGCAGGACATTGATAGAATGCAAAACTGGGCTGAGAAATCGCAGATGGAGTTCAACCCAGATAAGTGTGAGGTGGTTCATTTTGGTAGGTCGTAAGACTCTTGACAGTGTGGAGGATCAGAGGGATTTTGGAGTCCAAGTCCATAGGACACTCAAAGCTGCTGCGCAGGTTGACTCTGTGGCTAAGAAGACATACGGTGCATTGGCCTTTGTTGGCTGTGGGATTGAGTTAAAGAGCAGGGAGGTAATGTTGCAGCTATATAGGACCCTGGTCAGACCCCACTTGGAGTACTGTGCTCAGTTCTGGTCGCCTC
This sequence comes from Mobula birostris, assembly GCF_030028105.1. NCBI lineage: Eukaryota > Metazoa > Chordata > Chondrichthyes > Myliobatiformes > Myliobatidae > Mobula > Mobula birostris. The sequence continues at coordinate 18,057,379 of NC_092371.1, forward strand.
ACTACAGGAAGGATGTGGAAACCATAGAAAGGGTGCAGAGGAGACTTACAAGGATGTTGCCTGGATTGGAGAACATGCCTTCTGAGAATAGGTTGAGTGAATTTGTTCTTTTCTCCTTGGAGCGGCGGAGGATGAGAGGTGACCTGACTGAGGTGTACAAGATAAAGAGAGGCATTGATCGTGTAGATAGTCAGAGGCTTTTTCCCAGGGCTGAAATGGCTAGCACGAGAGGGCATAGTTTTAAGGTGCTTGGAAGTAGGTACAGAGGAGATGTCAGGGGTAAGTTTTTTACTCAGAGAGTGGTGAGTGCATGGAATGGGCAGCCGGTGGCGGTGATGGAGGTGGAAACGACAGGATCTTTTAAGAGATTCCTGGATAGGTACATGGAGCTTAGAAAAATAGAGGACTATGGGTAAGCCTAGGTAGTTCTAAGATAGGGACATGTTCGGCACAGCTTTGTGGGCTGAAGGGCCTGTATTGTGCTGTAGGTTTTCTATGTTTCTATGATTCTGAGATCTCGGGGCTCTGGAGACGGGCGGATCGAGGGTTGGTGTCATGGCAGCAGACTCATGTGTCGTTGGGGAGGCCAGAACATCTTTTGCTGTGGGACCGAAGACCCAAGATCTTTACAATCTTTGGGCACAGAGCTCGTAAAAAGTGATGAAACAGACTTTTTGACATCATAACCAGCAGGTTGTTGTTATGTCTCCCTCTCACTGTGAAAATGGGGGACACCTCCCTCTCCCTTATTAGGGAGAGAGAGAATCTTTGGATTGCTGAATGCCTGATGAATTACGATAGTCTTTGGGGTAACTACAAGTTCTGTGTCTTTGCTGTCGCTTAGTCCATGCTCATGCTCAGTAGCGGGTGCACTTTTTATTTTGCTGGTGGGGTGATGGGGGAACTCGGGGGTTCTTTAGGGTTCTCACATTTAACTGTGTTCATACATGGGGCACTTCTGTGTTTTCGTGGATGTTTTGTGAAGAAAAAGCATTTCAGGATGTATACTGTATACATTTTTCTGACATTAAGTTAAACCTTTGAAGCTTTGTATTAGGAATCTCATAGAAGAGGAGAGTGGACCATGAGAGAAAGGGAAGAGGAGGGGCACCGGGCGGATGGGGGGGGGTGATAGGTAGGTGAAGAGAAGAGCCGAGGTGAAAGGGCCGCCAGGGTGGGAATAGAAAAGGAGATTAGGAGGAGATGGAAGAAATTACTGGAAATTGGAGAAATTGATGTTAACGCCATCAAGTTGTAGGCTACCCAAACGGAATATGAGGTGTTGCTCCTCCAATCTGAGTGAGGCCTCATTATGTTAATACAGGAAGCTATGAGCTGACATGTTGGAACAGGAATGGGGAATTGAATAAAAATGGTTGGCCCAATGGAAATCCTCCCTATTGAGGACAGAGCAAAGGTACTCAACAAAGCAGACTCGAAATGAGGTTGTATCTCACCAATGTAAAGGAGGCCGCCCCAGGAACACCGGCTACAATAGATAACCCTCACAGACTTGCAGGTGAAGTGTTGTCTCACCTGGAAGAAGGAGGTGAATGGGCAGGGGTAGCACTTGTTCAAGTACAAGGAGGGAGTTCAGTGGGGAAAGATAAATAGACAAGGGAATCACGGAGAGAATGATCCTGAAAAATGTGGGAGATGCATTAAAGTTAAAGATTTGTTTAATGGTAGAATCTTGTTGAAGATGACGGAAGTTTTTGTGACTAATTTGCACATGCTGAGGCTTACAGGGTGGTAGCTAAGGACACGAGAAACTCTATCCCTGTTAAAGTGGCATGAAGATGGGGTAAGGGCAGGTGTCCAGGAAATGGAGAAGATGAGGGTGAGGGGCGGATCAATATTAAACTCATTTCTTTGAAGAATGAAAACATTTCAGGTGATCTGGAACCGATGCAGCAGAAATGGAGGAACTCAATTAACTCAAAAAGGGAATGGCATTTTTACAAGTGACTGGATGGGAAGAGGTAGAGTCAAGATAGCTGCCAAGTTTATTACATTAGAAAGTCTCCAGCCATTTCACAGCACCACTGGCATTGCACTATCAGTGTTATTTTATTAATGCTTTGATAAAGCGTTTGCCAAAACACCAAGTAAGCAAAGACTTCTTGAACTTGCAAAGTATCTGTGCGTACAGTACATCTGAAAAGCTGCTCACTTTAGATTAGATTAGATTACTTTAATAACTTTCAGTAGGTCAGAATATATCTTCTTGAATACCAGGCTTGCAACTGTTCTGCATCCGATGAGAGTTTCCCTTTCGTGATTTCTCCTGCCCAGGCAAAGATTTGAACAAGTCTCAGGGATTGTTTTATTTTATTCAAAGCCTTTCAATGCCTATTTTTTTCAATGACAGTAATGGCCAAATTTCTAAATGACAATTTATCAACAGTGAGCTCAATATGTTTTTAATTAATACATTAGACATTGTATCTTTTGTTGATCAAAAAACTCAGTCATTATTGAGTTACTACAAACTATGGCAATTCCCAAAGGCAGGCCCAGTGTGTTGTCAGATAGAATCAATATTTTGTTTGATAAATGAAAGCTTCCAATTAAAGTTTATTTTAAATAACGACATTGACTATAGATTCAAAATGCAACCAGTTTGATCTGAAGCCCAGATGATTTCTTCCACCGGCATTTCATGAGGAGCAAATAAAACTGGCACTCTTCTCACAAACAAAGCCACATCAAATCATTGCTTTTGGCATGAATGAATTTCAGGGCCTGAGAGTAGAGCTGTAGAATATGCTGAGGACAGTGGGCATCACTTCCATTAGCATTGTTAAACTCATTAACACTGTTACTTTCAATAATTCATGAGGGAATTGCACTGTGCAATGCATCAGAATGTGTGAACGACAGTGCCTATCGTGGATGATCGCGTGGCAGCTGTGGCAGAGTTTACATAACAGGATTTCTTACGAAGTGAGATTGTTTAGCCTGAAGGGCAATGATCCCTCACTCCCAGGTGAGTTCAATGCTTCTTAATGCACGCTTTGAAAGGGAGAAGTATTTCTAAATGACGCTGTAATCTCACTATCCGAGGTTGATGTCCAGGCATCCTTCAAGAGGTAAACCCAAGAAAGGCATCTGATCCAGATGGCATATGTGGCCAAGTACTAATTATCTGTTTGACCCAAGTGCTGGAGAATTAACAGGCATATTCAACCTTTCAGTTCTGTGTCTGAGGTTCTCACCTGTATCAATGCCTATCACCCTAATGAAGTGTTGTGAGAAGCTGATGATCATGTGCATCAACTTCTGCCCCAGAGATGACCTGGAACTTATTGTCAACTGTGTGTATCTGATTGTGTGTCTATTTTCACACAGAAATGCCTTTCACTCGCTCTCACAATGGCCTTCTATAGGTCCTACATGGACTTCTTGTAACATTCTGCATTTCCAATCTTGAACACCACAAATCTAGCCCTCAGTGGACTCAAAATCTCCTGGATCATGCACAGCTTCTGGCTTGGGTCAAAGGCAAACACTTATCCACACAGGTCTTGGTGAAATTAGTGATGATTATGGCATAATCATTGAAACCTGAAGTTGTATCCCTGTACATGGTCCAGTCCACCATTCCAAAGCAGTTCTGTAAGTGTTCTTCTGCCTCCCTTAACCATACATTTGTGGCCTCACCACTGGTGCTGCAGTCTCTGCCTAGACGCTGGGAAACCGAACACGCAAACAGACTTCTGCAGATGTAATCCTGATTGGTTGCATCATAGTCTAGTGAAACAATTTGAATGTGCAGGAATGTAAGAAGCTACAGATAGTGGACTCAGCCCAAAACATCACTAATGCATTCCTCCCTACCTTCGGTAGTATCTAGATGAGTCACTGCCTCAGTAAGGCAACATTCATCAGTAAAGATCCCCACCACATTGGCCATGCAATGTTCACGCGGCTGCCATTAGATAGGAGGTACAGATTCCTGAATCCACACCATCAGGTTCAAAAACATCTTCTTCCCATCAACCATGCAGTTCTTGAACCAAACAAATCAACCATAATCACAAGCTCAAGTTTAAATCCAAGTTCAAATTTATTGTCATTTGACAATAATGCAGGTTGAGTACTCCTTATTCAAAACGCTCAGGGCCAGAATGTTTTGGATTTTGATTTTTTCCAATTATGGAATATATAATGAATAGCTTGGGATCACCATAATTTATGTGTTAATCATAAGTAATCTTTGTTTTACATTTGTTCATCACACATATGCACTTAACAGTAAAATTATTACATACTACGAATATAATGTGTGCAGAGTAACAAAAGAAGCACAGCAGCCTTGGGAGAAAACCTGAATCAGCTGTTAAACAACAACAGTCAAAGGTAACTTTTCAGTCCCCACATATAAGATGCCACATAAAAGACATATCCATAAGATAAGGATGCATAGAGTTGGGGGGTGATGTATTAGCAGAGGACTGGGATACATGAGTGGTAATCAAAGTTGAGCGGTGTGCTGTAGGGATCAGTACTGGGCCCGTAATTGTTCATGATATACAAACGGTATATTAATGATCTAGAAGAGGGGGCTGAGTGTAGTGTATCTAAGTTTGCTGATGATACTAAATTCAGTGGAAAAGCAAATTGTGCAGAAGATATGGACAGTCTGCAGAAAGATATAGATAGGTCAAGTGAGTGGGCAAGGGCCTGGCAGATGGAATACAATGTTGGTAAGTGCGAGATCATCCACTTTGGAAGGAAAAATGAAAGAGCAGATTATTTTTTTTAATGGTAAAAACCTGCAGCACACTGCTGTGCAGATGGACTTGGGAGTGCTTGTGCATGAATCACAAAGGGTTGGTTTGTAGGTGCATCAAGAAGGCAAATGGAATGTTGGTCTTCATTGCTAGAGGGATTGAATTTAAGAGCAGGGAGGTTATGCTGCAAACGTACAGGGTACTGATGAGGCCACACCTGGAATACTGCATGCAGATCTGGTCTCTTTACTTGAAGAAGGATATACTACTGGCTTTGGAGGTGGTGCAGAGGACTTTCACCAGGTTGATTTGAGAGATGAGGGGGTTAGACTATGAGGAGAAGTTTAGTCGCCCGGGACTGTACTTGCTGGAATTCAGAAGAATGAGAGGAGATCTTATAGAAACATATAAAATTATGACAGGGATAGATAAAGTAGAGGCAGGAAAGTTGCTTACACTGCTAGATGAGACTAGAACTAGGGGACATAGCCTCAAGTTTCAGTGGGGTAAATTTAGGATGGAGATGAGGAGGAACTGTTCTTCCCAGAGAGCAGTGCATCTGTGGAATTCTCTGCCCAATGAAGCAGTGAATGCTACCTCAGCAAATATATTTAAGACAAGGTTGGATAGACTTTTGCATAGTAGGGGAATTAAGGGTTGGGGGAAAAGGCAGGTAGGTGGAGGTGAGTCCATGACCAGATCAGCCAAGATCTTCTTGAATGGCAGAGCAGGCTCGATGGGCCAGATGGCCTACTCCTGCTCCTATTCCTTATGTTCTTAAGTTCTTACATGATACCATGTTTTGATTAAAAGGTAAAGGCATCCGTTAGTCATGGATCTGCACCTGGAAAATCTTCACTCTCCAGGATGCAGGCCTGGGCAAGGTTGTATGGAAGACCAGCAGTTGTCCATGCTGCAAGTCTCCCCTCTCCACGACACCAATATTGTCCAAGGGAAGGGCATTAGGACCCATTCAGCTTGGCACCAGTGTCGTCGCAGAGCAGTGTGTGCCTTGCTCAAGGACACAACACGTTTCCTCGGCTGGGGCTCAAACTCACGACCTTCAGGTCGTTAGTCCAGTCCAATGTCTTAACCACTTGGCCACGTGCCCACACACAATTAAAAGGTACAGTATTTGTATTTAACTTTTTTTTAGGCTTAAGTAAGGTATAAAAACAATCATCATTGTAGACTTGTTCTGGTGTTAGATTTTCAACAGGGAAACTTAATGCAGTGCCTTTTCTTAAATTTCTGCAACTGAATGTTCACAGTTACCTTCAATTTTCAGTTCTTCATGATAGATCTTTGCTTGCATACTGTTAAGTGGCATATATTCACTCCAATGCCTCCTTGACCATACCTTTTTGGTCCTCATCAACTGGTGCTGTAGTGTTTAGTCTTTGCCTGTATGCTGGGAGTAGAACTACAGTCAGGTGATCAGACTTTGCAAAGACGTGTGGGTGGTTCCGCAGGTTGTGATAGGTATCCATAAATTTCTTCAAGCTGGTCTGGTTGAAATCTCTCATGTTGTTAGAGAAGACATCTGGATGCGGTGTTTTACGACTGCTGATCTTGGTCCTTCGTTTCTTCAGTGCCTGGCTGAGGCTGTACCATCTACCTGGATGAAAGCAGAGAACTCATTCAGACACTTGACTGCTTGATGCCCCAGGCAACGTGAACAGGATTGAGACAGAACAAACACATCTGTGCACCATGATGAGTTAATCATAAAGTATGCTCCACCTCCCTGACCTTGAAAAAACTCCACTGTTTTGTCTTTGTGGAGAATGATGAAGCCATCAGGCTGCAGCTCTGCATCTGAAGTTGTGACGTTGAGAAGTGTTTCCATGAAGCAAAGTACACAGCTGTCCCTTCAGTCCCTCTGGTACTGAAAAGTTGCTCTGAGATCTTCAATCTTATTTTCCAGAAGCTGTAAGTTCACCAGCAGAATAGTTGAGATTGGGGGTCTCCAGGGCCTCTGCATTTCAAATCAGAATCAATAAATCCCCAGAGCCGGACATGGTGTTCCCTCAGACCCTACAGGAGGCAAGTGTGGAAAATGCTGGGGCCCTAGCAGAAGTCTTCAGGAGCTATACAGGAGGCTTGGAGGGCAGCCTGTGTTGTTCCGCTGTTTAATAAAGGCTGTAAATATAAACAAGGAAATTATAGGCTGGTGAGTCTGACAGCAGTTGAGGGAAAGTTATTGGAAAGTTTTCTAAGGGACCAGATATAGAAGAATTTGGACAGACATGAACTGATTAAGGATAGTCAGCATGGCTTTGTGAATGGTAGTTCATATCTAACCAATCTTATAGAGTTTTTTGAGCAAGTTACCAGGAAATGGGGCCAAGTGGTTAAGGCATTCGTCTAGTTACCCCAAGGTCGCTAGTTCGAGCCTCAGCTGTGGCAGCGTGTTTGTGCCCTTGATCAAGGCACTTAATCACACATTGCTCTGGTCTGTGCGAGGAGTGGCGCCCCACACAGACTTCCAATCTGCACTTTGTAAGGCATGAAAATGCACAACACAGGCCTCTCATGGTCTGAGTCGATGTTCCCTCCCTCCCTCTACCAGGAAAGTTGCCAAAGGAAAGGCAGTGGATGTTGTCTACATAGACTAGAATAAGGCATTTGACAAGGTCCTGCATGGGAGGCTGGTCAAAAGGTTCAGTTGCTTAGCATTCAGGGTGAGGCAGTAAATTGGATTAGACATTGGCTTTGATGGAGAAGTCAGAGACTGGTTGTAGAGGGTGGTCGCTCTGACTGGAAGCCTGTGACTATCAGTGTGCTGCACGGATCAGTGCTGGATCCTTTATTGTTTGTCATCTATATCAATGATCTGGATGATAATGTGGTTAACTGGATCAGCAAATTTGTGGATGTCACCAAGATTGGAGGTGTAGTGGGCAGTGAGGAAGACTATCTTGGCTTGCAGAGGGACCTGCGTCAACTGGAAAAATGGGCTGAAAAATAGCAGATTGATTTTAATGTGGACAAGTGTGAGGTATTGCACTTTGGGAGTATCACACAGGGAAAGTCTTACACAGTGAATGGCAGGGCACTGAGAAGTGTGTTAGAATAAAGGGATCTGGGAATAGAGATCTATAATTCATCAAAAGTGGAATCACAGCTGTGTGTTGCTTGGATTTCTAGCATCTACAGATTTTGGCTGAGCACACTGCCCTGATGGAGCCAATGTTCAGTGTGATGGAACTTGAGATATTACTAGCCCCTTGGACTGACTGGGGTCTTTCCATCAAGGTCCAAGATTCAGTTCAAGAGGGGGCTGTTGAGTCAGTTTACCCACCAGTCTCTGAGAACTAGTAGTCAAGAATCTTGCCTGAGGATTCACTGTCAGAGAAAAGATTTAAAAAAATTTGGACTGAGAAAAGATATGAAGAACACATTTCAATAGATGCTTGTGCCTTTCTATAAATAACAAAAGGAGCAATGCAGAATGACATTGAAATCTGCATAAAATAATTCAAATTATATATCTTTCATGCTCAAGTGGTTATATTGGATATTTTTGTAAAGTGAAAAAGTGCAGAGTGAAGTCTAATGAGCGGAACACATTAAAAGAAACCTATTGGCAAAAGTGCCACCGAGAACTCGCATTAGGTTTGTTGAATAGTGACTTGGAAAGAAAGACATTGCAAATTTGAATAAAATAATTTAAATTAAAGATGTTTGTGCTGAAGGGCAAGATTTAAAAAGTTTGAAAATAAGCACTATATTCCATTTTGTTTAAATACTGATGTATTGTCGGTATATTTAGTGACAGGTGATCTCAGATCCAGTTCAAATACTTATATTAACAAGTTTCCGCATTTTCAAAGAGATAAAGGATCTAACAAAGTTCAACTCAACTAGTGGTCTCTGAGTTCCATTGAGAGCCACTTCTTTGACTGTTCATGACAAGCAAGGACGTTTTGAGTACTGTGCTACTGATGATTTCCATTTTGAAATCTGAGTCTCCAACGACTTATACAACTGTAACATAATGTCCCAACTCCTATATCCTAAGTGTTGAAGACCAGCTTTCTAAATGGCTTTTTCACCACCCTGACTATCTTTCAACAAGCTACATATTTACAGTATACTCCCATGTTCCTCTGTTCCATCACACTCCTTACACTCACTGCCTCTTTTCCGGTTCGATCTGCATAAATGCTTGAAGGCAGAAATAAGGAGTTGCTGATTGATCTGACCACCTCAACACATTTGGATGTAGTAAGAGACTGAATTCTGTTAATAGAATTCTCAAAAGGCATTTCACAGAAATAGAATCTGACCCAGCTTTACACCGAGATGTAACAAAGAGCTTTTGCAAAGACGAAGATTCAGTGAGTTGTAAATTTAAGGAGCAGAGAGAGCTGAAGAAGTTTTGGGGGAGAATTTCAGATCTTATGACCTAGCTTGCCGATTAGCCTAAGAAGCATCTAAAGTATTTGTCTTGCTAAGGCATGGAAGGAATGTGAGGCACTGAACCAAGTATTGGCAAAAGGATCAGTGTAGACAGGTTCAAAACATGGCATAAGCATGCTTGAGTTTGTCTCCACAGAAGTGGAAGAATGCTGAGATTTACAGAGAAGGAGAATCCTGGCAACATGCAGATCGTCTCTGCAGTCTTCCCAGTTTAATGACATTTTTACTAAAATTATATGCAGTACTCCAAGTGCAGCCTCACCAATGACTTATACAACTGCAACATAATGTTCCGACTCCTAAATTCAGTTCCCTAAATGATGGCCAGCTTGCTAAAAGCCTTTTTCACCACAAGCTGCACATTTACAGTATACTTCCATCTTCCTCTGTTCCATTACACTCCTTAATACTGTACCATTTATAATATTATTCACAATAGCATAGCAGTTAGCATAATGCTATTACAACACCAGAAACCTGGGTTCAATTCCAGCAAGCAACACACATCAAAGTTGCTGGTGAACGCAGCAGGCCAGGCAGCATCTCTAGGAAGAGGTACAGTCGCTGTTTCAAGCCGTGACCCTTCGTTCAATTCCAGCAATGTCTGTAAGGAGTTTGTAACTTCTTCCTGTGTTTACGTGGGTTTTCACCAGGTGCTCTGGTTCCCTCTCACAATCCAAGGACATACAAGCTAGTAGGTTAACTGTCAGCAGCATGGGCTCGTTGGTTGAAAGGGGCTGTACAATGCTGTATCTTTGAATAGTAGAAAAATAAATAAAATATTTATTCTAAACAATTGGTATTGAAATCTATTTCTGCTTCTTAGCCCTCTTCCCTAACTGATCAAGATCCCTCTGTAATCTCCGATAGCCTTCTTCACATGAAATCTCCAAGTTTCATGTCATCTGCAAACTTTATGCAATTGTTTTCAAATTACTAATCTTGTTGATAGAAATAGCAAGTAACCTCAACATCAGCTTATTCAACTGCAACATAATGTCCCAACTCCTATGCTCAAGAGAAACCAGCCTCTCTCTGTGCATTTTAATAAATGTCTTCAGCATTTTAAACGTATTAGTCAATTTTAACAATAGATGTAAATGGGCATACTTTCATAGTGTCAACATAGTTACAAAGTGACTAGGAATAGAAAATTAAATATTTCTGGATAGTTATAGAAGATTGGAACAAAACGGAAAAAGAAGAGGAATAGTCCTAATATTAAAAAAATGACGAAGGAAAGGAACAATAATTGCTCATAACATCAATCTGAATAGAGATTAGATACAGCAAAAAGGCAATAAACATATTGGGAGATGTATATAGGACTCCAATGAAGGGCAAATAGGAATGCACCTAACAAAGGAATATGATACATTAATAATGAAATCATTGTTACCATCAGGAAGGAGGTACAGAAGCCTGAAGTCACACACTCAGCAATTTAGGAATAGTTTCTTCCCATCTGCTATACGACTCCTAAATGGACATTGAACCCATAAACACTATCTCACTTTTTAAAAATATATATAATTTTTGTTTTTGCACAGTGTTTAATCTGTTCAATATACTTACTGTAATTGATTTGCTTATTTTTATTCCTTTTCTATATTGTCATGTATTGTATTGAACTGCTGCTGATAAGTTAACAAATTTCACGACACATGCCAATGATAATAAATCTGATTGTGATTCTGATGGGCAAACTAAAATATCAACAATAATGTACAGGATAAGTTCACAGAGTTTGTAAGAGATCTTTTTCCTGGATCAGTATGTCAAGGACTACTGAGGACACAGACTATTTCATCTCTGGAATAACAGAGTGAGGAAAGATTAATGACCTGATTGTTAGGGCCTTTTCGGCAAACGAGCATGTGAGAATAGGTTATCATGAAACACATACGCAGACGATGAGAGCCTCTGTAAGGATCAGCAAAAAATGTCATTCACTTACAACCAGTTTAGGAGAAAATATGTTGGAATTGGCAGAGAAAATAAACAAATACTGTATATTGTACCTGCCTTCATAAAGAACCTCATGGAATTAGTGGAGGAAAGCAGATCTGGAGTGAATGGGGAGCAGAAAGAAATTAGCAATAACAATAAACCCCCATGGCCCCATGTAATGGCCTAATTGGGAAAAGAAAATTTGACCTTACAGACTCGCTCACAAGAATTTCACATGCATCGTATCTATGTGATAAATTCAAGAAATAAACACAATTTTAAAAAGCATCTTAAAGCAATTGTAGGTTGTTGTGTATTTAATATTTCAGTAATATTTGAGTAATATTGTAAACGTATTGTTTAATTAAACATTCTTGTTCGTTTAAATAATTCATTATAGGTTAAATGTAAAAATATGTGAATTGCATACTTCATATTGCAATCACGTGATAAGTGCGCGCAGCTTGCTTAAAGTAAAGAACAAACTTAAGATTCACATCTCTCGGCTTTCTTGTTTTTCCTTCGAATTAGCTTAATGTTTTGGAGTACAAAACATAACAGTAGCGACGATGTATTTTTAAAACAAACCGGAGATGGCTACTGACCTGTTGGAGCGCAGCGAGAAATAGTTGAATGAAAAAACAGTGTAGCACGTGCAGAAGCAGTTGAGTTTAGAAAGGGAGCGCAGCACTTCTTTTCAGCAGGGAGGGCAGAAAATGGAAGAATTTACACATCTGTAAGGAGTGAGTACTGGGTAATAATAATAATTAAAACAAGAGTAGAAATGGCAGGCTATTTGGAATGATTTACACGTTTAATAGCTCAATGGATCATTAGCTCCACTGGAACAGTATCTTGAAGCAAATAGAATAGCCAGTGAGAAATGAGTAGCAGGTTGCCGAGTGCATTGGGTTTAAAGGCATAGTTTGTTCCAGCCAAACCAGCAGAAATGAGCTTTGCTGATATTGTGAAAGTAATGTAGGAACATTTAGAATTGAACTCATTGATGATTGCAGAATGCTTTAGGTTTCATAGGTGGAATCAAAAGGAAGGGGTGTCCATTTCAGTGTATGTGGCCGAATTGAGAGATTGTCTAAGCATTGTCAGTTCAGTAATGGGTTTAATGATGCACTGAGAGATCACTAGTTTGTGGAATCTTGCAAAAATGCATTCACAAACAGCTCATGGCTGAAGCACCACTCACATTTAAAAGAACAGTTGAAATTGCTGTATCAATGGAAACAGCAGACAGAAACACAATTAAATTGCAGTTAAGAATGAAAGTGAGCATGAACAAAATTACAATATCTCATGAGAAACTGACCTGGACAAACAAATTGTGTTACCATTGTAGCAGGGTTTCACATCCACCAGACCAATGTAGACTTAAAGGTGAAATTTGCAGAAAATGCAATGAAGTAGTCACATACAAAAAGCATGTTGGGCAGACAAAAATAAATAGACAATACAGAAAAGAGAAAAAGATAAAAAGTCAAGTTGCAGTTTCAAAAAGAGCACTAATCTGCATGTTGTTGATGAAAAATCTAATCATGATGAGGATGATACAGGGCTGGGTACTCTTGAGATTTACATTGTGAAAACTAATAGACAAGCAATAGGGCTTACACCGGAAGTGAACAGCAAATTAATTAAAATGGAACTGAACACTGGCTCAGCTGTTTCAGTCATTCCACAAAAGAAGTCTGGATGTCATTTCAAAGATACTAAACTGAAGCCTGGAGATATCCAGCTAAGAACCTATACTGGAGAAAATATAACTCCTGTGGGAGTGACATTTTTGACAGTGAAATACAAGAATCAACAAACCACTTGTGGTAAAAACAGGACGACTGGCACATGGGGACATGATTTGCTGAAACAACTAGAACTTGAATAACGATCCATCCATCATTTGCAAGCCATGCCCTTGTAATAAAGGGTTAAGGAAGGTCCTGGATGATGCCCCAACTGTACTCTGTAAACCATTAGCCAACAGAGGGCAAACAGGTGTTGATGCCAACTTCTGTACCTCTGGTTGAAATGCACATTGGACCAACGAAGGACCATTCTGCTCAGAGGAAGTATGGAAGTGACAAAAGCAGTGGTCCAACTACAACAGTTTTTGTAAGCAACATATCTGAGAAATACTCGGATATGTTAGTTGGGCTGTTACTCCTGAAATGTGGCTTGGTTTTAAGCTCAAAGAAAGTTCAAGGAGCTTCAGGAAATTGCATGCATTCACTTTTGTGAGTACAAAGAACTAGAATCTATTCTGTGTGCATTAAGATTGTTACATGAACTTCAAGTGGCAGACCAAAAGCTGTTTGTAAAAGTAGATGCAAAGACCAAAGCCCAGCTGGGTGAATGGAAGGCCAAAAAGAAAGGAGTCAATGGAGATAGGAAAACAAAGGATTCATCAGCTGATATTGTGGATGAAGGAACCAAGAGGAGAGATCAGGTTGTAAAGGGAGGAATAGAAGGATTAATAAGAGAAAACTCCAGTGAACTAAATACACCCTCCCAAGATCAAGATTCGCATCCTAGAAAGAAGAAAAAGGAAAAGAAAATGAAAGACAATAAGTTAAGAAGGAGAAGAAAGATTCCAGACCTGTCAGAACTACTTAATCCAGTCTCTGAGTCAACTCTTACAACCAGCACAGAGGAGGTCCCAGAACCTGAGATCGTTTCACGGCCACGAGTCTCATCTGCCAAGCAGAATGATCCCCCTTGTTAGGAAAGCTGCTATCCCACAAGAGGAAGAAAGCCTCCACAGCAATTAAGTCTTCAGACCTGAATGGGACAATTTAAAAAAAATTATGCTGTGAACGTCTGCAGAGTAGTTGTATTATATAGTATACTGTGAATATAGATGAGATGTATTCTCTGTTGAGTTGAAGTTTATAGTAAACAGAGAGGAGTGTTCTGTATTTAATATTTCAGTAGTATTTGAGTAATATTGTAAATATATTGTTTATTTAAATAATTCATTATGGGTTATATGTAAAAATAAATGATTTTCATACATCATGATGCTACCACATGATAAATGAGGGCACCTCACTGAAAGTAAAGAATAAACAAAAGGCTCACATAGCTTGTTTTTCCTTTGAATTAGTTTAATGTTTTGAAGAACAAAGCATAACAACACAGATGAACAGGATTTGTGTATGAAAAATCACAATGATGAATACATCTCCCACCACCACCATCTTCACCCTCACCAACTGTAACATGGGGTTGCCTGTACTGGAGAACTGAATGGAGGGCAGTAAATGCCCAGGTTTGGTGACCTACAGCCTGGGCTTATGGAAGAAGCTACCAGTCACATTCCAAATTTTCATAGATTTTAAAACAATGCCCACAGATTGGAAGGCAGCAGGGAATACAGTTGGCATATGGCCTGACAGAGGTATATAGAATATAGTAATTAGAACAGTACAACATAGGAATGGGTCCTTTGGCCTACAATGTCATGCTGAACCAATTTAATTAATAATCAAATGACAAAAGAAATTAATCACTTCTGCATACTCAGTGTCCATATCCTTTCATTTTCCTCATATTCATTTGCAATCTAAATATCTCTTAGAAATTCCTAATGCATCTGCCTCTAACACCTCCTCAGGTAGTGCACTCCAGACACCCACAACTCTATGTAAAATAACTTGTGCCTCACATCTCCTTTGAAATTAACCCCTCTCACCTAAAATTTCAACACAAGGGAAAAGAATCTGGCTGTCTACTCTACATCTGCCTCTCATAATCTTTTCCACCTCTATCAAATCTCCCCTCAGCCTCCACTGCTCCAGAGAAAACACCCCCAAGTTTGTCCAACCTCTCCTTACACCACATGCCCTCTAATCCAGGGGACATCATGAGAAACCTCTTCTGCACTCTCTGCAAAGCCTTGATATCTTTCCTATAGTAAGATGACCAGAGCCATCTGCAAAACTCCAGATGCTGCCTGACTAGAGTTGCATTAAGTTGCAACATAACTTCCTGATCTCCTTGCTAAAATCTATATAGACAGCATCCACAGCTCTGCCTTCATCAGCCTCCCTCATTAACTCATCAAAAAACTCAATCAGGTCAGTAAGACATGAATTGAGCCCACAAAGCCATACTGGACTCCCTAATTAGGACACGATTTTCCAAATGCTCATAAATCCTAACCCTTAGAATTCTCTCTGGTAATTTCCCTACCATTGATGTGAGATTCACCAATCTATAGTTTCTAGGATTATCCCTGGTTCCATTCTTGAATAATGGAACAACATTCTACACTTAATAGTCCTCTGGAACCTCACCGGTGGCTCAAGCAGATACAAAGATTTTGGTGAAGTCCCCTGCAATCTCTCTTCATGGTAATGGGAAAAAAGATAAGACTTGTTATTTAGGACATGGGAAGAGGACGTTTGGAATGTAATAATGTGACGGGGCAAACTTAGTATGAACTTATCAAAGCCAAAGTATCTTTATGTATATTGAGGTTGCAGTGCTCTAGTTATCAGATTAGCAGACCAACCATTCAAAGATCTGAGTTCAAATCTCACGACACAAGCAGTGGAATTTAAATCCAGTTAATAACATGGAAATTGAAACAAGAAGCCTCAGTCTAGTCCCAATTGTGATGACCATAGCTTTGTGGTAGAAACTAAGCACTAAGCAGTGGCCTTGCAAACTAATCATTCATATCATTATCACAATGTTCAAACAGAGATGAAAGAAAATTTCCTCCAGCCTTATGATATCAGTCGAGGCACTGAGTTCCGATGTGCAAGTTGCTACCAGCTCTGTTGATTTTGTAAACTCCTCCTCACAGACATCTGGAGATAATATGAGTGTGATGCAATTTGATATGTCACCAAAGTCGCTTACAAATTTCTAATGAAGTATGCGAGAGAGCATTCTATCTAGTTGGCTCACAGTTTGGTATGGAGCAAAATGCTGCATAATGAGTGCAACACCCACCCCCTAAAACTGAGGGCATCTCCGTGAAGCTGTACATCAAGAAGGCAGCATCTATCATCAGAGACATGCCCTCTTCTCATTACTACCACCAAGGAGCAGATACAGGAGTCTACAGATGCATACTCCAAGATTTAGGAGCAGTTTCTTCCCCTCCACCATCAGATTTCTGAATGGTTCATAGACCCATGATCACTACCTCGTTATTTCTTCATTCTGCAGTAATTTATTTTTGCCGTCTATAGCTATTTATGTCTTTGCACTGTGCAGACAACAAACTCCATGTCATAAGTCAGTGATAATATATCTAATTCTGGTTCTGTGTTAAGCTTTAAGTTTACCTACCCTAATCATTAACATTGGGAATTACAGAGACTTCGATGGCTCAGGGGCAGGAATGGTTACTTCAAGTGCCAGGGTTTAGGTCTTTAGAAATGACCTGGATGAAGAAGTGGAGGGATGGGTTAGTAAATTTGCTGATGACACCAAAGTTGGAGATATTGTGGATAGTCTGGAGGGCTGTCAGAGGTTACAGCGGGACATTGATAGGATGCAAAACTGGGCTGAGAAGTAGCAGATGGAGTTCAACCCAGATAAGTGTGAGGTGGTTCATTTTGGTAGGTCAAATATGATGACAGAATATAGTATTAATGGTAAAACTCTTGACAGTGTGGAGGGTCAGAGGGATCTTGGGGTCTGAGTCCATAGGACACTCAAAGCTGCTATGCAGGTTGACTCTGTGGTTAAGAAAGCTTACAGTACATTGGCCTTCATCAATCGTGGGATTGAGTTTAGGAGCCGAGGGGTAATGTTGCAGCTATATAGGACCCTGGTCAGACCCCACTTTGAATACTGTGCTCAGTTCTTGTCGCCTCACTACAAGAAGGATGTGGAAACCATAGAAAGGATGCAGAGGGGTTTTTCAAGGATGTTGCCTGGATTGGGAGGCATGTCTTATGAGAATAGGTTGAGTGAACTTGGCCTTTTTTCCTTGGAGCGACAGAGGATGAGAGGTGTCCTGATAGAGGTGTATAAGATGATGAGAGGCATTGATCGTGTGGATAGTCAGAGGTTTTTTCCCAGGGCTGAGATGGCTAACACGAGAGGGCACAGTTTTAAGATGCTTTGAAGTAGGTACAGAGGAGATGTCAGGGGCAAGTTTTTTATGCAGAGAGTGGTGAGTGCGTGGAAGGGGCTGCTGGTGATGGTGCTGGAGGCAGATACAATAAAGTCTTTTAAGAGATTCCTGGACAGGTACATGGAGCTCAGAAAAATAGAGGGCTATGGGTAACCCTAGTAATTTCTCAGTTAAGGACATGCTTGGCACAAATTTGTGGGCTGAAGGGCCTGTATTGTGCTGTAGGTTTTATTTGTTTCTATGTTTCTATTCTATCTATTGCATTAAAATAGATGCAATTTAGATTTATATTCTTGTTATATGCATTTACTCAAGAGTGGGCACCAGAGTTCAAGATCCAACCTGGGTTCCTGTAGCTGTGCGGCAGCAGATCTAGCATTTGTGTTACCACACCATCAGAAATCTGTCTGATCACCTCCAAACTATTGATTCAACTGAAATCATTCAGAATTTTAAATACCTTTCCAAGTTCCCATTTAGTTTACACTGCTTTAAGACAAACAGCTAAACAGTCTTACTATTTCTCTGCTAGGTGTCTGCACCCCCTCATCTAAACATCTGAGCAATTTTTACAGGAGACAGGGTATAGCCAATACAGCCATGAGAGTTAGCAGGTTTATAAAAGATATCAATTTGTGCTCTGTCTTCATAGATGGATACAGTGAGGTTAAGAAAGGGAAGCGAGTTGTCAGAAATATAGACCAAGTGAACTTAATGGTAGGGGGGAAGTTGAAGGAAAAGTTGAATGAGCTCAATATGGCAGCAGGAAGCTGGACCAATGCATTTGTATATGTAGTGTAGAAAGAATTGGGGCGTTGCTAGTGTAGACTTGGAACATTGACTGTTTCATGGAGCCACCAAAAATGCAGGCATACAGTAGCTGAAGTCTATGAGGGTGCCGATGGTTACAGCTTTGGTGTGGAGATGGCTGTGTGGAACAGTCCGTGGATTCCTCTGTTGCAGCAATGAGGCCACACTCCGGCTGGAGGAACTCCTCACATTCCATCCAGGTGGTTTTCATCGTGATGGTATGAACACTGACTTTGCTATCTTCTGATAATTTTCCCACTTCCCATTTCTCTCCTTTTATTTCCATTCGCCATGCTGTCTCCCCCCCTTATCTCCTCTTCTCCACAACATGCCCATCATTTTTCTCTGGTGCCCTTACTCCTTCCCTTTCTCCCATGGTCCCTCGTCCTTTCTTACAGTTTTAATATGTTGTACCCTGAAAGAAGATAGCAGTTGGGAACTTAACATCCAAGGATACCCATTGTATTGAAAGGACGGGCGGGTAGACAGAGGGCATGGGGTGGCTCTGTTGGTAAAGAATGCAACCAAATCAATAGAAAGAGGTGAAATAGGTTTGGAAGGTGTAGAGTCATTGTGGGTAAAGCTAAGAAACTACAAGGGTATAAAAATCCTCATGGAAGTTGCAGTGGCATGCAAAAGTTTGGGCATCCCGGTCAAGATTTCTGTTACTGTGAATAGTTAAGTGAGTAAAAGGTTAACTGATTTCCAAAAGACATAAAGTCAAAGATGACACATTTCTTTAATATTTTAAGCAAGAAAACTTTTTATTTCCATCTTTTACAGTTTCAAAATAACAAAAAAGGAAAAGGGCCCGAAGCAAAAGTTTGGGCACCCTGCATGGCAGTGCTTAGTAACACCCCCTATGGCAAGTATCACAGCGTGTAGACGCTTTTTGTAGCCAGCTAAGCGTCTTTCAATTCTTGTTCGGGGGATTTTCACCCATTATTCCTTGCAAAAGGCTTCTCGTTCTGTGAGATTCTTGGGCTGTCTTGCATGCACTGCTCTTTTAAGGTCTATCCACAGACTCTTGATGAAGTTTAGGTCAGGGGACTGTCAGGGCCATGGCAAAACCTTCAGCTTGTGCCTCTTGAGGTAGTCCATTGTGGATTTTGAGGTGTGCTTAGGTTCATTATCCTGTTGTAGAAGCCATCCTCTTTTCACCTTCGGCTTTTTTACAGACTTTGTACACACTTCCTATGGTTGAAGTTTTCTTGACCAGAGGACACAGCCTCAGAATAGAGAGGCATCCTTTCAGAATGGGGATGAGGAGAAAATTCTTTAGCCAGAGAGTGGTGAATCTGTGGAATTCATTGCTACAGGCAGCTGAGGAGGCCAAGTCTTTATGTATATTTAAAGCAGAGGTTGATGGATTCTTGATTGGTCAGAGCATGAAGTGATACAGGGGTGAAGGCAGGAGATTAGGGCTGAGTGGAACAGACTTGATGGGCCAAGTGGCCTAATACTGCTCCTGAATCTTATGGATCAGTGCTGGCTCCGTTATGGTTGTCATCTATATCAATGATTTGGGTGATAATGTGGTTAACTGGATCAGCAAATTTGTGAATGACACAAAAATTGGGGGTGTAGTGGACAGCGAAGAAGACTATCAGAGCTTGCAGCGGGATCTGGACCAGCTGGAAAAATGTTCTGCAAAAATGGCAAATGGAATTTAATACAGACAAGTGCAAGGTGTTGCACTTTGGTAGGACCAACCACAGTAGGACATTGAGAAGTGAGGTAGAACAAAGAGATCTGGGAATACAGGTCCATAATTCATTGAAAGTGACAGCACAGGTAGATAGGATTGTAAAGAAAGCTTTTGGCACATTGCCCTTCATAAGTCAAAGTATTGAGTACAGAAGATGGAATATTATGTTGGAATTGTATAAGACATTGGTGAGGCCTAGTTTTGAATGTTGTGTGCAGTTTTGGTCACCTACCTCCAGGAAAGATGTAAATAATTTTGGAAGAGTACAGAGAAAATTTAAAAGGTTGTTACCAGGCCTGGAGGACCTGAGCTATAAGGAAATATTGAATAGGTTAGGACTTTATTCCTTCGACCGTAGAAGATTTAGGGGAAATTTGACAGAGGTACACAGAATAATGAGGGGTATAGTTAGGGTAAATACAAGGAGGCATTTTCTATGGAGGTTTAATGGGACTACAACTAGAGTTCATAAGTTAAGGGTAAAAGGTGAAAAGTTTCAGCGAAACATGAGGGGAAACTTCTTCACTCAGAGGATTGTGAAAGTATGGAATGTGCTACCAGTACAAATGCTGCATGCAAGCTTGACTTCAATGTTTAAAGGAAATTTGGATAGATACATGGACGGCTATGATCCCGGTGCAAGTTGATGGGACTGTATACACAAAATAATCTGCAGATGCTGGGGTCAAAGCAACACTCACAACATGCTGGAGGAACTCAGCAGATCAGGCAGCATCCATGGAAAAGATCGGTCGATATTTCGGGCCGGAAACGTCGACCGATCTTTTCCACAGATGCTGCTCGACCTGCTGAGTTCCTCCAGCGTGTTGTGAGTGTTGATGGGACTGTGCAGTTTAAATGTTTGGGCATAGACTAGATGGGCTGAAAGGCCTGTTCCTATGCTGCAGTTCTTAAGACTGTATGACTCTATTAAATATTATATTTCCTCAATCACTTGTGGCAGCAAGGTCCAGTATCTGATTGAAGAAACTTCTGCTGATCTCCATGTTTTCTATACCTAATTTCATTACGTCCAGGTGATGTCAGTGGTGGGGAATGACAGAAGTTGGGGTCTTTGATTATTCTGGCTGTTTTACTAAGGCGGTGACAAGTGTAGACCAAGTCCATGGTGGGAA
The DNA here is from genome assembly GCF_030028105.1 of Mobula birostris. Lineage (NCBI taxonomy): Eukaryota > Metazoa > Chordata > Chondrichthyes > Myliobatiformes > Myliobatidae > Mobula > Mobula birostris. The sequence continues at coordinate 18,078,250 of NC_092371.1, forward strand.
GCTATTTTCTGTGATGTTCTGAGATTTATTATCAATGTATATGTCACCATATACAACCCTGAGATTCATTTTCTTGTGGACATACTCAATGACCATAATGGCATCAATGAAGGACCACACCAACATGGGCATTCAAACCAGTGTGAAAAATACACAAACTGTTCAAATACAAAAGAAAATAAGAATAATAAATAAATAATAAATATCAAGGCTGGCTGGTGGCGCAGTGAGATCAGCGCCGGACTCCGGAGCGAAGGTTCCCGAGTTCAAATCCAGGTTGGGCCACCCCAGAGCACGCTTTCCATCCGTGCCGGGTTGAGTGTCGAGCTAGCCACTCGGCCTCGTAAAAAATACAAGAGTTGAGTCAGGAACGTTCATAATTTGACCTGGTTAATCCTGACACCACGTGCCAGACAAGAATGGATGAATGTCTGGTACAACACGCTTAAAAAAAAATCAAGAGCATGAGAAGAAGAGTCCTTAAAAGTAAGTCCATAAGCGGTGGGAACATTTCAATGATGAAATGAAGTTGAGTGAAGTCATCTCCTTCGGTTCAAGAGCCTGATGGTCAAGGTGTAATAGCTATTCCTGAACCTGGTTGTTTGAGTCCAGAGGCTCCTATACCTACCTACTGATTGGTAGGAGCAAGAAGGGAGCTTGTCCTGGGTGCTGGGGATCCCTGATGATGGATGCTGCTTTCCTGCAACTATGTTTCATGTAGATACGTTCGGTGGTAAGAAGGGCTTTATCCGTGATGGACTGGGCTGTATCAACTACTTTTTTGTAGGACTGTGCTGGAGTGTTTGCTGAGATCTTTAACATCTTGCTTCTGCTGTCAAAGGTACCCACCTGCTTCAAGCAGACTTCAGTTATACCAGTGCCTAAGAAGAATGTAGTAACCTGCTTCAGTGATTATCATCCAGTAGCACTTACATCCACAGTGATAAAGTGTTCAGAGAGGCTGATGATGAAACATATCAACTCTTGCCTGAGAAGTGACTCGGATCCTCATCATGTTGCCGACCAAACCATGATGCATTCAGGTAGTGTTGTGGTAGTTAAAGGGTTATTCCTATGTTATTTAGTTTGCCACTCCCACGTAGGAGGAGTTCACATATTGTACAAGCTGGATTACCAATAAAGTTGAGTTGACTATCCTGCGTCTAGCCTCCGGGTGTGTCCTCTGCACTGTCCTTTCATATCTAACACAACATTATGTCAGAAGTGGTAGATTGTCGATGAATTCAGATTATATACAAAGGAGTCCCACAACAAGCAAGAAGTTTACAGGAAAATTGTTCTTGTTTATATATCTATAAAAAAAATCCTAAATCTGCACTGCTTTTGTTGGTTTGCTAATTGTATTTGCTCAGTGAGGCCTAGCCAGGCTTGCTCGGCAATGCCTTCATGCTGCACCCAGATACATTATAATAATCAATGGGCCACTAGTGTGGTCAAGTGCTCAGAGACCAGGTAACCAGGCACAGGTGAGAAGACAGAGATGCTAGTCAAACTTTCAGGGAGAGAAAAGGAGATTTTTGTAGTTCAAATAAATTGAGTAAGTAAACAAGCAAACAGGAAAATGGAGCAGCTACCTGTAGTCTATCTACTTAGCTAGTAAAGCACCCCCACCCCCACCCCCACCCCAAGGCATTTGAATTCTCTAAACCAGGGAACTTTGAGAGACAGCTCAGATGCTTTGAAAGATTTAGGGTTGTAAGCAATCTCCACTCAGGCTTTAGAAGAGCATCAAGTAAACACACTGATATACCTCATGGGTGACAAAGCAGATAATATCATGGGTGGATTGGGACTGACAGATGCTCAGAAAAAGGAATACAAAACAGTGCAGGACAAATTCTAAGAATATTTCAGAGAAAAGTGAAATGCGAGATATGAGACAGCAAAGCTCAACTCCAGAAAATAGGAGGCAGATGGAAGTGTAAATGACTTTATCAGAGCATTGTATGCCCTGTCAGACAACTGTGCCTATAGAAATCTGAGAGATGAGCTCATTAGAGACAGAATTTTTGTTGGGTGACTAGACACCAAATTGTCAGAGAGACTTCAGTTGCAGGCACATCTCACACTAGATAAAGCAATTACTGTGGTCAGGCAGAGTGAGAACATTCATCAGTAACAGGCAGTACTCAGGTACAAAAATTATGCTGAGGTAAAGCTAGAAGCTGTACAAAAAGAAATGTACAAACAAGGTGCAGTCAGAAAGACTACGGAAAGAGGTGACAGTCAAACTCAGCTCAAACAAAGCAGACAAGCGAAACAAAGAGCAGGTAAAATGTCCAGCTGTGGGAGATGTGGCAAGTCTCCTTTCCACATCAAAGAGCTCTGTCCAGCAAAAGAAGTGAAATGCCACTAATGTAATATAGTTGGCAATTGTAAAAGCCCATGCCACTCATAAACAGTTCTTCCGGAGGTCAAAGAAGACCATGATTCAGACAAAGAGAGAGTTTTCCTTGGGGCTCTAGACTTAAATAGATAAGGCTGGTGTACTACGGTTTGGCAGAAAAATTAGGCAGTGGCTTTCAAAATGGACACTGGGGCAGATGTCACAGCTGTTCCGAATGTCTGTTCACAAAACTGGTGAAGAAAACAGCATTATGCTAAACCCAACAAAGGAAGTGTTCTTGGGACCAGGAAAACATGGGCAATTAAAGGGTCATTCCTATGTCAGTCAGTTAGTGACTCCCACATGGGAGGAGTTTGCATATTGTACAAGCCAGGTTATCAGTAAGGTTGAGTTAAATATCCTGCTGCTAGCATCCTTGTGTGTTCTGCACTCTCCCTCATTAATGAACACAACTGGTAGAATGCTTTCTATGATCTACCTTTAAAAATTGAAGAGGGTCAACAGAGAAATGCTGATTTCTTTAGCCTCCTGAGAAAGTAGATGTGCTGGTGCACTTTCCTGGCCATGGTGGTTGGAATATCCACTCTATCGAGGTATTTCACCATTCAATAGGTTTCAATTAATCACTCCTCATTCTTCTAAATTCCTGTGAATGCAGGTCTAGAACCATTAAACACTCTTTATATGACAAACCATTTAATCGTGGAATCATTTTTGTGAACCTCCTTTGAACCCTCTCCAGTTTCAGCACGTCCTTTCTAAGATAAGGGGCCCAAAACTGCTCACAGTAATCCAAGTGAGGCCTCACCAGTGCTTTATAAAGTGTCAACATTACATCCTTGCTCTTATGTTCCAGTCCTCTTAAAATGAATGCTAACGTTGCATTTGCCTTCTTCACTATAGACTCAAGCTGCAAATTAACCTTTAGGGAATCCTGCACAAGGATTCCCTTTGTGCCTCAGATTTTCTATTTTCTCTCCACTTAAAATATAGTCAACCTCTTCAATTCATATGGGAGAATGAGGACAGGAGCCACAAGGAGGTAGTTACCTCCAGCTTGCAGAAGTCAGGTAACTGGGTGACTGCCTGGAGAACAAGGGGAAGTGCACAGCCAGTGCAGGGTACACCTTCGACCGTTCCCCTCAATAATAAGTACTTAACTTCAGATATTATTGAAGGGGATGACTTACTATGGGGGTGGGGTGGAGGCACAGAGAACGTGTCTCTAGTGCTCAGTCTGGTGCTGTGGCTCAGAAAAGCAGAGAGGTGAAGAGGACTGCAGTTTTGATAGAAGATTCCTTAGTCTGAGGAACAGGGCGCTCCACTAGTCACAAGTCTCCACTCCCTGGCTTTTCCTGCAAAGTCAGTGTCGATTTACTACCTCATCTTGAATGTCAAGTGACTGAACCTTCTTGACCAACCTCCCATGCAGGACCTTGTCAAAGGCCTTGCTGAAATCCACGTAGACAGCATCCAATGCCTTGCCCCCATCAACTTTCCTGTGGTAACTTTCTCAAAAAACTCTGTAATATAATGGTAGAAATTATATGATGGAGTTAATGAAAGAAAATTGGAAGAAAATAGCAATGAAGTACAAATCAAATGGTCTGATGCCTTCTGCTTTATTTTGTTTTGGCCACTGGATCAAATGATCATGTTTTATTTTCTTTAAATTTCTTGGTGGCTGAATCTATTAAAACTGACATTGGAGCTGGCACCCTTATAGAGACTACTGCTTAGTGGTAGTCTGGCCCCTTCATGTCCCTGGAGAGAAGGAATACAAGCTATAGGCTAGTAACACAAGTTGAACAGTGAGCCAGGAGACAGACATGAAACAGTAAGATACTCCAGATATAAATGCAGATACATCCATTTTGGCTTATATAAAATTCTTGTGAAGAAGCACGAGGAGAAGGCACTTCCTCAGTTGTTCAGAAGATGCTGTGTCTAGAAACTCAATGCAAGGTTTAAATCTGAAATGTTGACAATTGTTTTCACCTTAAGACATTTCTCAACCCATTGATTTTCTCCAGTGGATTATTTGTTGTTTCAGATTCCACCATCTCGAGTATCTTTAGTCTGTTTTCCATTGCCCCAACATAAATTGTTAAAATTAGATTAGATTATCAGTCCTCGCTTATTGTCATTGAGAAATGCATGCATTAAAAAATGATACAACATTCCTCCAGAATGATATCACAGAAACACAAAACAAACCAAGACTAAAGCAGACAAAACCACATAATTATAACATATAGTTACAACAGTGCAAAGCAATACCGTAATTTGATAAAGAGCAGACCATGGGCACGGTAAAAAAAAAATGAGGATTAGATTGCAAATTCCTTTTAGGATTATTTTTCCAGAAGGAGGTGAAGGGAGATAAAAAGAGATTGATTGAATTACTTGATCCAGTGATAGATCATCCCTATCATTATCAAATGTACAAAAAAGTGTTTGCCACTGTCACTTGGACAGCTGTGTGGTGCACTGGCTACCTATTAACATTTGGTGAAGTCAAGTAATGACCTATTACTTTGCTGCAAATAAATAAGCAAGGAAAGAAGGAACAGAGTTGATCAGGGGAAAAATATTTTCCAAAAAATTATTACTGCTCACCAAAATGTTACTCATTGCCATATAAACTCCATGTTAAAAAAGACCAGAGAACGTGATTGAGACAACCCTGGTATCAAAGGGAGGGAAGAAGAGGGAAATATTTTTATTGTTACTTCACCATGTTAACAAGAGGGCAGAGCCTCAGAATAGAAGGACATCCCTTTTGAACAGAGAGGAGGAGTTTCAGTAACCAGAGAGTTGTGAATCTGAGGAATTCATGCTGTGGAGACCACGTCACTGATTACATTTAAAGCAGAGGTTGAAAGTTTCTTGATTAGGAAGGGCATCTAATGTTACAGGTAGAAGCCAGGGGAATGGGATGAGAGAGAAAACAAATCAGCCATGATCAAATGGTGGAGCAGACTCAGTGGCTGGAATGGTCTAACTATGCTCCTGTGTCTTATGGTCTCAGAGCTAATGCTAGCTATGCATGCTTGATTACACTATGCTAAAATATCTGTCAAAAGCAACAAAAATGCATCATCATCCATATTCTTACTTGAAACATACTTAGATGACTTTAACTGACAAACAAGTTTAATTATGCAGCAAACTTGTCACTGCTGTTTTCTATTTACATGACATAATGGAGAAAATTACAACTGCAGATTTAATTATCACCAAAAAAGCAAGAAAATAGGAGTAAATTAGACTAGTAATTCGTTTGCAATCAAATGAAATGCTAAAATCCAAGTTACCACTGAGAATAAAGTGCACCAATGAACAAATGCCACTGTATTGTTACTTAAAAGTGGATTGAATACTTGATGAGCAGATTAATAATCTACATGTGACCATTTTCCAGCAAATGAGGAACATATAAGCATCATGCTAAATGTATTATGATCTCTCACTTCTTATTTGTTTAATGGCTCTTTTATGTGATGTGCCCATGGACGCAATTCTAGGAAGCTCAATTACAATTTGTATCTCAGCCTTAATTCCAAAGACACATTTGCAAAGAGTTGTGTGATTGAAAGTACAGTCCAAAACACTGCAGTCTTCACTTGTGCATGGCAACAGCAGAACTTACTCATTTATGTTCCTATACTACATGCCAGTTAATAGGTTCTCAATTAATAGTTATGTCCAATAAAAGAGAAGAGTTCCTCAGGGAACGCTTTGTACAACATTAAGAGTTCAGCCTACACTTTCCTGTAGCAGATTTAGTATCTATTGCTAGGACTGACCATTATCATTTAATAACGAGAACCATGCAAATATAGACATTATCTTTTCTATCGGAGCTATTCATTTAGTAGGAAAGATTTTTCAAATTAAAATGGACTGTGATAACAAAATGATAACTGATTATAAGATCTCCAGATAAGAAATGACTGAGATAAACATTTCAGTGGAAGTGTCTCGTTTTTTTGATTTGTAACCTGAATTAATTTAGTTATCTCATGTAGGGCAACAACAGAGACCAGGCAATGAACAACAGTGACCATAGATCAGGGAGTGGAGGAATTAGTCTGGTTTCCAGATCCGAATTGTTACATCACAGCCACTGATGATACTGTATACCACTAGGATAAAATTGATGCCTTCAGTGATAAATAGACAAAGACTTGGCATGATTCTGGTTCAAGTAAAGACACTGTTCCTGAAGATTCCAATTCATATGATTGCAAGAGGCTGTAGAGGGCTGAAGGCTTTGTCAGATTCATCTGGGGTACAATCCTCCCCACAATCGAGAACATCTTCATGAAGTAGCGCCTGAAGAAGGTGACATCCAACATTAAAGATCCTCATCATCCAGGACATGCCTTCTTTGCATTGCTACCATTAGGGATGAGATGGCGGAGACTGAAACTGTCAATGTTTTAAGAACAGCTTCTTCCTCCTCACCATCAGATTTCTGAATGGTCCATGAAACATTTATTCCTCTGTTACACTTTATTGTTTTTGTAACTTATAGTAATTTAGTCTTTCACTGTACTTCTGACACAGAATAACAAAACGCATGACATACAACATGTCAGTGATTGTGATTCTGATTCAGGTTCTGAAACCAGGAGCTTCCTAAACCAAATGATAATATTGCATTCAGACACAATGTTCTGCCTGGTAACAACTTGTCCAAAAGATTGGGGAAAGTGTCAGACCCTAAGAAGCAGTTTGAAGGAAGAAAGAGAGGTATAGAGGAGGAGAGGTTTATGGGAAAGAAACTGCAGAGTTTAGGACCTTGATAGTGGAACCAAAGCTGGAGCAATTAGACTCAGGTGTAGTCAGAAGGAAAGGTCATTGTGACAAGAAGGAGTTACAGAGGGAGAGAAGAAATACACCATTCAGACCTCTGAAATCAAGGATAGGGATTAAGAACTACTGGAATCAGAGAGCATTGTTGTGATGGGTGAGAAGGTCAAGGTATGAGCTGAGATCTGGATAGTAAGAACTTGCCTCTCACTTAATGGTTCCCATCATCAGCTTCCTTATTTACCAGATGCTGTGTATGATCTCCAGGCAGGAGAATGAAACAGGCATTTTGTCAATGTGGTCAGATTTGCAGGGAACAAGCGTTCAGCACTTTGCTTCAGCGAGGGTACATGCAGAGCAGGGCTCTATAGGCTAGTCAATGAGAGTAGGGGTGAGGAAAGTTGTCCAAGTCAGCAGGAAGGGCTCCTTCAATGGGATGGCTTGCTTCTACTGGAATGGTCTTAACCCAAGATTACAACTGAATCTGATACCTCTGAAGGTGCAATGTTTCCTTGGTAAATCAATCAAACTTTGCACTGAGTTATGTGTTCAAGTTCAAGAATGGTGCTTGAAACTACCACTTTAGTTGAGTCTGGTACACTTAATGCCTTTTACCTGTTTCTTTCAATACAAAATAGACATGGATGTTCTCTACTGTCTACTGTCTATTGCCAAATATGCATGCAGATGAGAATTATCAGCAGATCATTTTTAATTGTATTTCATCTGACATGTGCTTCCTGGCTGCAGCATATCAATAAGACAGCAAAGCCCTACATGCAGTGAAAGACTCTGCCAAAGCAAATGCTCCTCTGAGCTGAGATAATCCATCAGAGCTGTCCGTGAATCCTTGACTCAGGAGGGGTGGGCCTGAAGAGAGAGGGATGCAGGACAATAGCTGGACTCTAAGGCAAGTATTATGAGCAAGATTACACAATTTAAGGTCAAAACTTTATTAGATTAAGCTTGTAATACACCGTGGCAAATTGATGGGATAGATAGTGCAAAGAATTGCCAGTGCTTGGTGAAACCAGAAATAATTGCAAGATCACAGAATCATAGAATTGAACAGCACAGTAACAAGACCTCTTGGCCCATCTCATCCAGACTGACCATGCTGCCTATGCATGCTGTTGTCAGTTGGGCACATCAGGCACATCTCCCTCTGCACCTTTCCGATCCAGGTATCTGTCTTAATGCTTTAAACATTGTAATTATATCTGCTCAAACAGCGGCTCATTCAATGTCAACACAATCTGCTGTTGCCCTTCAGATTTCCCTTACATTTCTGTCCTCCCCACCTTAAGTCTATGCCCTGTAGTTCTAGACACATTTATCCTGGGGATTTGAAAAAAAATCCTCTTGCCATCTATTCGATCCATATCTCATAATTTAAAAAACTTCTTTAAAGTTACTTTTCAAACTCTTACTTTGACATGAGAATAAACCCAGACTATTTAATCTCTCATTATAACTGCAGCCCTCCTGTCCAGGCAATATCCTAGTGAGTCACTTTCACATATTTTCCGGGGCTACCACATCCTTCCTATATAATGCAGCAACTAGGAAGTTGAAATATTGTATTCAGACCGTCAGCAGTGAGTAATATGAGTGGTGTTGATCTTCTCATAAAATAAAAATGATAGGGGATCTGTTTACAAGAGATTCTGCAGTTGCTGGAAATCTTGAGGAAAATATACAAAATGCTGGAGGAATTCAGTAAGTCAAGCACTATCTATGGAGGGGAAAAATGTTTGACATTTTGGGTCAAGACCCTTCACCAGGACTGGAAAGGAATGGGTTATGAGTACAAGAAGGTGGTGGGAGGGGAAGGAGTTAAGGCTGGCAGGTGATAGGTAAGACCAGGTAGGGAGAAGGTGAGTGGGTGGGAGAAGGGGATAAAGTAAGGAGCTGGAAGGTGAGAGGTTGGAGAAGTAAAGGGCTGAAAAAGAAGGACTCTAAGAAGAGAGAACAGTGGGCCACGGAAGAATGGGATGGAGGATGGGACCAAAAGGAGGTGATGGACAGATGATGAGAAGAGAAGGGGTAATCAGAATGAGGAATGAAAAAATTGCGAAGAGGACGAGAAATTATCGGAAGTTAGAAAATTTGATCATTATAATACTTCAGCTCCAGTAACTCATGTTTATCATGTCTCCTCATAGTACGTGCCCTCTACAATCCAAGGAGCATCCTTGGAAACCTGATCTGTAGCCTCAAAAAAGCCTTTGCATTCTTCTCACAAAGAAGTGACCAGATAGCTTGCCCCTATGTCTGCTTGAGGTGCAAAGAAAAAGAGACACTCCATGTTGTAGAAGTGGGAAGAAGGAGACAAGGCTGTTGACATTCAACAAGGGTATGTGCTTGGATGATTGACAATGCTTTAGGCTATTAATTTTTCTATTTTTTCATAGTAGCTCATAAAATGCAATGATTACTTTCATGACTTGCATATTATTGCATCGAGTGCCAATTTGCCACTTGAAAGTGAAAAGGAATAGATGAGAGATGAGCAAGCTAGACTGAAGGACCAGCTCCACTATACTTCTCCTCTGCAGCCTCTCCTCCAATCCCTCTCATTGTCAGAACTTGAACGATACGCTACTTCCCATCTCTGCAACTTTCTGTTGTGCGAGCGTATGCATGATCCAACATATCACCACTTCTTAATGACACAAGAGAGGGGCGATTCTAACTCTGAACCCCAGTCTGTCCATTATCCGATTGGCTGTTGTTATAGGAAAGCTAATTATTATCAGAGACTGGTCCACCATGTCACAGAGAGCTGAACATTTTAGATTATGTTCCAACTAGCAAGGCAGCACGGTAGTGTAGTGGTCAGTGCACCATCTTACAGCACCAGATGATCATTAGTCAGGATTCAATTCCCATCACTGCCTATAAAGAATTTGTGTGTTCTCCCCATGACTGCCTAGATTTCCTCCAGAGTTCCAAATGCTAAGGTTAGAGCTAGTGTAATGTTGGATACTATTGGAATCAGGATCAGAATCAGGTTTACTATCACCAGCATGTGTCATGAAATTTGTTAACTTAGCAGCAGCTGTTCAATGCAATACATAATATAGAAGAAATGAATAAACAAATAAGCCAATTACAGTATACGTACATTGAGTAGATTAAAAATTGTGTAAAAACAGAAATAATTTATATATAAAAAGTGAGGTAGTATTCACAGGTTCAACGTCCATTTAGGAATCAGATGGCAGAGGCAAAGAAGCTGTTCCTGAATCGCTGAGTATGTGCCTTCAGGCTTCTGTACCTCCTGCCTGATGGCATCAGGGAGAAGAGGGAAAGCCCTGGGTGCTGGCAGTCCTTAATAATGGACGCTGCCTTTCTGAGACACCACTCCTTGAAGGTGTCTTGGGTTCTTTGTAGGCTAGTACCCACAATGGAGCCAACTAAATTTATGACCCTCTTCAGCTTCTTCCAGTCCTGTGCAGTAGCCCTCCCCCACCACCACCCATACCAGACAGTGATGCAGACCGCGATGCTATGTTGGCACCAGAAAAATGGTAGCAATTACAGGCAGCACAGCCCAGTTGTTGCTGATTTGATTTGATTCTGGATGATGTATTTCACCATGCTTTGATGTACATGTGACAAATAAAGTTAACCTTTCTTTCTTTCCTTCCATACTTCTTCCTTGCTTTTCTTCTTTCTTACTTTCTTTCTTTCATTCTTTCCTTTAGGTCTGAAACCTTCAGTGATACTAGAGATTTCCCTGATGCCATTGTTCTTCATGTAGCTCTCCATAGAACACCATGCAGGCATCAGGAGACTTCCATGACCAGAGAAATACCTTCCCCTCATCCACTTTATCCAGACCTTTCAATATTCGATAGGGTTCCATGAGATTCCCCTTATTCTTCTAGTCTCTTGTGAGTACAGACCCAGAGCCATCAAGCTGTGCTCATGCAGTAACACTTTCATTCTGAACTTCCTCTAGACTCTCTGCAATGCCAGCACACATTTTCTGAGATGAGGGGCCCAAAACTGCTCACAAAACTCCAAGTGCAGTATGACTAATGCCTTATGAAGCCTCAGCATTACATTGTTGCTTTTATATTCTAGTCCTCTTGAAGTGAATGTTAACATTACATTTGCCTCCCTTACCGCTGGCGCATCCTGTGAGTTAACTTATAGGGAATTCTGCAAAAGGATGTGCAAACCCGTTTGCACCTGATTTCTGAATCTTCCCCCTGTTTAAAAATAGCCTATGCTTTATTCCTTCTACCAAAGTGCATTAATATACTCATCCCTATACTGGCACTTCTTTGCCTACTCGCGTAATCTGTCTGTCCTTTTGCAGCCTCCCTGCTTCCTCAACACTATTTACCTCTCTATCTATTTTTATATCATCTGTAAACTTGGCCACAAAGCCATCAATCCATTGTCCAAATCTCTGACATATCGCCTGAAAAGGAGTTGGCCCAACATCAACCTCTGCGGAACACCACTACTCACAGGCAGCCAACTTGTAAATGTCCCCATTGTTCCCCCTCTTTGCCTCCTGCCAGTCAGATAACCTTCTGTCCAAGCTTGTATCTTTCCTGTAGTAGCGTGGGCTCTTGTCTTCTTTAGCAGCCTCATGTGCGGCATCTTGTCAAAGACCTTCTGAAAATCCGAGTAAGTAACATCCATTGACTCTCCTTTATTTTTCCTCACAGAATTCCAACAGATTTGTCAGGCAAGATTTCCCATTAAGGATACCATTGTTGACTTTGGCCGATTTTATCAACATCGACATTCATCAACAGATAAACGTTAACTCTTTGTGATCATAATCAATGCCATGATGGTGTTTGAATTGCCTCTGATAATGATTTAACCTCATGATGATGATCAATAGCTAAGATGACAAATTAACTAGCCTGTGCTAACAGCCAAATCAACTAGGACAGTAATTCTGTAATAATGACTGATCCTGCTCGGATAATGAAAAAGTCTCTCTGATAAACATCAGTCACCTGTGAGAGTGATTGATGCACCTCTGGTGATAATCATCAGCCCCAAGCCAATGATCCAACCATATACACTATGTGATCAACATCCCGTTGCTGGCAAACATTGTCCTCTGTGAAAATGATTGACCTGTAACCACCAGGCATACGCTGACTAACTCCACTCCCACTCCTCGACCATGTCAATCACCTACCCCTGTGATAACCACTGACCCCCAAATTTATTCAGCAGAGTGGTGCATCCAGTTGTGCTGCTACCTCATACCTCCAGTAACCCATGTTCATTATGACCTTGGGAGCCCTCTGTATGGAGTTTGCAAGTTCTCCCTGTGATTGTCAGTCTCCTCTGAATGCTCTATTTTCCTTATTGCAAGGACATGTAAGAGATGCTCTGTAGGTTGTCACAAGTGCAAGCAGAAACTAGAACCTGAGAATCTGGCACAGAAAGATATGCAGTGGAGTTCGGTAGAAACAGAGGAGCTTCTATGCTTCAAAGGCACATTTAATGACAGAGAAATATATACAATATCACAATACAATTAAACTAAATGTGAAAAAAAACTCTAAAGCAGTACTGTAAACAAGATTGTTTTGAATCAATGCATAATTATCAGTTTCTCAATTTGTAACATGAAACCTACCACAAAATTTATATTCCTTCACCAAATGAAAAAACATAAATATAATCCTTCTGCTGGTTGTGTTTTCATGAGTTTGCAGTTGTAGAAGTTGGAAAAAAATATAATTCAGTATTTCGGTTGTGAGCAGTAATAATGAAATGAGATATGATGTTAATTTTTAAAAGGGAGTTGTATAGTCTGTGGAGTGAAATGGGTATGGCTAAGGGGAAGGTGGTTTAACTGGAAAGTTTGAGAGTTGGTAAGAACATAAGGATTTCTGTGAGAGTCAGATGTGTATGAAGCAACAAGCACTCATTTTATTCCTTGTCACAAGCTTACTCCTTGGTGTTTCATTTGTTTTTATTTTATTTAGTGATACAGCTAATCATGGGACAAATTACAGTGATCAATTAACCTACCCAGGGAAAGCCCACTCATTGCACTTGGAGGATGTACAAAGAATCCTTACAGGATTCTGCTGGAATTGAACTCTAAGCTCTGAAATGCTCCAAGCTGTAATAGCATCGTGCTAACCGTATGCTATTGTTGCACTCATAAAGCAGGAAACTGCCACTTTGGTCCAGTTCATCCATAAAAGATTCTCATCTAAGCTAGTCCCATTTGCCCGTGATTGGCTCATATCTTGCTAAAGTTTAGAGTCTAAACCTTTCCCATGCATGTACCTGTCTAGTGCCTTTCCACCTTCATTAATCCCTTAACCATGGTTACTCCTCCTGGTCCAGAGTTGAGTTGGATTGGACTGAGTGTCACTGTTATCACAATACAATTAAACTCAATGAATCTTTGGCAGAAATTAACTCAGTGATACCCTAAAGCAAGTTTGGTTTCACCCTAGAGTTTAATGTTCGTGATATAAAAGAAATTTTCATTGATGTTTTAGAAGACAGATAAATCAAATCAAGCAGTCAAGGAGGTGAGGGAAGAGATTGCTGAGCCTCTGGCGATGATCTTTGCATCATCAGTGGGGATGGGAGAGGTTCCGGTGGACTGGAGGATTGTGGATGTTGTTCTTTTATTCAAGGAAGGGAGTAGAGATAGCCCAGAAAATTATAGACCAGTGAGTCTTACCTCAGTGGTTGGTGAGTTGATGGAGAAGATCCTGAGGGGCAGGATTTATGAACATTTGGGGGGGTATAATATGATTAGGAATAGTCAGCATGGCTTTGTCAAGGGCAGGTCATGCCTTCCGAACCTGATTGAATTTTTTGAGGATGTGACTAAACACATTGATGAAGGAAGAGCAGTAGATGTAATGTATATGGATTTCAGCAAGGCATTTGATAAGGTACCCATGCAAGGCTTATTAAGAAAGTAAGGAGGCATGGCATCCAAGGGGACTTTGCTTTGTGGATCCAGAACTGGCTTGCCCATAGAAGGCAAAGAGTGGTTGGAGATGGGTCGTATTCTGCATGGAGGTTGGTCACCTGTGGAGTGCCTCAGGGATTTGTTCTGGGACCCTTACTCTTCGTGATTTTTATAAATGACTTGGATGAGGAAGTGGAGAGATGGGTTAGTAAGTTTGCTGATGACATAAAGGTTGGAGGTGTTGTGGATAGTGTGGAGGGCTGTCAGAGGTTACAGCAGGACATTGATAGGATGCAAAACTGTGCTGAGAAGTGGCAGATGGAGTTCAACCCAGATAAGTGTGAAGTGGTTGATTTTGGTAGGTCAAATATGATGGCAGAATATAGTATTAATGGTAAGACTCTTGGCAGTATGGAGGATCAGAGGGATCTTGGGGTCTGAGTCTATAGGACGCTCAAAGCAGCTGTGCAGGTTGACTCTGTGGTTAAGAAGGTGTATGGTGTATTGGTCATCATCAGCCGTGGGATTGAATTTAGGAGCCGAGAGGTAATGTTGCAGCTATATAGGACCCTGGTCAGTCCTCACTTGGAGTACTGTGATCAGTTCTGGTCACCTCACTACAGGAAGGATGTGGAAGCCATTGGAAGGGTGCAGAGGAGATTTACAAGGTTGTTGTCTGGAATGGGGAACATGCCTTATGAGAATAGGTTGAGGGAACTCGGTCTTTTCTCCTTGGAGCAAAGGAGGATGAGAGGTGACCTGATAGAGGTGTATAAGATGATGAGAGGCATTGATCGTGTTGATAGTCAGAGGCTTTTTCCCAGGGCTGAAATGGTTGCCACAAGAGGACACAGGATTAAGGTGCTGGGGAGTAGCTACAGAGGAGATGTCAGGAGTAAGTTTTTTGCTCAGAGAGTGGTGAGTGCGTGGAATGGGCTGCTGGCAACGGTGGTGGAGGCGGGTACGATAGGGCCTTTTAAGAGATGTTTGGATAGGTACATGGAACTTAGAAAAATACAGGGCTATGGGTAAGCCTAGTAATTTCTAAAGTAGGGATATGTAGGCCGAAGGGACTATATTGTGTTGTAGGTTTTCTATGTTTCCATGTTTCTAAGTAATTGGATTATTCAGTTGCCTGCTATGAATCTGTGATAATCATAAGATCATAATGAAATTAAAGCTTTTTGAATAAAGACTCAATGTGTTGCTTCATTATCTATAGATGCACAGTGACAAGTATCCAAACTGGTTGCATCTCATGTGGAAAGACCAATGCCCTGGAACAGAAAGGGCTACAGAAAGTGATTGATAGAGCACAGTTCATCAGAGGCAAGGCTCTCTCCACCATTGAGTTCATTTACATGGAGTGACAATAATAAACTAATCCACTCCAACTCAACACCGGCAGCACGTGTTATTGATCCAAGGATGATGGCTGATTATAGAGAAAGTAGATAGGCTAGTTAGCTTAAAAAAATTCCCTGTGACAGATTCAAATTCAGATTCAGACACAGGTTAGTATAGCGTCATGTGCACCAGATTGTAAAGAAATTGCTTGTTCACACAGAATTCGCAGAGTAATATGTACATGATCGTATCAAATACAATGATTAGTGCAAAACAATGGAATTTGTTAAAGTTGAGTAGTGCAAGTGAATAATAAAGTAACAATAATGCAAGAGGTAAATTAGGGTTAGATTGTTTTTATTAAAAACATTAGAGATCCTTTGATTAAAGTTGACGTGCAAGTTGATAGGGTAAGTAAGAAAGCAATTGGTGTGATGGCCTTCATTAGTCAGGCGACTGAGTTCAAGAGATGTGAGGCAATGTTGCACCATTTTCATACTCTGGTTAGACCACAGTTGGAGTAAATTGGTTAATAAATTTTACAGGTGATATGAAGGTTGGTAATGCTGTGATTGTTATAAGGTTGTCGTAGGTTACAACAGGACATTGATAGGATACAGAGCTGGGCCGAGAAATGGCAAATAGATTACATTCCACAAAAGCGTGAAGTGATTCACTTTGGAAGGTTGAACTTGAAGGCAGAATACAGGTAGAGTACAGTTCTATAAAACTCTCGTTAGACCATTCTTTGGAATAATATGTTCATTTCTGGTTGTATCATTATCGGAGGGGTTTGGAAACTTCAGACAGGGTGCAAAGGTGACTTACCAGGACGCTGTCTGGATTGGAGAGCATATTTTAAGAGATTAGGCTGAGCAAGCTAGAGCTTTTCTTTTGGTGTGATGGAGGATGGGATATAACTTAATATACAGTAGGTAAACAAGATGATAAGAGGAATTGATAGAATGGACAGCCAGCAACTTTTTCATAGGTTGGAAATGGAAATAATGACTTGTTATTAATGACTTAATAATGACTTAAGAGAGCATTATTTTAAGATGATTGAAGTAAAGGATAGAAAGGATGTCAGAGTTAGACTTTTTTACACAGGGAGTAGCCTGGAATGCATTGTCAAGTGAGCTGGGAGAGGTAGATACCAGGGACATTTAAGAGACCCTTTAGTAGGCATGTGGATGAAAGGAAAATGGAGGGCTATGTAAGAGGGATGTGTTTGATCGATCTTGGAGTATGTTAAAAGGTTGGCACAATATCATGGACCAAAGGGCCTGTACTGCGCTCGATTTATCTACGTCCTGTGTATGTTCTATGTTCTGTAACAGGGCATTAGAAAAGCAAGTCAATGTAATTAGGTAAGGTCAACATGGCATTGTGAAAAAGAAAATGTTTGGAACTTGAGGAAGGGACCCGCTATGTTTAAAAGGGAATCTGTGAATGTACCATGCTTCAATTTCTAGAAGGCATTAGGTTTTATACATTTGTGTGGATGGAAGGTTGTCTGGCTGACAAGAGATAGCAAGCAGGTATTATGGGTCTTTTTATTCTGGTTGCCTAGAAACCAGTAAAAAGATCCATTAATTCCTAGACTGCATTTCAAGAAATTTGATCACCAGGCTGCCCTCCTTCTAACTGCATACAGGCAGAGGATAAAGAGCAAGGCTCCAGAGGTAAGGACAACAAAGCAGTGGTTGCTGGAGGCAGAGGAGTGGCTATGGGATTGTTTCAAATCAATGGACTGGGGCTATGTTCAAGGACTCATCAGAGGATTTGAACAAATGCGCCACATTTGGCATGGACTTTGAAAAAAAAATACAATCGTAGACGACTGTGTCCCCACAAAATTCAACCAGAAGCCCCGGATGAACCAAGAGATCCACAGTCTGTTGAGGGCTAGGTCAGTGAGTTCAGGTCTGGCTAACAAGTAAAATACAAGAAGTCCAGGTAAGGCTTCTGGAAAGCCATCTACATGCGGTGGCAATTCTGGACCAAACCTGAATCACAGGACAACAGCTCTGACAGAGCTTAAAGTGCTATCATCTCCTACAGAGTGAAACCAATCGATACATGTGACAGCAACCTTTTGCTCCCAGTTGAGCTCAAAGCCTTTTATGGTTGTTTTGACCAACAAAACATGGAGGCACCTTCACAAACATCCACAGCCCCCAGTGACCCCGTGATTTCAGTCCCTGAGGCTGATGTTAGTTCATCCTTCTGGAGGATGACCCCAGTGACCCTGTGATTTCAGTCCGTGAGGCTGATGTTAGATCACCCTTCAGGAGGATGAACCCATGGACCCGAACAGAAGACCTGTGCTATTCAACTGGCTGGAGTATTCACTGACATCTTTAACCTCTCACTTCAGCAGTCTGAGGTTCCCATCTGCTCCAAGCAGGTTTTTAATTATACCGGCGCCTAAGAAGCAGGTGGTAACTTCCTTCAATGACTTTTGTATAGCAGCATTTATATCCACTGTGATGAAGTGCTTTGAGAGGTTAGTGATGAAATATATCAGCTCCTGCTTGAGAAGCAACTAGAGTCTGCTCCAGTTTTCCGACCGTCACAACGAGTCAAAAGCAGATAAGATCTCATTGGCCCTGGAGCACCTAGTCAAGGAAGATACATACATCAGGATGTTCTTTATTGACTAAAGCTCTGCATTCAACACTATCATCGTATCAAGACTAATCAATAAGCTCCAAGACCTCGGCCTCCATACCTCCTTATGCAACTGGATCTTTGATTTCTTCACTTGCAGACGCCAAGCAATTCGGATTGGGAACCACATCTACTCCATGATCAGCATCAGCACAGATGCACCAGAGGGTTGTATGCTTAGCCCCCTGCTCTACTTGCATTACTCTTATGACTGTGAGGCTAAGTACAGCTCCAATGCCATTTTTAAGTTTACTGTTGCCACCACTGTCGTGGGCCAAATCAAAGGCTGTGACAAGTCAGCACATAGGAGGGAGACCGAAAATCTGGCTGAATGGTGCTACAACAACTACCTTTCATTCAGTGTCAGCAAAACCAAAGACCTGATTATTGACTACACAAGGAGAAAGCCAGAGGGCTAAGAGTCAGTCCTCATCAAGGGATCAGAGGTGGAGAGGGACAGCAGCTTTAAATTCCTCAGCGTTATCATTTCAGAAGACCTGTCCTGGGTTTGGCACATAAGTGCAATGACAAAGAAGAGATGGCAGTGCCTCTACTTTCTAAGAAGTTTGTGCGTATTCAGCATGTCATCTAAAACTTTGAGAAGCTTCTATAGATGTGCAGTGCAGAGTATACTGACTGGTTGCATTACGCTCTGGTGTGAGAACACCAATGCCCTTAAATGGACAAACCTACATGTACTCCTTCATGGGTAAAGCCATCCCCACCACTGTGCACATTTTCAAAGAGCACTGTCACAGGAGAGCAGCATCTATCATCAAGGGTCCCCGCCATCCGGGCTACGCTCACTTTTCACTACTGCAATCAGGAGAAGGTACAAGAGCCTCAAGTCCTACAATTACCAGGTTCAGGAACAGTTGTTAAACCTCACACATAAGGCTCCTGAACTAGAGGGGATAATTTCCCTCACCCCACCTCTGAACTAATTCCATAATCCATGGGCTCACTCTGAAGGACTCGACAACCGGCGTTTTCTATATTAATTAGACCATAAGACCATAAGACAAAGGAGCAGAAGTCAGCCATTCGGCCCATCGAGTCTGCTCTGCCATTTTATCATGAGCTGATCCATTCTCTCATTTAGTCCCACTCCCTTGCCTTCTCACCATAACCTTTGATGCCCTGACTACTCAGATACCTATCAATCTCTGCCTTAAATACACCCAATGACTTGGCCTCCATTGCCGCCCGTGGCAATAAATTCCATAGATTCACCACCCCCTGGATAAAAAAATTTCTTTGCATCTCTGTTCTGAATGGGCGCCCTTCAATTCTTAAGTCATGTCCTCTCGTACTAGACTCCTCCATCATGGGAAACAACTTTGCCACATCCACTCTGTCCATGCCTTTCAACATTCAAAATGTTTCTATGAGGTCTCCCCTCATTCTTCTAAACTCCAAGAAATACAGTCCAAGAGTGGACAAACGTTCCTCATGTATTAACCCCCTCATTCCCAGAATCATTCTAGTGAATCTTCTCCGTACCCTCTCCAACGTCAGCACATCCTTTCTTAAATAAGGAGACCAAAACTGCCCACAGTACTCCAATCACGAGCCCTCTCCCTCCCCCTCCCACTTTCAAATCTCTTACTAGCTCTTCCTTCAGTTAGTCCTGACGAAGGGTCCCGGCCTGAAATGTTGACTGTACCTCTTCCTAGAGATGCTGCCTGACCTGCTGCTTTAAGACACCAGCAACTTTGATGTGTGTTGCTTGAATTTTCAGCATCTGCAGAATTCCTCGTGTTCACACTACTCCAAGTGAGGTCTCACCAGCGCCTTATAGAGCCTCAACATCAGCATCATAAACAAAGTCAGGGGCTAGTTTGCTTCTCTCTGTCTGTCTGTCTGTCTGTCTGTCTCTCTCTCTCTCTATCTGTCTGTCTGTCTGTCATTCTATTTATCTATCTATCTATTGATCTATCTATATGTCTATCTATCTGTTTGTCTATCTGTCTGTCTGTCTCTCTCTATTTGTCTCTGACTACCTGTCTCTCTGTATGACTATCTGTCCCTCTATCTGTCTCTCTTTGTCTATCTATCTCTCTCTTTCTATCTGTCTCTCTGTCTATCTGTCTCTCTTTCTATCTGTCTCTCTGTCTATCTGTCTCTCTCTGTCTATCAGTCTCTCTGTCTGCCTATCTGTCTCTCTCCATCTGTCCTCTGCCTGTATATTTATTTACTTGTTGGTTTGTTTAGTTGTTTAGTATTTGCACAGTTTGATGTCTTTTTCATTTTGGTTGTTGACTGTCTTCGCTTTTTTGCAGATTTTCATTACTTCAGTTGTGTTCCTTTGTATCTGCTGTGAATAATTCTCGTTAAGGAAATGAATCTCAGAGTAGTATTTGGTGACAGATACAGTGTGTGCTTTAATAATAATAAATTTTCTTTGAAGACGTAAAGGATAGAGAGTGATCAGCATTGGTGATGGGAGATCAGCCTTGAAAAACTTATTTAAATGATTTTGTTTCTGTTTGCAGCAGCCAGAGCAGCAGAGGCCCAGAGCCAGCAGCTTCGCAAACGTTTTTGTTTGCATGTTTAAAAGGAAAGCAGGCTCTAACAGAGTGCTCATTTTCAGAAGTGTTAAACCGTATTGTCTTCCAATTCCGAGGTTCACTCGCACATGGCACTGGGAGCAATACTGAAATCACCACTATGGAGGTCCTGTCCTTCACACCTAACTCCCTGAAGTCACTTTGCAGGACTTCATCCCCCTTCTTGTCTACGTCATTGGTACCACGATGGACTACAATCTTGACCAGCTCACCCCCCTTCTCCGTTAAGAATGTTATGGACTCATTGTGAAATGTCCCGGACTCTGCCCCTGGAAGGCAACATACCATATGGGTTTCTCATTTTTGTCCACAAAAACTCCTGTCTATTCCCCTAATCAATGAATCCCCTATCACTACTCATCACCTCTTCTCCCCTTTTATCTTCTGAGTTATCGAGCCAGGCTCAGTGCCAGCAACCTGACGGCTGTGGCTTTCCTCTGCTAGGTCATTTCTCCCCCTCCCACCAATAGTATCCAATATACTTGTTAGAGAGCGGAAAAGCCGCAGAGGTACCCTGCATGGGGTGCTTGACCCCCTTCCGTCTCCTGATGGATACCCACTTATTTGTGACCAGTGCCTTGGGTGTATGCACTTCCCTATTCCTCCTGCCAATCAACCGCTCCATCTCCCAAATGCTCTGGAGTTCATCTAACTTCAGCTCCAGTTCCCTGGTGCGGTCCGTAAGAAGCTGCAGCCTAATGCCCTTTTGGCAGTTCTAGTCATCAGGGATACTGGAGGTCTCCCTGTCTTCCCTCATCCCACAAGAGGAGCACTCCCCAGTCCTGACTGTCATTCCCACTGCACTAACTGCGCAATAAGAAAGAAAGAAATTTACCTTAGCGTCTGCCTCTCCTCGCCAAATAACCCACACATTCTCAAGCTCCGCAGAAAGTCCTGGCAGGCCCAGCTTGCTTTTTATGTGTGGCACATAAACTCTACAAATAACTGCTCCGCAACTTTAAGCTTCACAGGAAATTACTAAGAATCACAAAGATAAAGAATGCGGAACAAGAAGTCATAATAATGCATTGTTCATGGATCCACGGACTATTCAGAAATCTATTTCTCGGAGAAAGGAGCTAGATATTGGGAACATAGAGCAGCACAGGGAGAATTCCTTCAACCCACAATGTCTGTGCCAAGCATGATGCCAAACTGAGCTAAGCACTCTGCCTGCATATATCCCTCCATTCCCAATGTAATCCTGTGTGTATCTAAAGGACTTGAACACCACTATTATTATTCCACTACCACTCCTGGCACTGCAGCGACCGATGACTCTTTGTTTTAAACAGAAAGCATGCCCTGCCCGTATCCTTTAAATTTCCCCCTTTCTCACCTTAAATATATGCCTTCTAGTATTAGATATTGTGACCCTGGGAGAAAGATTGCCTACCCTACCTATGCCACTCAAAATTTAAATAACTTATGCCAGGTCTCCCCTCAGGCTCTGCCACTCCGGAAGAAACAATCCAAGTTTGTCTAATCTCTCCTTATACTTCATGCTCTCTGTTCCAGGCAGCATCTGCAGCCCTGCCAAAGCACCAACATTCTTCCTGTAACGGGGCAATGTGAACTGGACACAATACTCCATTCAGCCTTATCAAATTTTTATACGGCAGCAACATGATTTCAGACCTTTTGTACTCAATACTCTGAAGGAATATTTGATCAGCAAAGGAGTGAAAGTTTACTGTGGGAAGACTGGAATGTGGTGTTGAGCTTACAATCAGATAGGCTCTGATGTTATTCAATGCCAAATCAGAATTACAGTGGGTTAAGAATTAACCCCTAGATAAAGAATTCTTAAAAACCTATTTCTTTCTGCATCCACTCGTGAAGGTTCTTATGTGACTTTGTCAGAATTAACATAATCATGAGGCATAAATCAAATAATTTCTTCAGCAATATTATATTAACAATAATGAATGATATGATATCTTGCCCACTGGAGAAAGAGTCCTTGAGTGGATTAAAATATTAAACGCTGCCATATAATCAGCTTTCAGTCCAATTTAGAATACATTTGAGAGCTCAGTATCAACATTCTGGGGCAGCCTTTGGGCACGTTACCAAACTTTGCAAGCCGGCCACTCTTGACGCTTCCCTAACAGGAGCTTGGTTCTGCCTACACAATTGCATAGCAACACTGATGCTTGTGGACGGACCATTTTCCTCACATGAAAAGGTGCTAGGAACTTCTTCGAAATTTATGAAACTACGTGCACTGATAGCATTGAGTTTTCTAGCTTACAAGACAAATGTGCCTCTAAAATTCTCCCTTGTGTGATTCTAGTGTGTATCATAAGCACCTGATGGAATACTGATGGCTATTAGCCTAGGGAAAGTGGTGAGAGCTGGCACTTAGCATCTGGGTCACTGCTCCTTACCTCTTCCTGCGTCTGATGCACTTTTCAAGCACTCTTGCAAATGACACTGCAGTTCAAAGTTCAAAGTAAATTTATTATCAAAGTACAGTATATGTCACCATAAGTTATCCTGGGATTCATTTTCTTGCAGGCATTCACAACAGAACAGAGATACAGTGGAATCAATGAAAAACAACACACAAAGACTGACAAAATAACCAATTTGTAAAAGAATAACTGTGCAAATAGAAAAAAAATGAATACATAATACATAGACAAATAAACAAATACATAATACTAAGAGCATGAGCTTTAAACTCCTTGAAAGAGAGTCTTCAGGTTGTGAAATCAGTTTGGTGTTGAGATGAGTGAAGTTATCCACTCTGGTTCAGGAGCCTATGGTTGAAAGGTAATATCTGTTCCTGAACCTGCTGGTGTACCTCCTTCCTGATGGCAGCAGAGAGAAGAAAGCGTAGGATAATGTAATTGGTGGAAATGTACAGAATTCACAAGCACCAACACTGAGTTGGGGTTCACTTTAAGAGGCAGGTCTGGTGTGATTACTTAATTACGTAAACTATTTTTACCGCGCTTTGTTTTCAGTTTCTTGAAGTTCAGTAAATGAGTTGCTACAGTTTTCTCTTAAACACAAAACACCTCACATCATTTTATCTGTGAAAACCTAAATTGGTGACCTCAATGCTCTAGGATGACCCCAGAGTTACTGAACACGTCAGTGAACGCAGGCACTTTGGAACTGCAAGAGTTTTGGGAGAAAAGTGGCATCACATGGTTTGTACAAGCCAAGGCCCAAATCACGCTGTGAGAGATCACCGCACCAATTCTACAATGTGGTAGCGTTGTGCAGAAACTCCACGGCTCTGAGAATGGTGAGTCTACGAGAACACCTGCCTGAACACGATAAATACCGATCACTGAAAACTTGCCTTTTACAGACTTTTGGACTATGGGCGGCCTGCCAAGCAGTTGCTCTCCTTGCCCGGCCTCAGTGATGCTAGGCCTTCGGAGCTAATGGACCACATACTCTCTCCCCTTATTTTAGTTTTAAAAATCTCTTCAAGCAGCAAATGCCTGATCAAGTTTTGTGTAGTCCTTGCTAAGATGTGACGGACTACCAGGAGTGTGCTAAAATGGCTGATAGTCTGTACTCGGCCAGACAGCAGTGCATAATACCTCCTCTTTTCCCTGCCTCAATTAGCCCAGTTAGTGAGGCCTCCAACATAAGGACACGAAGCAGACTACTAACTAATGCTACAAAACAGACAATGCCGGGCCTGTGATTTTACCATATTTGCTTTAGTACGATCTCTAGGAAGTGCCAATCAGCTTGCAGTTTCAACAGTGCCAGCATACTGGGACCTCAGAAGTCTGTGAACACTGTAGGTTTAAGATGCCAGGATCATCTCCTGTTCATTATGGGCACCCTTTCAGGGCCATGCTTCCTGTGTGACATGGGTGCTCGTGCTGCCAGCATCGCCTATTGATGAGAAGGCAGAGTGATGAAACCTTGCGGAGGTCCCCAAAGGCAGCTTGGAACAGACTTATGGGAGACAACAAGTGACGCTCTGCTTCAGACGGCCACATTACACATGCAATTTCATCCTGGCTAAAGTGACTAGAAGTCTGCTCAGTGAAGATTTAGTTGATTTTAAAAGCTGCCGCCTTCTGGATATCAAGGACTTTGGGTCATTATCTCAAACGTGTGTAGACTGGACCTTGAAAAGCTGGAAACCTTGAAGACAGCCAAAATGGAAAGACTTGGCAGCAGCTGAATAGCCCCTGGGCTTCACCCCTCCATTTGGTCCCTAAGTGTGTTGGTGGTTGCTGCCCATGTGATATTACCAATGCTTTAATAAGGCCACCATCTCTGATCGTTACCCGGTCCCACACATCCAGAACTTCTCGGCATGTTTAGCCGGAAAATTAATATTTTCTAAAGTTGATCTAGTTAGGGGCTACCATCAGGTGCCTGTGTGCTCAGAGGACACCTCAAAATGACTTCGATAACCCCATTTGCCCTCTGTGCATGCCATTTGGGCTGAAAAATGCAGCACTGACTTTCCAATGGTTGATGGATTCTGTATTAAAAGATTTAGACTTTCTTTTTGTTTACCTGGATGACATGCTTGTCTCTAGTGCATCCAAATCCAAACACTTATCTCATCTACACATTTTTCCAGTGCTTAAGCCAGCAAGAGTTGATTATTAACCCTGCTAAATACCAGTTTGGATTGTCAACCATTGGCTTTCTCAGCCTTTGCATCTCTGCAGAAGATGCTGCACCCTTTGCCATCAAAAGTAGCTCCTATTATGGACTCCCCACCACCCTGAACTACTAAAAAAACTACAGGAATTTTTAGGCATGGTGAATTTCTATCATTGCTTCATTCCGCGAGCTGCTGAAATAATGCTTCTTCTGTTTAGCGTGCTTAAAGGCAATACCCCTACTCAGGCGCTTGACTGGTCAGTGGACATGACCGGGGCATTTGATTATATCAAATGAGCTCTTTCCAATGCAACACTACTGGCGTACATGCTCCCCAATTATTACTATTGATGTTTCAGACTCAACTGTGGGTGCCGTGTACGAAGAGTTGGTCAGAGGCATGTGGCAGCCACTCACCTTCTTCAGCCAGCAGCTCCAAATCCCCCACCCCCGAAAGGAAGCAGGTTTGACCACGGGCTGCTCTGTGGCTGTCCACCATTTACATTTTCTTCTAGGGGGTTGTCATTTCACAGTGTTCACCGACCACAGACCCCTTGTGCACACGATGGCCGGAATATTAGACTCTTGGTCTTCAAGGCAGCAACGCCACCTGGCCTACATATTCGAGTTCACAACTGATACACAAAATATCAAGTGGGAAAATAATACAGTGGCTGATTGCCTCTCACGGCCAGCCATTGATGCCATACACATAAGGATTGAGTATGTCGGCATGGCAGCCGACTAAGCTACTGACCTAGAGGTTCAGGCTTACCGAGCAGCAGTCACGGGCCTGTTTGTGGCTTACATTAAGTTTGAAGAAGATGGGGTTTCCCTCTTGTACGATGTCTCAACCAGTCACCATAGTGCCCGCAAACTGGAGGCGGACTGTTTTTAACTCCATACGTGGACTTTTGCATCCGGGCCGGAAGGTTGCTCTGACGTCTGTGTGGCACAGTCAAAGGTGCCTGGACATGATGTGTGTGATTGGAGTGCAGCCTGTGTGTGGTGCCTGTGGGCAAAATTCAACCATCATGCCCAGGCACTATTGGCACCTTTGTAGACCTCTGAGCGATGGTTTGACCAGGTCAATGTAGACCTCATTGATCCTTCCCCCCCGCCCCCCCCCCACTCTGCAGTTTCACGCACCGCCTTACTGTGGTGGATAGCACCACCAGGTGGCCAGAGGCCATCCCTCTAGCATCGACGACGGCCGCAGGTGTGCCTCAGGCGTTCATCAGCACCTAGGTTGCTCAGTTTAGTACCCCATCTGATATTTCCTCTGACTACGGTCCCCAATTCATATTAGAACTCCGGGCTTCAAAGGCCCAGAACCTCAGCGTTAGGCTACCACAGCATATCTCCCGTAGTCCAGTGGCTGATGCAAGTAGTTTCACTGCTCTTTAAAGGCTGTTCTGAGGGCTTCGCTGATGGATGAATGTTGGCATGATCATCTCCTGCTGGTCAACCTGGGACTCAGAACCAAAAGAGGACTTTCAGTCATCCGCAGCTAAGTTGTTATATGAGCAGCCCTTACGAGCAGTGTTCCCTGTAATTTGTAATGACCAGTGTACGCAAATCTCTTGTGCTGTACATTTTTTTTTGCCCAATGACAACATGTGCACACTGGTTGTTTTTTTCTTTAAAAGCAGGAAAAAAACCCGTTCTAAAATTTGCAGACAAATCATCGCAGAATGCACGTTGTTAACATTGTCTGCATCAGAAACCAGAAAAGGAAATGTGAAATATACTTAACACGCCAATGAGGTAGTGGGTAACAACCTTTGCTGTGCAGTTTAAATTCCTTTGTGCGCTAGTAATACAAGATGAGTGTGCACGCACATGCACACACCTTAGAGAGAACATTGCTTTTGTTACATGGTGGCCCGAGGACAGATCTTCTGAGATGATAATGCCAAGGAATTTAAAGTTACTGACCTTCTCCACCTTCAATCCTCAAATGAGAACAGGCTTATGGGCCCCTGGTTTATTCCTTCTGTCATTAATAAACAGCTCTTTAGTTTCGCTGACATTGGGTAAGAGATTGCTGTTGTGGCACCATTCAATTAGAGCTTCAGTCTCTCTCCTATATTCTCATTCACAGTGTTACCATCAGCAGACTTGAATATGGAGTTGGTGCCGTACTTGGCCTCACAGTCACATGTATAAAGTGAGTAGAGCTGGGGACTATGCACACAGCCTTGTGATACGCCTGCGCTGATGCAGAATGAGGAGAAGATGTTGTTGCCAATCAGAACTGAGTCTGGTGTGCACAAGAGGAAGTTGCGGATCTTGTTTCACAAGGAGGTATGAGGCTTAGGTCTTGGTTGATTTTATTGATTAGTTTTAAGGGGATGGATGATACAGTTGCTTGCTGAGCTGTGGTTAATGGAGAGCATCCCAATGTATGAATCTTCACTGTTTAGTCACTGTCCAGTCTGTTGACTCCTCATTCCTTGTAATTTCCTTTTCACCGTGTTTTACCTGACTCCTTGATTAAGGCACCTGATTCTCATCCGAACCGGCAACATAAAAACTCTGGCTTACATCTACTCAAGGCTGGATCATCACACCTCAGCCAGTGTGGCAATGCACGTTCCGGATCGCCGAAAATAGTGGACTCTAAGTTGCTTCGGTGCCTGCGGTGGCTTTGGGAATTCGGTAGTTTTTGTGTTCAGCTGAGTATTGCCAGTCATTTGCTGCTACTCTGAGCCAAGATACGAATTCTGTCGTTTGGTTTTGTCGTCTGGTGTCCAGGTGAGTTTTGCAGGCCGTTTGCTACTACTTCGAGCCAAGATACGAATTGTCTGTCATTGTTCAGTTTTGTCAGCTCCGTGGTCTGAGTCGAAGTCCAGGCTCTGTGGTCCGAGTCCAAGTTCAGGCTCTGTGACCAAGTCCAGGCTTCATGTCCAAGCTCCAGGTCCAGGCTCCTCCGGTTTGCTGTCCAATGATCATGTCCACGTAGGCATCTAATCCTCGCTCTCCAGCTTTCTTTGCAACTGTTAATAAATACACTTCTGTTAGTGTTACCTACATGTCGGTGTCCTGCACGTGGGTCCACTTCCTACACTCATTGGAACAGAACGGTCCAGCCAAATACGGACCCAGCGGACACAAACATTGTCTTACAAACTCTCACTAGCCAGAGTCCCCTACTGGTATCCCATCCAGAGAGCAATTTGTAGGTTTGAAAAGAGTGACTCAGAGCTCCCAGGTGTCAAATGAGAAAATTGTGCAATTACAATGACAATTAGAAGAAGCCAATGTGTCGTTACAAACTGAATTATACTTCTGAGTGGGGATTAAGGGACTGTCACCAATTGAGTAAGAAAAGCGTACACTGACTTCCACAAAAAGAGGGACCTGTGTCTGTCAGCCGTTGTGCCCTCCTGCCAGACCCCCTCCACCCGCCCGCGTCGTTGACAATCCGTGCAAGCTTGTTGGCTCGCCTGGAGGCTCCTATCGGGGGGCGGGGCGTGGTATTGTCACTGTTCGGTCCGTTGACTCCTCATTTCTTGTAATTTTCTTTTCTCCGTGTTTTA
This sequence comes from Mobula birostris, assembly GCF_030028105.1. Classification (NCBI taxonomy): domain Eukaryota; kingdom Metazoa; phylum Chordata; class Chondrichthyes; order Myliobatiformes; family Myliobatidae; genus Mobula; species Mobula birostris. The sequence continues at coordinate 18,107,092 of NC_092371.1, forward strand.
CATGGCTCCTTGATTAAGGCACCTGATTCTTATCCAAACCGGCAACATAAAAACTCTGGCTTACATCTACTCAGGGCTGAACTGACACACATCAGCCAGCGCGGCAATGCACATTCCGGGCCACCGAAAATTGTGAACTCTAAGTTGCTTCGGTGCCTGGGGTGGCTTTGGGAATTCGGTAGTCTTCGTGTCCCCCTGAGTTTTGCCGCTGTTTGCCGCTACTCCGAGTCAAGATACGAGTTCTGTCATTTTCATGGCCAGCTGAGAATTGCTGGCCGTTTGCTGCTACTCCAAGTCAAGATACGAATTGTCTGTCGTTGTTTCGTTTTGTCGTCTCATGTCCAGCTGAGGATTGCAGGCCGTTTCCCACTACTCTGAGCCAAGATACGAATTGCCTGTTGTTGTTTGGTTTTGTCGGCTCCGTGTCCAAGTCCAGGCTCCGTGTTCATGTCCAAGTCTAGGTTCCGTGTTCATGTCCAAGTTCAGGCTCTGTAACCAAGTCCAGGCTTCGTGTCCAAGCTCCGGGTCCAGGCTCCTCCGGTTTGTTGTCCAATGATCACGTCCACGTAGGCATCTAATCCTTGCTCTCCGGCTTTCTTTGCAACTGTTAATAAATACACTTCTGTTGGTGTTACCTACGTGTCGGTGTCCTGCACGTGGGTCTGCTTCCAACGCTCATTGTAACATGTTTAAATGTTCCAGAGCCAAGTGCAGTGCCAATGAAATGGCAGCTGCTGTTGACCTCTTGTGGCATTAGGCGAATTGGAGTGAATCTCTTCCCAGGCAGGAATTAATATATTTCATGACTGTCATCTCAAAGTACTTCATTGCAGTGGATTTAAGTGCTACTGGATGATAGTCATTGAGGCAAGCTATCAAGTTGTTCTTGGGTATGGTTGAAGCCTTCTTGAAGTAGGTGGGTATCTCAGAATGCTGAAGCGAGAGGTTAAAGATATCAGTGAACACTCCAGCTAGTTGACTAATACAGATCTTCAGTACTCAGCCAGATACACCTTCTGGGCTAGATGATCTCTTTGTGTGCGAAGGAAGTTTTGCACAAACATAACACATTAACTATGGAATTTTATTTTTTTACTGAGGGCATATTAACCAGAAGCCCCATGGACCTCAAAAGCAATGCATCCACCTGAGAGAACTTGGTGATAGAGTCTTACAGAATAGCAAAAGGTTCTTCAGCCCACTGGCAATATGATGACTTTCAAGTTCTATCTAATAATCCTATTTACTAGTACTTGATCAGTAGCCTTCTATGCCCTAGTCTTAAAATGTTTCCATGCAACAATGCATTCGACAATTATTGTCACAGTTATGATTTATTACTGTCACAGGTACTTGTTTGCGTGCTATCTGCACAGATGGCGTAAGTGTATTGAGGTCGTTAAAAGGAAAAGAGGGTGTTGGATATTGTGTTGCAGTTACAGAGAAAATGCAGCACAGGCAGACAAATTATGTTATGCTGGAGCAAGAAAGTGAAAAATACAGTTGTTGGAAGTCTGAAAAAGAAAGAGAAAATGATGGAAAAGACCAGCATCTGTGGAAAGAGAAACAGAGTTAAGGTTCAGGTCAAAGATACTTCAAGAAGAGCTGAGCTGAGATCTCTGACCTGAACTATTAACAGTATGACATTTCACAAAATGTTACCTTTCCTGCTGAACCCTACGTAAAATTTGAACATAGCTCTGGACAGACCATTCAGCCAACAATGTTGTGCTGATCATTATGACAATACATACTCAATGTCCCCTTCCCATTTATCGTCTCTATCCTCCCTTTCTGTTTCTATCTAAAAGTCCCTTAAACTCCACCAAACTACCTCTTCGTCTGCTGCCCCGGTAACCTGGCTTTTATTTCTACACTGTGGGATCAGCAATGTGAACCAATCTCCAACGCTAACCTTGATCACTTAGCTTCTGCCTTGCATTTGAGATCTCTAATGTGCAGCCAAATCTGACAAGCAGGTAATAAGCGATGCATTCAGTACAATTAAAGAAATACGTTCTTACATATTAAAAGCATCTTATTCTGTCCCAGCTCTTAGTTGAGACAAGTGCTTTCTCTGCAGAGTGAAAATGATTTAATCTTTCAGGTCATTGGTATTTTGTTACCACTGTAACTACTGATTGGCTATTTCAGCACATTATATCCCATGGTAATACCACAAGCTGCCCAGTACATCAAGAGAGACACCAGCAAGACACAAGCTCATCTCCAAAAGCTATAACATAGGGCTGGCAACACTGCTCGTGCATGACAAAACAAAATAAAGAACTTAATTGAGTCTCTCGAGATTTTCTAATGTATGACAACATTATTAATAATAACTCTGAATGGGCACAGAGAGTACAGTTTACAGCTAATAGCAACATTTGTCAATGCACTACTGAAAAGTCAACATGAATGTGTCCTGCTGCATTCAATGAATTGCAAATCTGAGCTCAAAGGAAGTGCATCTTGAGCAACTCCTCAAAGTTGTTCCGTCTGTTGACATTGCTCCTGTCAAAGTGCATCACTTTGCATTTCCTTATCAAAACACTTCATTTATTTGCACTCACATTTATCTGTCATGACAATATAGCCCTTTCAGTAGTGGAATGTCAAATCACTTGTCAATTTCTGGACTATATTGTTGATGAGCTAGTTGGTAAAGTAGTTAGAAAATGCACAGGCATAAGTAGTAGGCATCAGTCATAGCAGCAAGAAAGTTGTGTAAACTTTTAATTGATGCTCTTGGTAGCAAAAGTCTTTCATTACAGTTGGAGAACCAGGTACTGTTCTTGTCTTCACATTATAGAAGGGATGTGATTGGACTGAGGAGTGTGCAGAGGTTGTGCCCCAGGATGTTGCTTGAGATGCAACATACTGATCAGTCTGAGCTTTTGGACGGGCAAATGAGGGTGAAAATGAAGGGTGATATTGATGAACAAATGGACTTGCGGGAGATGTGTCGATCCAAAGATCCTTGAGGATGGCAGCACATGTTATGGTTATGGTGAGAGACTAGATAGGGTAGGCTTGTTTTCCCTGCAGTGGAGAAAGTTGAAGGTGTAGAGGCAAAGTTATGATGGTCAGACTGTGATAATGTTGCAAGGACGAGGCTGAGGATGAACCCAAGTGCAGGACACAGGCGTGGAGGCAGAGTCGTGAGGCGTTAACATCGCCGCGAACGGGGAACCGGTATCCAAGAGAGTCTTTACATGGAGACAAGGTTTACGTAGGGTATCCAGGAAATGACACTGAGCTTAGAACTGACAGTCCCAAGGAATCAGGAAACGAGGTTAACTCACACTAGAGTCGACCAACGAACTGGCAAAGCATGGTTGTGCTGCCTGAGTTTTATCTTATGTTCACTAATGGGAACCAGGTGCGTTGTAATTAGTGGAACTGGGAATGACTGGAAATCAGACAAGGGGATTAAGGCCTAATTAAGGAGGTAATGGCAAGATGGGGAATTGCCAGACCGGGCCATGATAGTAAACCCCCCCCCCCCCAACAAGAGAGTCTCCAGGTGAGCCTCCAGGCTTGTCTGGATGGTCCCGATGGAAGTCTTGGATGAGGGAGGGGTCCAGGATGAAGGAGCAGGGAACCCAGAAACACTCCTCTGGGCTGTACCCTTCCCAGTCAACCAGGCATTGGAGACCTCTGCCCTGACGGCGCACATCTAGTAGCCACCGGACGGTGTATGCCGGATGGTTGTCGATTATCCGGGCGGGTGGAGGGCTTTCGGTCAGAGGACACAAGGGGCTGATGGAAAGTGATTTTAATTGGGAAACATGAAAAGTAGGGTGGATGTGCATAGATCTTGGTAGTTTAAGTCGGACTGCTGTGGGGTTGATGATACTTTCGACCTCGAAGGGTCCCAGGAAGTGAGGGGCGAGTTTCTTAGGTTCGGTTTTTTGAGGGATATCTTTGGATGAAAGCCACACCATCTGCCCAGGTCAATACTCAGGCGCAGGAGTCCGGTGTTGATCAGAAATCATCCTATTGTGATCGGCTGATATGAGCAGGGCCGTACGTGTGTCCTCCCAAATCTTGCAGCACTGATTGATATGGGCTTGAACAAACGTCACCGCAATCTCCTCCTCTTGTGTGGGGAACAGCGGGGGTTAGTACCCAAGGGAGCACTCGAAGGGAGACCTTCTGATGGCAGTACCAACCAGACAGTTGTAGGCGTACTCAACCCACGCGAGGTGGTCACTCCAGGTAGATGGGTTGTTGGTTGTAATACAACGTAGCATCGCCTCCAAGTCCTGGTTGACCCGTTCCGTTTGCCCGTTCGTCTGTGGGTGGAAGCTGGATGACAGGCTGACTGAGGCATCTAAGGCTTGTCAGAAGATCTTCCATACCTGCAAGATGAATTGGGGACCTCGATCAGAGACAATGTCCACAGGGATTCCGTGGAGGCGGAAGACATGGCGGACGAGAAAGTCTGCGGTTTCCTGAGCAGAGGAATTTTAGGGAGGGCTACAAAGTGCACCGTCCTGGTGGACCAGTCTACCACGGTGAGTACGGTGGTGTTTCCGTGTGAAGGGGGTAGAACGGTGATGAAATCTGGGGTGATGTGCGACCAAGGACGACCAGGGACAGGTAGGGGATGAAGTAATCCTGCAGGTGGCCGATGGGAGGCTTTTCCACGGGCACAGACAGAACATGCAGAGACATAGGAACTGGTATCCACCTCCATGAAAGGCCACCAAAAGTGTCTTTTCAGGAGAGCCAGGGTTCGATCACTCCCTGGGTGGCAGGTGACCCGAGATGTGTGCCCCCACCGGAGAACCTGAGATCTGACGGAATCAGGCACAAAAAGACGATCAGCGGGTCTATTGCCGTAGTCAGGGTCATCCCATTGGTCTTCCTTTACTATGGACTCAATCTCCCAAGTGAGTGTTGCACCCACACAGGATGGTGGGAGGATAGTCTCCGAGCTGGATGTGTCCTCCTTGGAGTTGTACTGGCGGGAGAGCACATCCGGCTTCCCATTCTTGGACCCTGGACGGTATGCGAGGGAAAACTTGAACAGGTTCAAAATATAATGTCCAACGGGCCTGGCGGGAGTTCAAACGTTTGGTGGTCTGAATATATCCCAGGTTCTTATGATCAGTCCAAACAATAAATGGGTGTTCCGCCCCCTCTAGCCAGTGCCTCCACTCCTCCAATACTAGCTTGACTGCCAGTAGTTCCTGATTCTCCACGTCGTAATTCCGCTTGGCGGGGGACAGTCGGCGAGAAAAGAAGGCACAGGGATGAAACTTTTCATCCGGACTTGATCATTGGGACAGGACTGCTCCTACCCCTGAGTCGGAGGCGTCAACCTCAACAATGAATTGACAGGAGGGGTCCGGTTGGACCAGGATGGGAGCAGTTGTGAACAGCCTCTTCCGGTCAGTGAATGCCCAATCAGCCTCGGAGTCCCAACAAAAAGGTGGTTTAGGCGAGGTAAGTCAGGTAAGGGGTGCCGCCACCCAACTGTAGTCCCTGATCAGTTGGCGATAAAAGTTTGCAAACCCCAAAAACCACTGAATTTGCTTGCGGATTGTGGGTCTGGGCCATTCTTCCACCGCCCGGATCTTCTTGGGATCTGCCTTCACCTGCCAGCTCTCGATGATTTAGCCCAGGAAACTGACCGAAGGGATGTGGAACTCACATTTCTTTGCTTTCACAAATAACTTGTTCTCCCACAGTCTCTGGAGGACTAGACGGACATGGTGAATGTGTTTCTGGGGCTGTTAGAAAATATTAAGATATCATCTATGTAGATGAACATGAAGCGATTAATAAAGTCCCTCAGTACATCATTGATTAGGGCTTGAAAAATGGCGGGGGCATTGGTAAGGCCAAACAACATGACCAAGTATTTGAAGTGGCCCATAGGTGTATTAAAGGCCGTCTTCCACTTGTCTCCCTCCTTCATCCTGACCAGATGGTAGGCACTACAGAGGTCCAACTTCGAGAAGATGGTGGCTCCGTGAAGTGGTTCAAGTGCCGAGTTAATGAGGGGCAATGGGTACTTATTTTTAACTGTTATACTGTTTAGGCCTCTGTAATCAATACAAGGATGAAGCGACCCATCCTTCTTCTCTACAAAGAAGAAACCGGCGCCCACCGGGGAGGATGAAGGTCGAATAATGCCCGCCACGAGGGACTCACTAATGTATTTCTCCATGGCCTCTGTCCAGTCGGGATAAGTTATAAAGACGACTGGTGGGGAACGAGGCCCCAGGGAGAAAGTTGATAGCGCGATCATACGGGCGGTGAGGTGGCAGGGAAAGGAGCCCGTTGTTTGCTGAATACCTGTCCCAGGTCATGGTATTCTGCGGGGACTCCAGTCAAGTCGAGGGGTTCCAAGACAGGCGGGGTCGCGGTAGCCTCCCTAGGGGATGGAGCCGACCGCAGACAGGTGGCGTGGCAAAATGGGCTCCAGCTGGCTATCCTCCTGGCAGACCAGTCGATGTAGGGGTTGTGGTGGTTCAGCCAGGGATATCCTAGAACTACAGGGGCTTGAGGAGAACGGATGAGATTAAATTGTACCTCCTCTTGATGGTTTCCAGACAGAATCAAGGTCAGGGGTGGCGTACAGTGGGTAACCGGAGCCAGCAGTTTTCCGTCCAGCACCCGGGCCTCCAGAGGGGTACTTAACGGCTCCCGAGGTATTCCAGCCCGGGAGGCTATGTCCTCGTCCAGCAGATTTCCCTCGGCACCGGAATCCACCAGAGCAGATAGGGACTGGTGTTGATAATTCACGGTAGCTGGGATCTGCATCCGGGTCTGGTGGACTGAAGGGAGTGTCGTCCGGCTCACCAGGGTCCCCCTTTCTACTGGTGAGCCCTCCCTTTTGGCCCCAAAGGGACAGGTTTCCCGGAAATGTCCTGGCTGGCCGCAATAGTAACAATCCCCAGCTCTCCGCCTCCGAAGTCTTTCGGCAGGGGAGAGACAGATCAGTCCCACCTGCATCAGTTCCTCCCCCAGGGTAGTGGGGACAGTCAGAGCAGGAGCTACACTTGGAGCGGCTGGGGAAGGGAGGCTGGCTGAAGATGGTAAGGTGGGACGTGGGCTGACCCGAGGAGACTGGTCTTTTCTCTCAGACACACTTGAAGTCGATTATCGAGCCTGGTGGCTAGAGAGATCAGAGAGTCCAGGCTGTCCGTGTCACCCCTCACCGCCAGTTCATCTTTTATCTTATCTGAGAGGCCCTGTTGGAACACTTCCCGTAATGCCTCATCATTCCACCCAGAGTCAGCTGCTAATGTTTGGAACCTGCTGGAAATTTTGCTACGCTTCGCAAACCCTGACAGAGAGTTAGCAAGCACTTAGCGGCGTCCTGATCGTAAATAGGCTGTTCAAAGACCTTCCTCATTTTGGAGACGAAGGAGGGGAAGGAGGACCAGGCCTCTGGTCGGTTGTCCCAGATCGTGGTGGCCCATGCCAAGGTATCCCCTCGCAACAGCCCCATGATGTATGTCTGAGGTGTACGTATGTGGCTGTTGTTCAAAGACCAAAGAACATTGTAATAAGAAGGCCCGGCACTTCCCTAGGTCCCCAACGTAGGGTTCCAGTTCAGGTACGTACGGCTTTCGAGGGGATTGTGTTGCCGACCCAAGGGGCGTAGCCATCCCAGGCTGTGCGGTTTGGTCAGTCGGGGTTCTTGGAAGGGACGGAGTAAGGGAAGTGGATACCCTATCAACCTGCTCACTGACCTTCCTTACATTCGTGGACAGCGCACAAAGATTTTCCGTGACCCTCTGAGCAGTTGGTCGTGGGCGCCCAGTAGGTAGCCCTGGTTGGCGAGGGCCTGTTGCTCAGGGTCCGTGTCCGCTGGGCTCATTCTTGGCCATTTCGTTCTGTTGCAAGGATGAGGCTGAGGACGAACCCAAGTGCAGGACACAGGCGCGGAGGCAGAGTCGTGAGGCGTTAGCACTGCCGCGAACGGGGAACCGGTATCCAGGAGAGTTTTTAAGGTTGATTTATACTGCTGCGTCAGCTCGATGCCATAACCTATGCAAGTGGCCTACGCGTGTTGTCAGCATTTATACTTGTGCGCTGGTGAGTCTGCATTGCTCTGTAATTCGGGCACGTCATGCATGCACACACACCTGCCTGTGCAAGGCTTCATGGTCATGGTAGTCTTTCTCAGGGTAAACAAGTTTAAAGCCAGTGTCTTTTTTCATAAAAGCGAAGTGTGTCCTCCATAATTTCAGAGGTCTGTAAAGCTTTATGGAAAGCATTGCAACCAGAGTTCCTTCCCTGTCCTTCAGTCGCCCAATGGGAAGCTATTGCAGCGTAGGAGGAAATGCGATGCCACCAAGCGAACCAATCACACTTGTTCAGTCTGCGTTGACGCGACGCGTAGTTACATTTTGGGAGAGGTGCACGTCATGCTACGGCATAGGGATCTGTGTAGATTCTGCGTAGGGTTCACGGCAATGCTGTACTTACGGCATCGAGTTGACGCAGAAGTATAATTAAGCCTTTACACAGAGGCAAGGTTTACGTAGAGTATCCAGTAAATGACACGGAGCTTAGAACTGACAGTCCCAAGGAATCAGGAAACAAGGTTTACTCACACTAGAGTCGACCAACGAACTGGCAAAGCATGGCTGTGTCACCTGAGTTTTATCCTATGTTCACTAATGGGAACCAGGTCTGTTGTAATTAGTGGAACTGGGAATGATTGGAAATCAGATGAGGGGATTAAGGCCTAATTAAGGAGGTAATAGCAAGATGGGGAATTGCCAGATGGGACCATGACAGATAAACATTCATGCATACTGCCATTGTTGCATAGCCAATAACAGAACACAGCAACGTATAGTCAGTGAGCAGAGCCCTATGCCTGCCAGCCAGAAACTTCTGATGGCAAGAAGGTCTTTCTGTAATCAGATCCAAGAGAATGGATGCAGTTCATTGCACTGATCAGACTCACCCAGAGCTGGAGGAATCACATGTCTTGATATTGGTGTTATAAAGAACAGGGAAAGAATTTCTGCTGAACTTTGTCCTATGTGACTCATATGCCCTTGTTGCTTACATGCCTTCAATGCCCCTCTTGTCACAGCCGGGCTGCCCTTCACTAAATCAATGGGAAATCTGAGGTAGAGGTGGCCATCTTGGGCAAAAGGTTTGACTGACAATAAAGCATTGGGAGCAAGGCAGAAAGTACACTAGTCAGTTCTTGCAGCCATAGCAACCAACAGGACTTCAAGGTTTTTGGAGTCCTGATCAATCCCAGGCTGGCACTCATCACTTCTAGAGCCACCTTAAAAGTCTAAGATGGACATTCTGCTGTATGCATGCCTTTGGAGCCATCAGTTTGCTGTGGCCCCACTTTGCTACCCATCTTTGTCAATACTGATGGGAAACTTATAGAACATGACAGAGTATAACACAAGAACAGGTCCTTTGTCCCTACATATCCATGCTGAGCTAAACTAACTGCCTTCTGTCTGCATATGGTCCATATCTCTTCATTCCCTGCATATTCATGTATCTATCTAAAAGTCTCTTAAAAACCATTATTGGATTTGTTTCAACCACCACCCCTGCAGTATATTCTATGCACCCACTACTCTTTGTAAAAAAGGTTCCCCTGCACATTTTCTTTGAACTTTCCCTCTCACCCTAAATGTATGTCTGCGAATGTGTAAAATATTTCTACCCCGAGGAAAGGATTCTGATTGTCTACCCTGCCCTGCTAATTTGCCACTGCTCCACTTTGATCAGAGGCTACTTCTGTAATCTTTTCTGTATCACCTGCATTATTTCCGTTCAGTCTGTGAAAGAGCAATGGCATTGTCTCAACATTGGTAGATTGGGGGAGTGCTTTGTCGAGCGCTTCAGCTCCATCCACAAATAGTGGAATTTCCCAGTGGCCAGCCACTTCCGTTCCCCTTTCCCCATTCCCATTCTGATATGTCAGTTCATGGCCTCCTCTTCTGCCACAATGAGGCCACTCTCAAAATGGAGGAGCAGCACCTCATTTTAAGTCGAGGTAGCCTCTAACCTGATGTCATTATCATTGGCTTCTCCAGCTTCTGGTAATTTCCCCCTCCCCCTTCCCTCTTCTTCCTTTTCTCAGTCTAGCCTTCTACCTCTTCCCCTTACCTGCCTACCTCTTCACCCTAGTGCCCCTTCTCCTTCTCTTTTTCCCATGATCCACTCTTCTCTCCTATCAGATTTCTTCTTCCCCAGTCATCTACCTTGACCATTTATCACCCAGCTTCTTACTTTGTCCCCATTCCCCCACCCATCTGGCTTCAGCTATCAATTTCTAGCTTGTTCCCATCTCCCACCTTCTTATTCTGGCTTCTTCCCCCTTCTAGTCCTGATGAAGGGTCTCTGCCCCAAACGTCAACTGTTTAATAATTTCCACAGGTGCTGCCTGACCTGCTGAGTTCCACCAGCATTTTGTGTGTGTTCCTCTGAACGTCCAGCATCTGTAGGATCTCTTGTGTCGATGACAGTGCCTTGATTACATGGACGCAGAATACCGTAACACAGTCTTATTCTCCCCCATATAGTTCCTGTGGCCAATGGAGTTGCTTGGAACAAGGACTCGTGCAAATCACACCTCATTGTTAAGCAAGCTGCAGCTGATACCTTCAGCATTTTCCATAAATGACCTTGGAAGCACCAGAGTACAGCAAAAATCCAGTAATTCATGATATGACTATTTAGCAATCTCGATGATTTGACTCCCCTGAAGTATGCATGAAACCCTTCAATCTGAAGAAAGCACCCCTGGTTCTATTCCTTACCATGGTCTGTGTTGTATTCTCCATTTTCCATCCCACCGTAACCTAAGGACATCCCGCCAAAGTTGCTTTGACTGAATACATGACCTGATGCCGTGGACCAAAGTGGACTTTTATGTGATTATCTGGGTTCACACTTCAAAATCACAAGCCTAGTGAAACTGCCCCACATTATTCTCATAACTCCAACACTGCTAAGGTAAATGCTACTATGGCACCCACTACCCTTATGCGAGATAAGAGCCTGTTACTGCTTTCAAGCAGTGATATTCCAAATTTTACACCAGCACCTATGGCTTTCTTTATGTAGATGCAGGTGTAGAAGAAGAGCTATAAGTAGAATATTCTTTGTTGATAAGAGTTCATCTCAAATAAACATTCATACCTGGTACAACAATGTATCAAAGTGACCCACAGGGCAGAAATTTCTTGAAGGTTCCCTTCCACTTTCTGATTTCAGGTGTGGTAACGAAAACATTCCTCATTATTTTGACTGACCTGGTTATCCTCCCTGTGGATTTACATTTCACAGTGCATATCTAGCACCGACCATTTCATAACTTTGCTGTAACCTTACTGGCTATCTTTCGGGAAATTATTTTGCCTTTGCTACAAGCTCAATTTATTGTCGGTATTTGGGCTGATTGAACTGTCAGAAATGGATAATTTCCCATGGTGGTTTATTAGTCCAGAATTCAATCTTTGCTTAGAGCCAGTTAAAATAGTTCCAGCAGAGTAATTAAGAACCATTTGTTTCATACAAGGAAACATAGTCTGCAGCAGTTTTTGTCACAGATTCCATCTATTTGTACTTCACTTGTTGCAATATATTGCCTCCAGACAAATATTAATGTGTTCCTGAAAGTATAAGTTTTGTTGTTTTAAGAGCTTGTAGAACAGGATTAAAGGTAGATAATTTGACGTGTGGCACTCAAAGAGACCTGATTGATTTTACACTTATACAGTATATTTCAAAGTGTTTTGAAGTTTGTTGAGTAGGTTTGAAGTGTGGTCCTGTACTCTAGCAAAGTTCAACATTCGGTTACCTCAGAGACGGCTCCCACAAACAACAATAAGACAAATGACTTGTTTTCATTTATTTCAGATGTTGCATGAGGGATAAATATTACCCAAGGCAACAGCAAGAATTTCCCATTCTTTCTGAAACAGAGCTATTGAAATAATTTTTATTCAAAACAAACTATGTACATATTAAGAAACATACAAGAAAAAATGAAAAATTTTATATTCATAGATAATGCATTCAGTATTGTTAACTTACTTTTCTAAACTTATAAGTTCAAAGTTCTAAGTACATTTATTATCAAAGTACTTATATGTCACTATATACAATCCTGAGATTCACTTCCTTGCAGGCATGCTCAATAAATCTGAACCATGATAGAATCAATGAAATACTACACCAACAGGACAGACAATCAAAGACAACAAACTGTGCAAATACAAAAAAAAAACAAGAAATAATGGTAATAATAAATAAATAAGCAATAAATATTGAGAACATGAGATGAGAAGTCCTTGGAAGTGAGTCCATAGGCTGTGGGAACAGTTCAGTGATGAGGCAAATGAAGTCGAGTGATCTTATCCCTTCTGGTTTAGGAGCCTGAGGGGTACTAGCTGCTCCTGAACGTGGTGTGAGTCCTGAGGCTCCTGGATCTTCTTCCTCATGGCAACAGGGAGAAGAAAACATGAGCTGGGTGGTAGGGTGCCGTGATGTCACAGTCATAGTCATAGTCATAGTCATACTTTATTGATCCCGGGGGAAACTGGTTTTCATTACATTTGCACCATAAATAATAAATAGTAATAGAACCATAAGTAGTTAAATAGTAATATGTAAAATATGCCAGTAAATTATGAAATAAGTCCAGGACCAGCCTATTGGCTCAGGGTTTCTGACCCTCCAAGGGAGGAGTTGTAAAGTTTGATGGCCACAGACAGGAATGACTTCCTATGACGCTCTGTGCTGCATCTCGGTGGAATGAGTCTCTGGCTGAATGTACTCCTGTGCCCACCCAGTACATTATGTAGTGGATGGGAGACATTGACTAAGATGGCATGCAACTTAGACAGCATCCTCTTTTCAGACACCACCGTCAGAGAGTCCAGTTCCATCCCCACAACATCACTGGCCTTACGAATGTGTTTGTTGATTCTGTTGGTGTCTGCTACCCTCAGCCTGCTGCCCCAGCACACAATAGCAAACCTGATAGCACTGGCCACCACAGACTCGTAGAACATCCTCAGCATCGTCTGGCAGATGTTAAAGGACCTCAGTCTCTTCAGGAAATAGAGACGGCTCTGACCCTTCTTGTAGACAGCCTCAGTGTTCTTTGACCAGTCCAGTTTATTGTCAATTCGTATCCCCAGGTATTTGTAATCCTCCGCCATGTCCACACTGACCCCCTGGATGGAAACAGGGGTCACTGGTACCTTAGCTCTCCTCAGATCTACCACCAGCTCCTTAGTCTTTTTCACATTAAGCTACAGATAATTCTGCTCACACCTGATGTGACCCCTTTCCTGTGACAATGCACTGAGTAGATGTCCTCAATAGTGGGGAGGGCTTTACCCATGATGGACTGGACCATATCCACTATTTTTTGTAGGATTTTCAATTCAAGGACACTGGTGTTTCTAGGCTGTGATGCAGCCACTCAATCCACTCTCCACCACATATCTATAGAAGTTATTCAAAGTTATAGATGTTATGTCAAATCTTCGCAAACTCCTAAAGAAGCAGAGGTGCTGCCGTGCTTTCTTTTTAATTTCACTTACATGCTCAGTCCAGGATGTGTCCTCTGAAATGATAACACTGAGGAATTTAAAGTTGATTACCCTCTTCACCTCTGATTCCTCGATGAGGACAGGCTCATGGACCTCTGGTTTCCTCCTCCTGAAGTTAATAATCAGCCCCTTGGTCTTGCTGATATTGAGTAAGAGGCTGTTGTTGTGGCACCACTCAGCCAGATTTCAATCCTCCTTTTATATGCTGTTTCGTCACAATCTTTGGTTAGGCCTATGACAGTGGTGCCATTAGCAAACTTAAATATGGCATTGGAGCTGTGCTTAGCCACACAGTCATAAAACTTACAGCTCTGTTGCTACTCATGTGGCTCCTTGGGGGTGATACACCAATACAATATTTAAGGGGCTTTGCCATCCAGCCATTGCCCCCCCCATCTCCAGTAATGGAAGAACACCAGACCCTCTGCACCAACTTTCTGTTCATCTCCCATCATGTATTCCAATGAAATGTGCTAGTTTGCAGTGTTCCCTTATGAACATCACACTTCGCAAGAAGATAAACAAGGACAGACATACAGCATCTTCCAATGACTCTTTTAGCAGTGTGTGTGCCCCTGGGGAAAGCTCGTAGTTCTCAATGATTCCTCTGTAAACACAATTACTCACGATGAACCGTGACAAGGGCACTTCATTCCTTCTCCATGCCCTCTTTGCAAACCCACAGCGTGCAAAGAGGTGAGAAATGATCTCATCCCCAGTGTGTCATCCCTGGGGTAGTGTTCGTTGGCAGTGATATTCTAAACTGGCGGGAGGGATCTGACTGGGAGGGTCCCTCTCAACATCAGCCAAGCAAGGTCTTGGTGATTACTTGTGAGTTCTGTTGATGAGGCATTCTGCTAGATTGTTTGGACAGTCTGCTCAAAACACCAACAGTATCCATTGAATCCTTCTCCTGCAGTATATTCCAGATGTTCCGTGTTGACCACTGCCTGATGGACTTCTAGTCAAAGGTGCGAGTCTGGAAGGACGTTTCCATGAAGGACAGGTCGTGTAGCAATGTCCAGCCAAATGGGATGTTTTGCAACAACGGGGCCAGGCCTGTCCTTCACAGCACTGGGAACAGATAGAGTCTCAGCACGTCGTAACATTTGGTGCCCACGTACTGAGGTTCCAAGCACAGCCTGTTGCAACCACACACAAAGATAGTCATCAGGATGCGGGCAATGATGGATACACATTTTCCTCTTGAAACATAGAAACATAGAAAATAGGTGCAGGAGTAGGCCATTCGGCCCTTCGAGCCTGCACCGCCATTCAGTATGATCATGGCTGATCATCCAACTCAGAACCCTGTACCTGCCTTCTCTCCATACCCCCTGATCCCTTTAGCCACAAGGGCCATATCTAACTCCCTCTTAAATATAACCAATGAACTGGCCTCAACTGTTTCCTGTGGCAGAGCATTCCACAGATTCACCACTCTCTGTGTGAAGAAGTTTTTCCTAATCTCGGTCCTAAAAGGCTTCCCCTTTATCCTCAAACTGTGACCCCTCATTCTAAACATCTGCCCTCGTTCTCTTATGCATTACAGCCTGTCAAACTCATACCATCTTGGATCCACACAGGTGATTGCCAAGCTGGAACGGCAGGAGACGGGCCACATCTGCACCATGTATAGCCCAAGAGCTCCATACACCTGATCAGCATGGTCTTTCTAGTTACTGAGAAGAAGTGCTGTTGTTACAGTGCTATTTTCTTTAATCTTCCCAATCTGCTTCATTTAGTCATTGAAATATATGCTGACCCCTCCAAACTAGATTCCCAGCACTTTCAGCTAGTCAGACCTATTGCTGAAGAGCATGGCCTCAACTTTCCTGCAGTTGACTCTGGCCCCTGATGCCAAGCCAAGCGGGTTGCAAATGCCGGTTAATCTTCAAACAGATCCAAGCAGATGGTGATGTCATCATCTGGTGGGTGATTTTGACTTGTATGCTTCATCTGCCTGGCACCTTCACCCCTTTGTGCTTTCTGATGAATTCAGCAACTGCTTCTACAAACAAGAGAGGGGCAAGTGGAAAACCCTGCCTGATTCCTGACTTGATGGGGAAACTATCTATTTCAAATCTATTGATTTGAACTGCACTACAGAGCTTCTGATGCGCTTGAACATAGCAGCCACTCCGGGTCCAAGCAAAGGTGTACTTGTTTAGTCTATCTAATGATTGCAAGACACCATCAGATATGAAGAACATCAAATACTGTTGAACTATCCTATCAGTGAGTTGCTCAGTAGCAATGGAGTTGGACTTATTGCAGGCCTTTCTTCGTGTGCATCATTCTTACTCTGAGATGATTTGTGCAGTCAGTGATTGTCTTGGACAGTTTTATTCTGATCACAAGACCCTGTTGAACATGTTACTGTTCACTGCTTCGTTGCCAATACCGCTGGTGGGGAAGCTGCATTGCCTCGAATGTGGTGAAGACTAAGCCCCTGCTGAGCGTTCACCTGTTGCAGTTGTCCAGGGGAGGAGATGCCAGAGGTGATGTGGAAGAGAACAGAGGCTCCTTTGGGTGGACTGGAATCCTTAATGGGTTGGAGGCTGGCCCTTCCCATTAATTCTACCCTCCAGTGTTCACAGGGTTCTGCCCACTAGTGTTCATGGGGTTCCACCCTCCAGTGTTTGCTTAGAGCTTCCCTCTGGTGTTCATTGGTGCTGCTCGCTAGTGTTCGCTCAGTGAAAAAATATGCTGGACCAGGATAACTTATAGGTCATACCACTCAGGGACTTGGGCTACATTATTTATTTTTCTTTGTGACT
The DNA here is from genome assembly GCF_030028105.1 of Mobula birostris. Classification (NCBI taxonomy): domain Eukaryota; kingdom Metazoa; phylum Chordata; class Chondrichthyes; order Myliobatiformes; family Myliobatidae; genus Mobula; species Mobula birostris. Next base: position 18,123,446 of record NC_092371.1, read on the forward strand.
GTGTGTTCTTCTGCAATTGTAACCAAATGTGTTATTTGTGCTGTGTGCCATGTGCAGTTGTGTTTGCACCTTGGCCCCAGGGAAATGGTGCTTTGTTTGGCTACATTCATGTATGGTTGGTAATTAAACTTGAACTTGAACTTGAACTTGAGCAGTTGGATCCAATTCATGAATCTGAATCCAAAACCAGGTTTGGAAAGCATGTCCATCCTGTTCATGTATGATATCATGATGCAATCTGACCAGGCTGGCATCTATTTCTCTGTCCTATCATCATTTCTTTCATTCATCAATGCAATGCAGTTGTTCCTAATGCCAGCATCTCTGCACAACTGCCCTTGAGTAGGTCTTTGTGAGCTGTCATCCAGAACTAATGTTGACCATGGCTTACATACTCCCTTGAAGTTAACAAGCTTAGTGTTCCAACCTTTAGACCCAGTGTCAATAAAAGAATATTTCAACACTGGAATTTGAGCTAAACTCCCAGATCTGCCAGACATAATAGTGGCCAAAGGACCTAGAGTAATGGATGAACTGAAGGAAATTTATATTAGGCAGGAAATGGTGTTGGATAGACTGTTGGGTCCCCGGGACCTGATGGTCTGCATCCCAGGGTACTTAAGGAGGTCGCTTTAGAAATTGTGGATGCATTGGTAATCATTTTCCAATGTTCTATAGATTCAGGATCAGTTCCTGTAGATTGGAAGGTGGCTAATGTTGTCCCACTTTTCAAGAAAGGAGGGAGAGAGAAAACATGGAATTATAGACTGGTTAGCCTGACGTCGGTGGTGGGAAAGATGCTGGAGTCAATTATAAAAGATGAAATTAGGACACATCTGGATAGGAGTAACAGGATCAGTCTGAGTCAGCATGGATTTACGAAGGGGAAATCGTGCTTGACTAATCTTCTGGAATTTTTTGAAGATGTAACTATGAAAATGGACAAGGGAGAGCCAGTGGATGTAGTGTATCTGGACTTTCAGAAAGCCTTTGATAAAGTCCCACATAGGAGGTTAGTGGGCAAAATTAGGGCACATGGTATTGGGGGTGGAGTACTGACATGGATTGAAAATTGGCTGGCTGACAGAAAACAAAGAGTAGCGATTAATGGGTCCCTTTTGGAATGGCAGGTGGTGACCAGTGGGGTACCGCAGGGTTTAGTGCTGGGCCCGCAGCTGTTTACAATATACATTAATGATTTAGATGAGGGAATTAAAAGTAACATTAGCAAATTTGTAGATGACATAAAGCTGGGTGGCAGTGTGAAATGTGAGGAGGATATTATGAGAACGCAGGGTGACTTGGACAGGTTGGGTGAGTGGGCGGATGCATGGCAGATGCAGTTTAATATGGATAAATGTGAGGTTATCCACTTTGGTGGTAAGAACAGGAAGGCAGATTATTACTTAAATGGAGTCCAGTTAGGAAAAGGGGAAATGCATCGAAATCTAGGTGGTCTTGTACATTAGTCACTGAAAGCAAGCATGCAAGTACAGCAGGCAGTGAAGAAAGCTAATGGCATGCTGGCCTTCATAACAAGGGGAATTGAGTATAAGAGCAAAGAGGTCCTTCTGCAGCTGTACAGGACCCTGGTGAGACCACATCTGGAGTACTGTGTGCAGTTTTGGTCTCCAAATTTGAGGAAGGACATTCTTGCTACTGAGGGAGTGCAGCATAGGTTCACAAGGTTAATTCCTGGGAGGGTGGGACTGTCATATGTTGAAAATTTGGAGTGACTGGGCTTGTATACACTGGAATTTAGAAGGATGAGAGGGGACCTGATTGAAATATATAAGATTATTAAGGGATTGGACACGCTGGAGGCAGGAAGCATATTCCCGCTGATGGTTGAGTCCAGAACCAGAGGCCACAGTTTAAGAATAAGGTGTAGGCCATTTAGAACAGAGTTGAGGAAAAACTTTTTCACCCAGAGAGTGGTGGATATGTGGAATGATCTACCCCAGAAGGCAGTGGAGGACAAGTCTCTGGATGCTTTCAAGAAAGAGATGGATAGAGCTCTTAAAGATAGCAGAATCAGTATGTGGTAGTTGAAGCTTGGTTCTCAGATTGGAGGTCAGTGACTAGTGGGGTGCTGCAGAGACTGAAGTTGGGATCTTTGCTGTTCATTAGCTACCTAAAAGATTTAATGTGAATGCCCATGACTTGATCAGTAAGTCTGCAGATAACACAAAGTTTGGAGGTGTTACTGATAGGGAAGATGGTTATCATAGTTATGAAGTTGTGTTTAGTTAGGAAAGTGGTCTGAGAAATGGCAAAGGGTTTTCAATACAAATAAGTGTGCATTGTCCAACTAGCATAGGAGTCATGCTGTGAATTATAGGACACTAGGGGGTGCAATCGAACAGATGAATCAAGAAGTACAGGTGCATCGTCCATAAGACTCTAAGACATAGAAGCAGAATTAGGCCACTCAATCCATAGAGTCTGCTCTGCCATTTCATCATGGCTGATTTATTATCCCTCTCAATTCCATTCTCCCCCCCTTTGTCCATAGACTTTGACACTCAAAATAATCAAGAATCTATCAACCTCCTCTTTAAATATAATAGTTTGGCATCCAGGGGAATTTGTGGTAGTAAATTCCACAGATTCATTACTCTCTGGCTCAAGAAATTCCTCCTCTTCTCTGTTCTAAATGAATATCCCTCTATTCTGATGCTGTGTCTGCTGGTCTGAGACTTACACACTATAAGAAACATCCTCTCCACATCCATTCTATTTCGGTCTTCCAATATTCAACTGTTTTCAATGAGATCCCCCATCATCCCCCAAACTCCAGTGAATACAGACTCAGATCCATCAAATGCTCTTCATACATTAACTATTTCATTCCTGTGAACCTCCTCTGGACCCTTTCCAATTCCAGTACATCTTTTGCTTGATAACGGGTTCAAAACTGCTCACAATACCGCAAGTGTAGTCTGACCAATGCTTTCTAAAGCCTCACCTTCATATCCGTGCTCATATATTCTATTTTTCTTGAAATGAATGCTAACATTGCATTTGTCTTCCATACCACCAATTCAATCTGCAAAGTAATCTTGCACAAAGCCTCCCATGGACTTTTGTTCGTACTTCTGATTTTTGTATTTTCTCCCTGTTTGGAAAATAGTCTATGCCTTCATTCCTTCTAACAAATTTCATGATAGCTCCCTCTTTCAGAACGTTTTCAGCCTTCCAAATGGTCTTAAATACATTGAGCTCCATCTTCAGTTTCTTGACCTCGTCAGTCAGGGGTGCAGATGTAGCCATCAGGGAGACCGTAAGGTACCCTGAAATCCCACATCTAACAGGAGAAGCATTCCACTGCTCGAGCTACCATCACCACCTGCTCTTGTCATGCCTCTAACTCCTCAAGCTAGACTTCTAGCCTGTGTGTGTTCTTGCTTCAGCCTATTGAGCCGAAACTTCACCACTCTAACACTGTGCACTAACACAATGACCACTCCGCTTACACCTTGCTTCTACTTATTGGCCCTTAGAGATCGCGATGATGGCAGTCTGCAAAAAAGTTTCAAAAGGCCCCAAGTTCTTTTTCAACCTTGCACAGCCTCACCAGCAAATGACCTCTCATGATGATAGCAGACTGCTGAAATTTCCTCCCATTGGGTATAGTTCTTGCCCTCCTGTTGGGCATAGTTCATTGAAAGCAATTTCACAAGTAGATAGTTTGGTGGGAAAGGCATTTGATTTGCCAGCCTTTCATGAAAAAAAAACTCCTCTCCAACTGTTAAGCACGGGGGTGGATCGATCATGCTTTGGGCTTGTGTTGCAGTCAGTGGCACAGGGAACATTTCACTGGTAGAGGGAAGAATGAATTCAATTAAATACCAGCAAATTCTGGACGCAAACATCACACTGTCTGTAAAAAAGCTGAAAATGAAAAGAGGATGGCTCTACAACAGAATAATGATCCTAAACACACCTCAAAATCCACAATGGACTACCTCAAGAGGTGCAAGCTGAAGGTTTTGCCATGGCCCTCACAGTTCCCTGACCTAAACATCATCGAAAATCTGTGGATAGACCTCAAAAGAGCAGTGCATGCAAGACAAACCAAGAATCTCACAGAACTAGAAGCCTTTTGCAAGGAAGAATGGGCGAAAATCTGCCAAACAAGAATTGAAAGACTCTTCGCTAGCTACAGAAAGCATTTACAAGCTGTGATACTTGCCAAAGGGGGTGTTATTAAGTACTGACCATGCAGGGTGCCCAAACTTTTGCTTTGGGCCCTTTTCCTTTTTTTTGTTATCTTGAAACTGTAAAAGCTGGAAATGAAAAAGTAATCTTGCTTAAAATATTAAAGAAATGTGTCATCTTTAACGTTATACCTTTTGGAAATCAGGTCATCTTTTACTCGCTTAGCTATTCACAGTAACAGAAATTTTGACCAGGGGTGCCCAAACTTTTGCATACCACTGTATAAGGTCTCTCAAAAGCAGAGGTGGAGGAGTATGCCTCATGATCAACTCCTCTTGGTGCACAAATATATCAGTGTACTATTTCTGCTCACCACACCTGGAATATCTTGCAGTAAAATGCCGAGGGATATTTTCGTGATCATTTTGGTAGCGGTATACATTTCACCTCAGGCCAATGTCAATCAGGCTTTAGATGATCTGAGTAATGGGATCAACATGCACAAAACAGTGTGCCCTAATGCCTTCACCAATTTTTTCGAGAGATTTTAACCAGGCCAGTCTAAAATAAATCACTAAACAATTGCCATCAACAGATCCCTGCCGCACCTGATGACCCTGTAATATCTGTCTCAGAGGCTGATGTTAGGTTGTCTTTAAAGAGGGTGAACCCTTGCAAGGCAGAAGGCCCCAATGGAGTACCTGGTAAGGCTTTGAAACCTGTACCAACCAACTGGCGGGAGTATTCAAGGACATTTTCAACTTCTCACTGCTTCAGAAAGAAAGTTCCCGCTTGCTTCAAAAAGGCAACAATTATACCAGTGCCTAAGAAGAACAATATGAGCTGCCTTAATGACTATCGCCCGGTAGCACTCCTATCTACAGTGATGAAATGCTTTGAGAGGTTGGTCATGACGAGACTGAACTCCTGCCTCTGCAAGGACCTGGACCCATTGCAATTTTCCTATCACATCAATAGGTCAATGACAGACTCAATCTCAGTGGCTCTTCACGCAGCTTTAGACCACCCGGACAACACAAACACCTACGTCAGGATGCTGTTCATCGACTATACTCAGCATTTAACACCATCATTACCACAACCCTGATTGATAAGTTACAGAACCTGGGCCTCTGTACCTCCCTCTGCAATTGGATCCTCAGCTTCCTAACTGGAAGACCACAATCTATGGGGATTGGTGATAACATCTTCTCCTCGCTGACGATCAACAATGGTGCACCTCAGGGGAGTGTACTTAGCTGACTGCTCTACTCTCTATGTGCCCATGACTGTGTGGCTAGGCATAGCTCAAATACCATCTATAAATGTGCTGATGATACAACCATTATTGCTAGAGTCTCAGATGGAGATGAGAGGGCGTACAGGAGTGAGATATGTCAACTCGTGGAGTGGTGTCGCAGCAACAACCTTGCACTCAATGTCAGTAAGACCAAGGAGCTGATTGTGGACTTCAGGAAGGATATGACAAAGGAACATATACCAATCCTTATAGAGGGATCAGAAGTGGAGAGAGAGAGAGAGCAGTTTCAAGTTCCTGGTTGTCAAGATCGCTGAGGACTTAACCTGGTCCCAACATATCGATGCAGTTATAAAGAAGGCAAGACAGCAACTATACTTCATTAGGAGTTTGAAGAGATTGGTATGTCAACAAAAACACTCAAAAACTTCTATATATGTACCATGGAGAGCATTCTGACAGACTGCATCACTGTCTCGTATTGGGGGGGAAGGGAGCTACTGCACAGGACCAAAAGAAGCTGCAGAGTGTCGTAAATTCAGTCAGCTCCATCTTGGGTACTAGCCTACAAAGTACCCAAGACATCTTTAAGGAGCAATGTCTCAGAAAGGTAGAGTTCATTTCAATCTATTCAATATACGTATACTGTAATTGATTTACTTATGCTTTTATTATTATTATTATTTTTCTCTTCTTCTATATTATGTATTGCACTGAACTGCTGCTGCTAAGTTAACAAATTTCACGACACATGCTGGTGATAATAAACCTGAGTTTGATCTATGTTCTATTGCTTTATGAACCTATGAGTCCATGAATCTCTCTACACTTCTTGCTGTCTTGTGAAAGCAGCCAAGATAATCAAAGGCAGCTCCCACCCTGGACCTACTCTCTTCTTCACCCCCCACTGGGCAGAAGCCTAAAAGTCATTACCACAAGGCTCGACAGCTTCTATCTCTGCTGTTATAAGATTATTGAACAGGCTCAAATGATAAGATGAGCTCTTGACGTCATAATATAACTCATCATGGCTTTGTAACTTAGTGTCTGTCTACACTGAACTTTCTCTGTAACTGTGCTTTTCTCTTTTGCTAACTTAATGTACTGTTATGATGAAATGATCTGTGTTGATGGCAGACAAGAAAAGGTGTTTCATGATATGTCAGTATATGTGACAACAATAAACGAATTATCATTAAACTTCTGCAATTCCCTCCCTGAAAGCACTGTGGGAGATCTTTGCCACTGGAGCTTACTGATACTTCCCCAAGAACAGGATTCAGAATGGTTTCTCCAATGATGCACACATCCTGTGAATGATATTTTAAACCATCTTGTTGGCAATATGCTCTGCTTTGGTTGACAATTGGGAGCCCAGTTGTGCTGTATAAAGGGGCTGAGCACAGAGGCTATACAAAATTCATGTCACAACATCATGTGCGTATCAGTGCCCAAATGAGCACTTGCACTCTCAAAGAGTGGGTCTGTGAGGAGGCTGACTGATGAGTTCTGATGGAGATGTCTGAACAACACCCACTATAATTTATTTGTGTAAAACAATGTATTTATTTCCTTCCAGATCTATTCTGCCTGGAATGACTTCAATCTTCCGGATGATTTCTAACTGAACTGGTGAGAAAAAAATTGACATAATTTACAATCCCACAAAACTCTCTTCTTTGGAAGAAAACGCTTAATCAAAATGCAAGCAGCAATGCCAAAGAAATGATCTTGTTAAGCAGGCTGTGTAACATTCCTTTACAAGTATGGAAACAGTAATTTGTTGCTGGTTTGTCATTGGTTCATGACAACATATATAAATACTTCAAAATATATGCACCTCATTATAAGAATCTCAAAGGAAAGTATGTGCAGTCCTAACAATATATTCACATTCAAGGTATTGGAAAGTTTCATTCATCCATGTTCAGAACTTTTGAAATGGATGAAAAGAAAATCTAGGAATTGCCTTGTTAGTGTGAAGGCCAGAAAGATGAAATGCTGAAGAAATATTAAACTTCTTGCTTTAACAGTTTAAAAGGAGGAAATACTACAAGGCATAATTCGCAATGAACATTGATTTGCAGAGAAGCAAAAATTAGCACCAAGTAATCTAAGCAATGGAGATTATCAGTAGTTGATATTTTAACATTATCAACTAGAACTAACTACAGAAGGCCTTTCATAAAATGATCCAGACCTGTAACGTGATGGTGACATGGGAGTTCTTACTGAGAACATGCTTCCATCTCTCCTCTACTGTCTGCCTTCCAGGCATTTGGACACATTTTGCTTTTTGTTTGGAATTGGAATTGGTTTATTATAGTCAAATGTACCAAGATACAATGAAAAGATTGTCTTCCATACCGTTCATACAGATAAAATCATCACAAAGTGGAATGAGAAAGAATGAGGTAAATAAAAGAATAACTACGCATAAAAGTTAATTAAACTGGTGAATGTAGTTAACCAATATTACCCAACATTGGAAATTATGATGGCATTTTATAATGAGGAAGAACGAGTTGCAATTTGGACCTAATTTGGCAGATGTTCATTTATATCATTACATTCTCAAGGATGGATTTGTGTGATTATTTAGTTATTTACTTTAGGATCTGACCACCACTGTTGAATGTTATTGTATGGTGGATGTTCACTGTCCAAGCCTGGAGACTTTATTTTTTGCCAAGCTCAGCTTTCTAAACACAGCAGCTGTGATTTTCTAGAGATCAAATGGCTGTTTTTGAGTAAGTTAACTTCCAAAAATATTATTTGTTTAGCTTTTTGTTATAAGTGGGAACCATTCTTTAGTTCTTTTCATCAATTGCAAACAATCATCAGTTTGAAGTTAAAATGACAGCTTTGCAAACAGCGCAGTACATCGCAGCTAGCCCACAACACCTAGGCTAACTGCTCAAAAGTTGCAGATTAAGGCAATGGTGTTATTTAATTGGGCTTGGATCAAACCGGACAATACTCACTTAGTTATTTAGTTGAAGGCAGTTTGCAGGCTAGATTATTATTATCATTTAGCACATCAAATGACTAATGCGTTAATAGTTTGATGATTTATCTACGCAGAGAGTCAGCAATCATGTCATTAATTGTGTGCATCTGGGAATTGAGTCTTCAGAAGCTTTTCGACCACTTATGTGAGAAGGTATCTGAAAGAATATCACATATGTGTGAAGCCACCTATGTGGCAGAAAAATAGTATTGTGGCAAGCAGTTGCTCCATAATGATAGACAAAGAAGCTTGTTAAACTCAACAACTATTTTATTGTAAACAGACCGGGCACCATGACTCCGAGAGTGAACCCAACCAGTCTCACACAAATGGGGGAGATGACCATCACACACCCCAGTTACAGTTCAGGTGACCCACAAATACACAAGCGATTAACTGTATAACCTAAGCTAACAGGTAACCATAAATGAACTAGAACATCCCACCATAAATCCCACAAAAGCATTTCAATACAAGAACAATAAACAGTGCTGGTTATTAGAAATGCAGGGGTGGGCTGTTGACATGCCCCCCCCCCCCACCTGAGAGGTCAGCCATCCTTGGAAACCTCAGAGTCCACAACAAGGTCCAAAAGGCCTAATGGGGTCAACGCTGCCGCTTGGGGTGCTGGGATGTTCTGGAGCCCCCTCCAGGGAGGCCCTGTTTGCGTGAGACAAGAGACAGGGCACTCAGAGTGTCACCACCTTCCATCAGCCTCGCTGGGTTAGTGGTGACCAAGGGCCAACACAGCACCAGCCAGTCCCAGTGCAGCATGACTGCCTTCTGCCACTCAGGAAACTGCACCCGGTATATCTACGGATTCCAGAGCCTGCCGGCCCCGACGCTAGCAGGCATGAACTTCAGATTGCGGCTCCTGCCATTGATCTCGCCGGCTCCAACACCTCAGGGCATATTCAAAACTCGGACTCCAGCAACGACCATGGACACCTTCACAGCGATTGTGCAACCAGCAACTGCGACGCCAGCCTTGAACTCCAGGCCGGGTCTTCAAGTGCTGCTGTTGTGACTCCCGTCTCCCCTTCCACCACCAATACTCTGCAATCCCGTCTCCTTCAGATCCCATCGTCAGCTCCTGGGTCCTCAGAGGCTCCATCTTCCTCTCACCCCAACCCTCCCCTCTCCACTGACACCCCCAGCCTCCCCCCTCCCCGCCTCTGATCCCAGCTCTCATCCGTGCCGGGTCTTTACCATTCCCTCCGACCTTCAACTGTCGGGGGCAGAATGCTCTGTTCTCAGTAAGGGCCTCACCTTTGTCCCCCTTCGCCCACACCTCAGCGAGTTCAGTGTTCGCCACGATGCGGAACTTTTCTTCCGCCGTCTCCGTCTCCGAGCCTACTCCTTCGGCAAGGACTCTTCCACCCCCACCGATGACCCCTTCTCCCGTCTTCAACCCTCCTCTTCTTCATGGACACCCTGCTCTGGTCTTCTGCCTGCTCTGGATCTCTTTATTGCTAACTGCCGACGGGACATCAACCATCTCGACTTCACCGCACCTTGTCCCCATTCCAACCTCACTCCTTCGGAACGCTCTGCTCTCCACTCCCTCCGCACTAATCCTAACCTTATTATTAAACCCACCGATAAGGGTGGTGCTGTTGTAGTCTGGCGTACTGACCTCTACCTTGCCGAGGCACAGCCACAACTCGCGGATACCTCCTCTTATTTACCCCTCGATCGTGACCCCACTAAGGAGCACCAGGCCATTGTCTCTCACACCATCACCGACTTTATCCACTCAGGGGACCTCCCATCCACTGCTACCAACCTTATAGTTCCCACACCCCACACTTCCCGTTTCTACCTCCTACCCAAGATCCACAAACCTGCCTGTCCTGGCCGACCTATTGTCTCAGCTTGCTCCTGCCCCACCGAACTCATTTCTGCATACCTCGACACTGTTTTATCACCCCTTGTTCAATCCCTTCCGACCTATGTTCATGTCACTTCTCACGCTCTTAAACTTTTCGATGATTTTAAGTTCCCTGGCCCCCACCGCTTTATTTTCACCATGGATGTCCAGTCCTTATATACTTCCATCCCCCATCAGGAAGGTCTCAAAGCTCTCCGCTTCTTTTTGGATTCCAGACCTAATCAGTTCCCCTCTACCACCACTCTGCTCCGTCTCGCGGAATTAGTCCTTACTCTTAATAATTTCTCCTTTGGCTCCTCCCACTTCCTCCAAACTAAAGGTGTAGCTATGGGCACCCATATGGGTCCTAGCTATGCCTGCCTTTTTGTTGGGTTTGTGGAACAATCTATGTTCCGTGCCTATTCTGGTATCTGTCCCCCACTTTTCCTTCGCTACATCGACGACTGCATTGGCGCTGCTTCCTGCACGCATGCAGAACTCGTTGACTTTATTAACTTTGCCTCCAACTTTCACCCTGCCCTCAAGTTTACCTGGTCCATTTCCGACACTTCCCTCACCTTTCTAGATCTTTCTGTCTCTGTCTCTGAAGACAGCTTATCCACTGATGTCTACTATAAGCCTACTGACTCTCACAGCTATCTGGACTATTCGTCTTCTCACCCTGTCTCTTGCAAAAATGCCATCCCCTTCTCGCAATTCCTCCGACTCTGCCGCATCTGCTCTCAGGATGAGGCTTTTCATTCTAGGACAAGGGAGATGTCTTCCTTTTTTAAAGAAAGGGGCTTCCCTTCCTCCACTATCAACTCTGCTCTTAAACGCATCTCCCCCATTTCACGTACATCTGCTCTCACTCCATCCTCTCGCCACCCCACTAGGAATAGGGTTCCCCTGGTCCTCACCTACCACTCCACCAGCCTCAGGGTCCAACATATTATTCTCCGTAACTTCCACCACCTCCAACGGGATCCCACCACTAAGCACATCTTTCCCTCCCCCCCCCCACTCTGCATTCCGCAGGGATCACTCCCTACGCAACTCCCTTGTCCATCCGTCCCCCCCCATCCCTCCCCACTGATCTCCCTCCTGGCACTTATCCGTGTAAGCGGAACAAGTGCTACACATGCCCTTACACTTCCTCCCTTACCACCATTCAGGGCCCTAAACAGTCCTTCCAGGTGAGGCAACACTTCACCTGTGAGTCGACTGGGGTGATATACTGCGTCCGGTGCTCCCGATGTGGCCTTTTATATATTGGGGAGACCCAACACAGACTGGGAGACCGCTTTGCTGAACATCTACGCTCTGTCCGCCAGAGAAAGCAGGATCTCCCAGTGGCCACACATTTTAATTCCACATCCCATTCCCATTCTGACATGTCTATCCACGGTCTCCTCTACTGTAAAGATGAAGCCACACTCAGGTTGGAGGAACAACACCTTATATTCCGTCTGGGTAGCCTCCAACCTGATGGCATGAACATCGACTTCTCTAACTTCCGTTAAGGCCCCACCTCCCCCTCGTACCCCATCTGTTACTCATTTTTATGCACACATTCCTTCTCTCACTCTCCTTTTTCTCCCTCTGTCCCTCTGAATATACCTCTTGCCCATCCTCTGGGTCCCCCCCCCTGTCTTTCTTCCCGGACCTCCTGTCCCATGATCCTCTCGTATCCCCTTTTGCCTATCACCTGTCCAGCTCTTGGCTCCATCCCTCCCCCTCCTGTCTAATCCTATCATTTTGGATCTCCCCCTCCCCCTCCAACTTTCAAATCCCTTACTCACTCTTCCTTCAGTTAGTCCTGACGAAGGGTCTCTGCCTGAAACGTCGACTGAACCTCTTCCTACAGATGCTGCTTGGCCTGCTGTGTTCACCAGCAACTTTGATGTGTGTTGCTTGAATTTCCAGCATCTGCAGAATTCCTGTTGTCCCCAATATACCACATTGGAGATGCAGTCGAGCACCTCTCCTAGCCCCTTCCGGTGGCTTCCCAGCCTGGGGGATAGTCCCTTCTTCAAGGACAGGCAGTTGACCCATACTAGGACCCCCATATGTACTGCTAAATTGGTGCCCTAAACTGACAGCCTGGTCCTTTCTGGGATGTGCAAACATCTCAGCAGACCATGAACAGTTCTACGTCCTGCCTGTACCCAGGCCAGTAGAAGCTTTCACGCAGCCTGCCCAAAGTCTTTGCCTTTCTAACTTATAAGAATTGTACCCATTTTTTGGAAATTCTTTGTGTTTTAGAAATGGTTAGTAATTTGGAAATCTTTTATAAGATAAAACCCTCTGTGAGTTTTAAGCGTGTTTTAAGGATTTTGTCCAGATTTAAATGTCTATCACTAAAATAAATGAACTGTGCTTAAACTATTTTGTTTGCTGGAAGTATCTCCACCTTGGTGGAGTGGGAGAGGACCCACACCTCAAATGGTGAGTTTTGGCAGCTAAGCTCACTGTGGAGGATAAACGGGGAAATGAACAAGCTTTTGAAGAGTTGGCAGTTACAGTATAAGCTCCCTTTAGTGAGGTTGCGTATATCAGAAGGGGCTTAAGATCCTTGTCTGAATTTAGAACTTTGTGGATAGCAACACCATACCATCACAGTTGGCGCCCAATGTGGTCACGTTATACCAGAAATACTATTCTGGAAATAATTATTACTTAGCAGTAGTCCAACTCAGATTGCACTTGACAAGTACTAAGGCACTCCACTTAGTACTATAAAATGGTCAACATCCTGATTCAGTAGTTGCACAGGCAAGTGCTGGTCAATATTATGAATGTGTTAATAGTATAGCAGATATAGTGAATAATACCCCAATCGATCCTCAAATTGAACATGATCAATAATTTATTCTTTAAGTCAGCGATTGGAATGATGAAGGGATAGAACATGTGGAATAGACAGGTCAAACCCTGCTCTATGGTCCTGCTGTTTTGATACAGGTTCAAACATTTCAATAATAAATTATGATATTATTCAAGGTAATAAACTAGGGGAACTGACAGGGAAAATTAAAACTGTTGGTGTACATAGAAGTGTTAAATTTATAGAGATTAAACAAACATTAGAAGAGGCCATAAAGTCTTTACACCAGCCTACCCCAGATCGTAATAAACAAGCACTTCTGACAGGAACACTGGACGCTTCCTGTTGGATTCATAATATAATCAAACCAGCAGCTGATGCAGTTGATGCAGCTGCACTAGATGAAGGAGACATATTCAGAAACAGCTAGACTATCATCAGGATAAAACAATCACTGCTGGTTGATTGATATTGAACCAAGTAAATTAGAAAGTAATCCTTACCCATGCCAGAAACGGTGGCATATTCCACACCACAGAGGAAAGTAATCCCTACAGGAAACTATATAGATGCCCAGTATAAACAAAGTGCTTTTAGAAAAGAACTTTCTCAATTTAACTCGCCCATGTTTAACATAACAAAGCCTAATGGATGATGCTGATTGGTATTCAAAAACATCATGTAGAATAAACACACAGAGCTTAGTTCAGCCCAGCAACAGTCATTACAACAAATGCTGCAAGACTTGACTCGTAAAAAGGATAAATCTGGCCATTGACTTCTGGTCTGTATTCTTGAAAGCGACAGACCCTACATGTGTTTACAACATCCAATGGCTCACAATATCAGTGGACCACACTCCCATGATGTTTCTGGAATAATCCACATATATTTTCTGTAAGAGACGTTCAGACTCTACAAGAAATACCAGACATTTGAGCAGACAGTATGTTGATGATGTATACTGCCTAGTGACACACTGGATGAGCATTTAACACAGATTGAGACTGTCATTGAAAGGTTAACAGACAGAGGCTGTATGATTAACATCAAAAAATCTCAATTCTGTCATACAGAAGTACATTTCCTAGGCATGACAATTACCTATCAGGGATGTGGTTTAAGCCCAGAATTTAGTCAAAAGATCCCCTGAAAGACTTATAATTAACACTAGGCCTGTCGAATTATGCTAAAGGTTTCATACTTGACTGTGCTCAATTGTCACAACTGTTATACGGCATATGTACACTGAAAAATGAAAAGCCTGTTGTTTTTACCCCAAAGTTGATGAGGCACAAAAGAAATTGATGTATACAGCTCACCAAGCAATAGACCTCTGAACAAGAGACTGAACAAAATTCCTTGTTCTGTGAATTTGTGTTTCTCCGAAAACTGCCATAGCCATCTGCTGTAATGAGGGAGAAGGAACACAAGCCCTCATACACTATGCCTCATTTAATTTCACCCAACAGAACAGAAATGTACTGCCTTCGAACAATATTTTACAATGGCATTCCATAAACATATTTCAGTGAGACTACTGCAAGGGGACAATCCAATTATTATACAGAGTTTGTGGCTTTGAAAAATGATAGCAAATTACCAATAAGTTAATGGCAAGCTACCATAAATCAATATGGAAAATGGCAAACAAGGTGACACCTTAAAGTGGTTATACATTCTGAGAGCAATGACTTACAATCCTCACCAGCCATAATGGACGTAGAACCATCTTCTCCACAACCTAATGTAGCACAACATCCTTTAAAGCACTATTCTCAAATATGGTATTGTGATGGATCCACTGTGAAAATACAGAAAGATGGATAGGCAGGGGCAGGAATTATAAAAGGAAATTTTTTTATCAGAAACTGAATTTGAATCACATGCGTTGCAAGTGCATCCTGAATGGGAATCATACACCTCCATTTGCAGAGGATAAAACCCTAGAATTATGTCTAAACAAGAAAACAGAACAGGACTAGTACTGACTCTAATATTGTTGGGAATGCAGTATATAGAGATCTTCCCATCTGGCCAACTACCAGATGGAGAAGGCACAGAGGTAAACTACTTCCACATCTGTCCACGTGGTAGAATTTTTATGAATTATTATTGACTCATGCATTAGTACAGCTGTTGAACATCCCGGGACATACTGCAGGCTACTTGCACAGCAATATGGCAATCAACTAGTTGATGAACAAGCAAAGCAAGCTGTCACGATTGACCTTACTATGGGAGGGGAGGCCTGGGTTTTACTAGTAACTAAGTAACAAATACAAAATAACCAGGGTGATATTTTAAGAATTCGCCTGGATTTCCAACTTAGTATAAATATAAAGCTGATGGTGAAGTTATGGTTTAGCAATGCAGCACTAAAAAAAGACAAAAAACAAATACCTCCTGCCCACAATTAGGAAGCACTGAGTCAAGACAACTACCAAGGATTTGGACACAATCATGGTGCTGGACAAGCCACCATGTTTATACTAGTGGCCTTACATGTTGAGGGATTGTAAGCAATTCATTGCAAATTATAAAGCATGCCTGGATAATAATAAAGGAGCAGGCAGAAGACCATCTCCTCTCTTTCTTTCTTTCTTTTTTAATCTTTTTATTAGTTTTCAAGTTCATAAACATAATAACAACAGTGATATAAAGAGATTGGAATTACATTATTGGTATAAACATATACAAGAGAAACTACAAATAGTACAAGTGTTATAAACTTCTAAACTCTTGATATAATTAATCATGAAGAGAAAGAAAAAGAAAAAAAAATCACAAAGAACCCCCCCAAAAAAACAAAAAGAAAACCAAACAGTACAAAACAGGGCTGAACCAATATATTAGATTGAATACATTCATTAATGTCATCAACTCCGCTCCTCTATTCATATATTCTAAGTTAATAAAAAGGATTTGGAAAAGGTCAAACTACATCATATGAAAATGTTGAATAAATGGCTTCCAAGTCTCTTCAAATTTAACCGAAGGATCAAAAATGACACTTTTGATTTTTTCTAAATTTAAACATGATATAGTTTGAGAAAACCATTCAGATGTAGTAGGAGGATTGGTCTCTTTCCAATTCAATAAAATGGACCTTTTGGCCATTAATGTAACAAATGCAATCATACGACAGGCTGAAGAGGATAAATATCTATGTTCCATCTTTGGCAAACCAAAAATTGCTGTAATAGGATGGGGTTATAAATCAAAACGCAAAGCTGTTGAAATGATATCAAAGATATGTTTCCAAAATTTTTCCAAGAGAGGGCAGGACCAGAACATATGAGTCAAAGAGGTCACCTCAGAGTGACATTTGTCACAAATAGGATTTATATGGGAGTAAAAACGAGCTAGTTTATCTTTAGACATGTGGACCCTATGCACTACCTTAACTTGCATCAGCGTATGTTTAGCACATATAGGGGAAGAACTAACGAATTGAAAGTTTTTCTCCTGTTTCTCTGTTGGCAGGTGAAGTTGAAGTTCCCTTTCCCATTCATTTTTAATTTTATCAGATATACCTGGCTGTATTTTCATAATTATATCATAAATAGTTGTTATTAATCCCTTCTGTTAAGGATTTAAACCTAAATTTATTTTCTGTGATATCAATGGGTATGAAATCGGAAATGTAGACAGCATGGTATTTAAAAAGTTTCTTATTTGTAAATATCTAAAAAAAATGGGATCTGGGCAAGTTATATTTATTAGACAACTGTTCAAAAGGCATGAAACAGTTATTCAAAAATAAGTCACAGAAACATGTTATACCCTTCATTTTCCATATCAAAAAGGCTTAATCTGTAACAGAGGGTTGGAAAAAAAATTAGATATAACAGGGCTTGATAATATAAATTTGCTTAAACCAAAAAATTTACGAAATTGGAACCATATTCGTAATGTGCATTTAATTATTGGATTAATCATTTGTTTATTCAATTTAGAAAACACAAAAGGCAGCGAAGATCTTAAAATAGAAACTAATGAAAACACTTGTACAGAGTAATTTTCGAGGTTTACCCATTGTGGACTTGGAATTATATCCCAATTTTGTGTCCAAAATATAAAATATCAAATATTAATTGCCCAATAATAGAATCTTAAATTTGGCAATGCTAAACCACCATATTTCTTGGACTTCTGCAGATATTTTTTACTTAACCTAGGATTTCTATTCTGTCATATATAAGAGGAAATTTTAGAATCAATAGTATTAAAAAAAGATTTAGGAATAAAAATTGGTACAGCTTGAAATAGATATAAAAATTTAGGTAGAATAATTATCTTAATAGCATTGATTCGGCCAATCAGTGATAGAGACAATGGAGACCATTTAGTAGGCAATTGTTTAACCTGACTAATTAATGGTAAAAAATTGAGCTTGAATAAATCCTTATGCCTCTTCGCAATTTTAACCCCCAAATAAGTGAAATAGTCAGTAATCAATCTAAAAGGTGAACATCTATAAATGGGAGCCTGCATATTTAATGGAAAAAGTTCACTCTTGCTAAGATTCAATTTATAACCAGAAAAACTACTAAACTGAGCAAGCAAAGATAACACTGCCGGAATGGATTTCTGAGAGTTAGAAATATATAATAGGAAATCATCTACATATAGTGATAATTTATGTATCTCAATCCCACGGGTAATACCAAATATATTAGGAGAGGGACGAATATCAATAGCTAATGGTTCCAGGGCAATATCGAATAATAATGGACTAAAAGGGCAACCCTGCCTAGTGCCACGGAATAATTGAAAAAGGGGAGATCTTTGGTTATTGGTAAATACTGACGCCAAAGGAGTAAGGTATATCAATTTAATCCAAGATATAAATATCGGACTAAAATTGAATATCACAAGCGTATTAAACAGATATGACCATTCAACTCTATCAAAAGCTTTCTCAGCGTCCAATGAGATGACAAGTTCTGGAGTTCTAGGTGAAGAAGTATAAACAATATTCATTAATCTCCTAATATTAAAGAAGGAGTAACAATTTTTAAGAAGTCCAGTCTGATCAACAGAAATAATTTGAGGCAATACATTCTCCAGTCTTGTTGCCAATATTTTAGAAAAAATCTTAGAATCCACCTTCAGCAAAGATACAGGCCTGTAAGATGCACGTTCAGTAGGATCCTTATCTTTTTTAAGAATTAGGGAATTAGAAGCTCAATAAAAATATTGAGGTAATTTACCGATAGATACTGCATCCTTAAAGATTCTACATAACCAAGAAGAAAATACAGTAGAAAAGGATTTTTAAAATTCTACTGTATAACTGTCTGGACCAGGTGCTTTACCTGAATTCATTGAGAAAATAGCATTCTTTATTTCTTCTACCGTAATAGGTAAATCTAATTTTAAACGTTCATTGGGTGGTAATTTTGGAATATTCAATTTCTTTAAAAATTCGCGCATTATATTGGAATCATCAGGAAATTCTGATTGGTATAAGGAAGTATAAAATTCTTGAAAGGATTTATTTATCTCATCATGATCAACTGTCAGAGTACCATCGTTTTTACGAATCTTAACAATCTGGTGTTTAACCGAAGCAGATTTCAGTTGATTAGCCAGTAGTTTCCCAGTTTTATCACCATGTATATAGAATTGACTCCTAGTTTTAATTAATTGATTTTCAATCAAAGTTGATAGTAATAGACTATGTTCCATTTGAAGTTTGACTCACTCTTTATAAAGCTCCTGATTAGGAGCAATAGAATATTTCTTGTCAATTTCTTTAACCTTGTCAACCAGTTTAAGTATTTCATTATTAGTTTGCTTTTTCAATCCAGCAGAATATGAAATAATTTGTCCACGAATATATGCTTTAAAAGTCTCCCATAGTACCCCGCTGGAAATTTCCTCTGTAAAATTCGTTTTTAAAAAAATTAATCTGTTCCTCAATAAAATTAACAAAGTCCAAGTTCTGAAGCAAAGTGGTATTAAATCGCCATTGTCTAGTACTAGAAGATGTATCCATTGACTTAATAGATAGTTTCAATGGCGCATGATCAGAAACAGCAATGGAACCATATTTGCAGTCAACAACAAGTGGAATTAATCGAGAGTCAATAAGAAAGCAATCAATTCTAGAATAATGATGATATAAATGTGAAAAGAATGAGAACTCTTTATCGTTGGGGTGTAAGAATCTCCAAAATTCTGAAGTTCCAGAGTCCACCATAAAAGAGTTAATAAGAGTAGCCGATTTATTTGGAAGTGCCTGATCAGACATAGATCTATCCATCAAAGGATTTAAACAGCAGTTAAAATCTCCACCGATAATCAACATATAATCATTTAAGTTAGGAAGGGATGTAAAGAGATGTTCAAAAAATTCAGGACAATCAACATTTATAATTTAAACATTAACCAAAACAACTTTTTTGTTAAATAACAAACCAGTAATTAGCAAAAATCTACCATTCGGATCTGAAATAGTCTCATAATGCACAAATGAAATTGAAGGATCTATAAAAATAGAAATGCCTTTCACTTTGGCCTGTTAATTCGAATGGTACTGTTATTTCTTCCAAAACCTAAAAAAATGTTGATTATCCTCCATCCGCACATGAGTTTCTTGTGCAAAAATAATATGAGCATTCATCCTTTGGAATACTTTAAAAATTTTCTTCTGTTTAATCGGGTGGTTTAAACCATTTGTATTCCAGGAGACCAAACTAGTAATCTTATCCATAGTACTGAAATCGAACATACGGCATGTAAAGGATGAAGCAGAATACAAACTCATGACCCCAGAAGAGGAAAAAAGGTTCAAAGAGGAACCACAAGTTACGACATTTCGGACATTTTGGTAGTTTCAAGTCAGCCCATTTAGAGAAAAAATCTAAATTAAAAATGAGAACAAAAATATCACCCCCCAACAAAAAACCCGGAAAAAAGCCAGAAAGTGGCCAATGCTAAATCGAATGCTAAATCTAACCCCATCTCTCCAGGAGGCAACCCAAAAGAAATGTTTTTCTTAAAAAAAACACCATCTCCTACAAGACAAATTAGCAGCAACTTTATTATATAGCCCATTTCCAGCATCCCAAGGCAACCCACCTTATTGGAATCCTAATAAGGATATTCTTGTGATAGCTGATCTCTGTAAGGGATATATAGTGTACGATTATTTTCCATGACCTCTTGTAGTGAGGATGCAACCACCACAGAATTCCAGAACTCCATATTGCCACATGCTGGCATCCCAACTGTGTACATGCCGACCAAGAGTCTTCCATGATTGGTAAAGACTGTCAGGCCATGTGCAAACAAACAGGCATACAAGTGAAGTGCAGAGCTCCATTCCAGCCATAATCGAGTGACATGGTGGAGCAAGTGAATCATAGCCAAATTGGCTCTATTCTAGAGGCAAAGTATTTTGTGTCTGCTCAGACCTTGTTGGGGGCCTGGTGCAGAAAATGCAGGGGCCCTAACAGAGCTATTTAAAAAGTCCTTAGTCACAGGTGAGCTGTCAGAGAGAGGACTAGAGTCATAGAGTAGTACAGCACAGAAACAGGCCCTTCAGCTCATCTAGTCCATGCTAAAACCACTTAAGCTGCCTACTCCATTGACCTGCACCGGAACCATAGCCTTCCATACCCTACTGTCCATATACCTATTCAAACTTCAGTTAAACATTGAAATCAAACTTGCATGTACCACTAGTACTCACAGCACATTCCACACTCTCTTGACCCCATCACGTGATCGGCAACAATGAATATATCAAGTCAGGAGTTATAAACAAACAAACATTTATTAAACCCTGATAAACAATGAAAACACAAACAAAAACCCTAACCGGAAGTAAACGGCTATGCGGCCATTCGATAAACAGCTACTCAGTACTAGTTCTTAAAGCGATAAATTCAAACACAGTTTCTCAAATGGTAAATTTTAAAGTCCAAGAGATTTATATAGTCAATTAGGAGAGGCTTTCATGAAGTAACGAACTCATCAAAGACACGACGTCACTGCCACTCCCAGTCGGATTCTGCCTTGTCCACATAATTCACGACGATGGAAATAGAGGTTTTAAAGGCACTGACCTTCCTCCATATAAGAGATCCTGCGCAGCCTTTTTGCCACTTTTAGCAGAGACTATCTCATGCAGATCACTTTCTTGAACGAATTCAATAATGATCGATCCTTTCTAAACCTGTTGAACGCCTCCTCAGGGTCCAGTCTTCATTCTCCACTGTTACTGAAAAGATACATTAACAAACCTGGCAGTGAACCTAAACACTGGTCCTGCACTCTCCATATATTTCTATTATGTGCCATTTGTGTCAAGAACTCAGAAGTTCATATTAGGTCACCGATTAACATAGTACAGAAACAGGCTATTTGGGGCAATTTGTCTGTGCTGACCATGATGCCTATCTACACTGATGATATTTGCCTGCATTAGGCCTCTATCCCTTTACACCATCCCTGTCCAAGTACAAGCTCAATTGTCTTTTAAAATATTGTCATTTTTTTTTCTGTCACCATCACCTCCTGAAGCAGCTCATTCCAGATAACCACCAGCCTCTGCGTGAAAAAACTTACCCCCTCAGATCTCCTTTATATTTCTCCCCTCTCACCCTAAACGTGTTCCATCTAGCTTTAGGATCCACTGCCTCAGGAGAAATACTATCTACCCTATGTATAGCCCTCCTAATTTCATAAACCTCTTTCATGACACTCCTCAGCCTCTTATGTTCCAGTGAAAGCAAACATACTACCCAGACATTTCTTCTCCTCCCTACCATCAGACAGAAGCAACAAAAGCCAGAATGCATATACATCCAATCTCAAGAAGAGCTTTTACATCACTGTTAGGACTATTGAGTGGTCCTCTCGTACAATCGGGCAATCCTCCTAATCTAAAGGTACAGATACATATAATCGTTCCGTGAAAATGGCGACATAGATAGACAAGGTGGTGAATGAAGAAAACATCTGGCATGCTTCCTTCATCAGTCAGGGCATGGAGTTTAGGGGTTGGGGAGTCTTGTTACATGATGTTGGTGAGACTGCACTTTGAAATTTGGGTGCAATTCTGATCACCAGGGTATAGGAAGGATGCAATTAAGTTTCACAAGGATGTTACCAGGACTGAAGAGCCCAAGCTATAAGGAGAGACTGGATAGGCCAACATGCCGTTTGAGTTCTAAGCTGCTTGCTGCACCTACACATTTGACTTCAGTGACTACTTCCTTTTGTTTACTCAGCCATCAGGATTTAATGTTGTCTGAGAGTTTTTCACATTTATCCATATTATATTGCATCTACCTTGTATTCAGTCAAATCAACTTGTATAAATTATCTTGTTTTCTTTCTCTCCTCCTCCTAACTTAATCGTAATTATTTTCATACCATTTCCTACAGCACCCCATTAGATCACCATGACTACCAATTACGACTCATTCATTTTAAATCTCTTTCCTATCTATCAATGATTGTATGGGGTGGGTGGGCTAAACTGACATTATTCTTCAATTCTTGTGCTTTAATTTTGAATACTGATCACTTGTCTGTAACTCTGATGAACACGCAGCCAAACTTTTAATTTGCTTGTTCTGACATTTGTGTTCCCCCATTAGAAATTCTATAGTTTATTACCAGAAGGAACTTACACTATTTTTAGGATAATTGTGCGAGTTTTACTGTCAGCTTCTATGTTCCTTCAAATTAATCTAATGCTTTTCTTCTTGCTCTCTTAATCAATCTCTTAGTCTATTTTTGCTTAATTCTAACCTTTTCCCAATTCTCAGCCTTCGCTGCCTTTTCTAGCAACTTTATATGATTTATGATTCCACTTCCTTTCATTAGCCATGGTTGGTTTACTTTTCTGTTTGCATTACTGTGCCAGAAACTAATTCAGTGGATTCTGGTTAGTTAGCCCATCAGATAATCATGGCAGCCACTTATTCAGGACAACTTTTATGGAACAGAAACTAATTGAGAAAATAACCATGATTCCATTTGTTCATTTGGAACATTATGCCTCTTAATTGGGATAGGAAGCTGTTGAACAGTTTCTAGCTAGCGCCTATGACGTGAACTTGTGTGGCCGTTAGACACTATAGTTTGCTTAAAGTGAACAGTTTTTAACTAGAATTAGTTGTGTGTGTTTCTGTTCAAAAAGGAGTGAATTTTGTCACCCTATAGTTGTCAAGAAATAAGCATTAAGACAATTTAGAATTGTTTTGCTCACTGAGGTTTCAAGCATTCAGGCTTGGAGATGCTAAAACTGGTTGGGAGTTGAAATGAAAGATTTCACTACTTCAATAACTTAGGAATTATAAAAAATTTGAAGGTATCAACAATCACCTTGAATGGTACAATGAAAATGAAGATTTGGATGATGCAATTATCAGAAGTATTGCATGAAGTCAGTCCATTATCCGCACTAGGTGTCCGTGAAATTTTGTTCATTTGCAGTCTATCAAAAGAATATGGTAGCAAGTTGGTTGCCTGTCATATCAGATGATGACAGTGAAATCTGTGTGGGAGGGTTTGTAAAGTGTTTGCACTGGGGCAACTCTCGACCTCACAAGTCCGGGTCCGGTGTCACGAGTAGTCATCACAAATTGGGATCTTCTTTGGCTGCAGTTGATGACCATGGCTTATTTTGTGCCTTATCATGCCCTTTGCTCTCCACAAAGCATTTCAGAACTGCCTTCATTGGCCAGTGGATCTCACTGTTGATCTCAGCCGCCCAGTCTGCTGGAGCAGAATTCAGATGTTAGGACAGGTATGCCTGCCATCCACCCTCACCTGGTTTAGCCCAGCTGTCATGTGCAAACAGCTACTTGGAGCTACAGGTGAGAGGTGAGTGTCTAGTGGGGACCAAAGATGAGTAAGCTGCCCCAGACTGGACACGACAAGCCCCTCTCCCTAGACTCCCTGTACACAGCACTACACACTCAATTAATTCCTCTGTTGATAGCTATTAAGAATTAATACAGCTTTTTTTTTAGCACTGTAATAGTATTCATAGTGCATCTATCCTGCATTACATTTAAATGCATAATTTGTTACTCAGTTAAATAGTAGTGTGTCTTTTTTATATCTTTTTAACTACTTCCTTGAAACTGCAGCTAATTGGGGCAGATGCTTAGTTGGGACAAAATATACTGGTCCCGATGTGTCCCAATTAACTGGAATCCACTTTATGTAGGTGTTGCAGACACTATAGACTCCAGTTACCAGAATTTGAGGGATAAAATCAGCAAACAAGGGAACTCCATGGGTCGGAACTATCTGTTGAGTCAAGAAGACAATCAATGTTTTAGAACAAGACTCATCTGACTGGCGGACCAAGAGGTCCAGATGAAGAGTTTTGATCCAAAAGGTCAACTGTCCATTTCCTTTACCAGATGTTTCCTGACTGTCTTATTTTCTTCAGCAGTTTGCTTACTCATGTACATGTTAATTAAATAGCCTTTTCTCTAGTTACTTTGAAAAACACGTCCTTTTCACATTCCAGAAATTCAGCCTCCATGGCTTTGTTGCTACTTCGGATTGACCCCAATCTAAGGTCATCCATGATTGCTGTAATTCATTTGTAACATGTACCAGTAATTTTCTGTTTGATACCATTCCTTTCTTCACCACCACCGTTTTGAGACCTATGGGTAACTTCCAGCAATGTTTCAGAATCAGGCTTATTATCACCAGCACATGACGTGAAATTTGTGTAGCAGTTCAATGCAATACATAATCAAACAGAGAGAGAGAGAGAAAAAAAAATAATAATTTGCTGTCCTTTGCTTAGCTCCACAAAGACTTAAGTTTTTGGATCAACAGCTTTTTCACTCAGATTAATATTTTGTTACACACATCCATTTCCTTTCAAATGCCTTTCCTAACTATCGAATATTTTTGGATATATATCTCCTATCCTTGGCCATCTTACAAATAGGAGTCCATTAGGATATTGTTTATATCTGTTCATAGATTCCCTAACAACCAGTGATCTAAAGACTCTTCCCAACCACAAAAAGAGAACCCTTAGATCAGGAGGCGGGGGGAATTGAAACATGTGCAGAGGGAGCTAAAGGAGAAGATCAAGGTGGCTAAAGAGGAAACCAGGAGAGAGCTGGAGAACAAGCCTGGGCAGAGCAGCACACGGGAGGTGTGGAGAGGCATGAAGAACATCATTGGCTTCAATCAGCTTAGCTGTAGAACTTCAGAATGCAGCTGTGAATGGGCTAATGAGATAAACTAATTCTTCAACAGGTTTGACAATTGCCCTCCTGTTCACACTCCCCTCAGCACACCAGTCCAGGTGCTGAGGCACCCAGTGCTCCCCTCCTCCATCCTCCCCCCTCCAGTTCAACACGTGGATGAACAGCACAGGCTACCGCAGTCTACATCCCGTCCACCTACCATCCACACCTCCACATGCCAACTGCTATTGTCCTGATTTTCACCTCCCCAGCCCCCACCTTCCACCAACTCCCCAGTCATCATGGGCTCACCTTCACTAGTGAGCAGGTGAGAAGGGCTCTGGAGAATCTCACATACACCAAAACATTGGGACTGGATGGTGTGAAAACCAAGGTCCTGAGGGAGTGTGCTGAGCAGCTGCGTGGAGTTCTCCAGTGCATTTTCAATCTGAGTTTCAGCCTGGAAAGGGTCCCGACTGTGTGGAAAGCATCATGTGTGGTCCTAGTACCCAAAAAGGGCCAACAGAAAGCCTTGAATGACTACTGTCCAGTGTCCCTGGGCTCACACATTATGAAGATCCTAGAGAGGCTGGTCCCGGCTCACCTCCCGCCCCTGGTCAGATCAGCCCTTGGTCCCCTGCAGTTTGCCACTCAGGAACACATTGTAGTCGGCGATGCTGTCAACAATTGCTGAACAGAGCTTACTCCCATTTAGATAATCAGGGCAGCACTGTGAGGGTCATGTTTTTTGATTTCTTAAGTGCCTTTAATACCATACAGCCCTCATTGTTGGGGGAAAAGCTCATGTTGGCACTTCCATTGTATCCTGGATAATGGACTGCCTGAATGGCAGAGCATAGCTTGTGTGGCTTCAGAGCTGTGTGTCAGACATGGATATAAGTTGCACTGGAGCCCCACAGGGGACTGTACTGGCTCCCTTCATGTTTACCCTGTGTACCTCGGACTTAGATACAATATCGAGTCATGTCATCTGCCAAAATTTTTCTCTGATGTCTCAGCAAAGGTTGGGTGTATAAAGGGAGGATGGAAGGACGAATACAGGGCTCTGTTGGAGGACTTTGTCAAGTGGTGCAGGTTGAATCATCTGCAGCTCAACATCAGTAAGACAAAGGAGATGGTGATGGACTAGGAAGACTAAGCCTGCATTGCTCCCTGTTACCTTTGATGGAGAGGACCTGGATGTGGTGAGGACCTACAACTACCTTGGGATGTACCTGGATGGCAGACTTGAGTGGAGCACTAACACAGAAGCTTTGAAGGATACAGGCCTCTCCTTCACATGTTCTACCAATCTGTGCATGCCTGGACAATCTTCTATACGGTGGTGTGCCGGGACAATGGCATCGACATGGGTAATGCCAATAGGTTCAAAACACTGATTAGAAAAGCTTGCCCTGTTATAGGAGTCAAATTGGACACACTGGAGGCTGTGGTAGAACAAAAGACCCTCCGGAAAATCCCGACAATTCTGGACAATGTTTCTCATCCTCTGTATGCCACCTTGGCTTAACAGAGGAGCACTTTCAATTATATACTAATACAAAGCTCTAAAGAGCGCTGTATGAGATCATTCATACCCTCAGCCATTAGGCCGTATAATGAGTCAACCTACAGCCTGGGAAGTGATGACCCCCTTCTGTTAGACTCTTTGAGGTAACTTATTTTTTATTCTTTCTTACTTCTCTTCTAATATTTGTAAATCTGTGCATTTGTAATGCTACTGTGATAGTATAATTTCCTTTGGCATCAATAAAGTATCTATCTATCTATCTATCTATTTATCTATCTACATGAATTTGTGCTATTAATTGTCTATCTTATCATACATGAATAATTAAGGCAGCAAACTCATACTTGCAGGAGATAATGAGATGACCATAACTACATCAAACAGGCCATATGTTCTGGTAAAAATCTTTATTAGTCATAACATAAAAAGTAAAACAGTATAGCAGATTACAGACTCTTCAGCCCATGATGTTGTGTTGGCAACCTACCCCAAGATCAATCTAACCCTTCCCTCACATAAATAACTCCATTTTTATTTCACACATGTACCTTTCTAAGATGCTCTTAAATGCCCTAATATACCTGTCTCCAGCATGACCCCAAGCACTGTGTTCCATGCCCTTAGACCACAAGATATAGGCCATTTGGTCCATCAGGTCTGTTCCGCCATTCAATCATGGCTAACCACTTTTTTCTCCTCCTTAACACCATTTCCCGGCCTTCTCCTTGTAGTCTTTGATGCCACGTCCAATCAAGAATCTAACAATCTCTGCCTTAAATACACCCAACGACCTGGCCTCCACAGCTGCACGTGGCAACAAATTCCACAAATTCACCACCCTTTGGCTAAAGAAATTTCTCTGCATCTCTGTTTTGAATGGATACTCTTCTGTCCTGAGGCTGTGCCTTCTTGTCCTAGACTCTTCCACCATGGGAAATATCCTTTCCACATCTTACTCTGTCTAGGCCTTTCAACATTTGAAAGGTTTCAATGAGATCCCCCCTCATCCCTCTAAATTCCAGTAAGTACAGATCCAGAGCCATCAAATGTTCCTCATATGAAAACTCTTTCATTCCTGGAATCCTCCTTGTGAACCTCCTCTAGACTCTGTCCAATGCCAGCACATCTCTTCTAAGTCGAGGAGCCCAAAACTGTACACAATACTCAAGGTAAGGCCTCACCAGTGCCTTATAAAGCCTTAGCATCACATCCCTGTTCTTGTATTCGATACCTCTTGAAATGAATGCTAACATTGCATTTGCCTTCCTCACCACCAACTCAACCTGCAAGTTAATCTTTAGGGTGTTCTGCACAAGGGCTCCAAAATCCCTTTGCACTTCAGATTTTTGAATTTTCTCCCCGTTTAGAAAATAGTCCATACGTTTATTCCTACTACCAAAGTGCACGACCATGCATTTTGCAATATTATACTTCAGTTGCCACTTTCTTGCCCATTGTCCTAATCTTTCTAAGTCCTCTGCATCCTACCTGTTTCCTCAACACTACCGGCCCCTCCACCAATCTTTGTATCATCTGCAAACTTGGCAATGAAGTTATCTATTTCATCATTTAAATCATTTATATACAGCATAAAAAGAAGTGGTCCCAAAACCAACCCCTGGGGAACACCACTAGTCACTGGCAGCCAACCAGACAAGGATCCTTTTACTCCCAGTCACTGCCTTCTTCCAATCAGCCAATGCTCTAACCATGTTAGTAAATTTCCTGTAAAACAGGTCCACAGTCCCATATCCAAAATTCTGAAATCCGAAAAGCTCTGAAAACCGAAGTTTTTTCTCGTGGAGTGTGGAACGTGTCGTAACAAGGCTTGTTTGGCGCGCCAACAGCTGACATCACTCAGGTGTGAAGTGGCAGCACTAGCAGAGGCTGCCAGACATCAGTTGTGGCTCAGTTCGTACTGGTTACACATGTACTTAGCTTACTTTGAACCTGTGTATGTCCTAGAGTATTTATTCCAATTTATTCCAATAAGTCATTTACCACGTGTTTGATTCGGTTCATTTGAAGCTGTATATTTTTATGTTTTATTGAATGTTTTTGTTGGAAATAAAATGTACTAGTGTATTTATGGTCTATAATTATCCAACTATTTCATTTATTAATATATTACTCTATAAATAAACTGAAATAGTATTTGTAAAAGAGCGCGGATCGGGAAAACCCAGAAGTTCTCTCTCCAGCACTCATTGTTGAGCATATACAGACTTTTTTACTTGTCATTACTCCCTAAACAGTACAGTATAACAACTATTTACATATCATTTACATTGTATTAGGTAGTGTATGTAATCTAGAGATGATTTAAAGTATACGGGAGGATGTGCGTAGGTCCGGAGCTCCTCCAGGTCCTAAAGTCTACCTGCACCGAGTCAGGTTAATTATCAATATAATTATCAATTTTCTGAAATCCGAAAAGTTCTGAATTCCGAAATGCAACTGGCCCAAAGGATTTTGGATAAGGGATTGCGGACATGTACCACAGGCTCTTAATTTGGTAAGAGAACTCAAGTGTGGCACCTCGTCAAAGGCCTTCTGAAAATCTAAATATACAATATCCACTACATCCCTTTTATATATCCTACTTGTAATCTCCTTAAAGAATTCCAACAGGTTTGTCACGCAGAATTTTCTCTTAAGTAAACCATGTTAATTTTCTCCGATCTTGCCTGCATCACCAAGTACTCCATCACCTTCTCCTTAACAATTGACTCCAACATCTTCCCAACCACTGAGGTCAGGCTAACTGGGCTATAATTTCCTTTCTGTTGCCTTCCTGCTTTCGTAAAGATTGGACTGACATTTGCAATTTTCCAGTCCTCTGGCATCACGCCAGAGTCCAATGATTTTTGAAAGATCATTTCTAATGCCGCCACAACCTCTAATGCTACCTCTTTTAGAACCGTAAGGTTCAGTTCATGTGGTCTGGGTAATTATGTACTTTTAGATCTTTCAGCTTTTTGAGCACCTTCTCCTTGTAATAGTAACTGCACCCACATCTCTTCCTTCACCCATTACTACAGCTGGCACAATTAAGACTGATGCAAAATACTCATTTAGTTCATCTGCTAACTCCTTGTACCCCGTTATTATTTCTCCTGCTTCATTTTTTAGCGGTCCTATATCCACTCTCAGCTCTCTCTTATTTTGATACTATCCACTTTGATATTATTTGCTAGCTTGCTTTCATATTTCATCTTTTCCCTTCTAATGATTCTTTTAGTTGCTCTCTGTAGGTTTTTAAAAACTTCCCAACCCTCTATCTTCCCACTAATTTTTGTTTTGTTGTATGCTCTCCCTTTTGTTTTCACATTAGATTTGACTTCCCTTGTCAGCCACGGTTGTACTATTTTGCCATTTGAGTGTTTCTTTACTTTAGGAATACACATGTCCTGCACCTTCCTCATTTTTCCCAGAAATGCACACCATTGCTGCTCTGCTGACAACCCTGCCAGCAGCTCCTTCCAATTTACATTGGACAATTCCTCTCTCAAACCACAGTAATTTTCCTTACTCCACTGAAATACTGCTACATCAGACTTTACTTTCTCCCTATCAAATTTCAAATTGAACTCAATC
This sequence comes from Mobula birostris, assembly GCF_030028105.1. NCBI lineage: Eukaryota > Metazoa > Chordata > Chondrichthyes > Myliobatiformes > Myliobatidae > Mobula > Mobula birostris. The sequence goes on from NC_092371.1 coordinate 18,153,888, forward strand.
ATATCGTGGTCACTGGTTCCTAAGGTTTCTTCTACCTTAAGTTCGCTAATCACCTCCAGTTCATTACATAACGCCCAATCCAGTATGGCTGATCCCCCTAGGAGGCTCAATGACAAATTGTTCTGAAAAGCCATCTCTTAGGCATTCAACAAACTCACTCTCTTGAGATCCATTAATAACCTGATTTTCCCAATCGACCTGCATGTTAAAATATCCCATGACTGTCATAACATTGTCCTTTTGACACGCTTTTTCCATTTCCTGTTTTAATCTGTGGTCCACCTCCCAGCCACTATTGTGAGGCCTGTATATAACTGCCAAGAGGGTCCTTTTACCCTTGCAGTTTCTTAACTCAACCCACAAGGATTCAACATCGTCTGATCCTATGTCACATCTTTCTACTGATTTGATGCTATTCTTTACCAGTAGAGTCACGCTTTCCCATTTGCCTACCTTCCTCTCCCTCTGATATAATATGTAACATTGTAGCTCCCAACTACAACCATCCTTCAGCCACGATTCATCATACCTGGATACGCTTACCACACCTTACGTAAAAACTTCACTCTGACGTTTCCCCTCCAATTATATTCTTAAAATTAAGCCAATTCTGAATCCACGCAACCAGGTTTTCCTAAAGCCCATGCTTAATGAGTTTCTGAATGAGCCTACCATGGGTAACTATATCTGATGCTTCATGAAAATCCATATACAACACACCCATTACTCTACCTTCATCAACTTGATTGTCACTTCCCTGAAGAAGTCAACCAGGCTCGTGAGGCATGAACTGCCCCTTAGAAAGCCATGCTGACTACCACTAATCAGACCATACTTCTCATTATGTTTGAAAATACTGTTTCTATGAATCCTTACCAATGGTTTGCCCACCATAGGTAGGAGACTCACTGGTCTCTAATTCCTAGTATAATCACTATTAACTTTCTTGTAGAAAGGAATAAAATTTGCCCCCCTCCAATCTACTCCTACTTCTCCTGGATCCAGTGAAGATGTAAAGATTATTGGCAAATGTGCAGCAATCTCCTCTGTCATTTCCCATAATCACCTGGGGTATATCCCATCTGATTGTGGGGACTTTTCCATCCTAATGCTTTTCAGAAGATCCAGCACAATTTCTATCTCACCTTCGACATGTTCTAGCTTATTAGCCTGTTCTACAGAGGCAATACCACTTAGGAATATAATGGCTAAAACTGTAATAAAGGCTCTTATAAAACTTTTTACTTACCTTGGGTTGCCTAAGGAAATACAATCTCATCAAGGTAGTAATTTTATGTCAGGATTGTTCCAGCAGATAGCTTATAAACTGGGAGCAAAACAGATGACCTCGTCTGCATACCATCCAGAATCGCAAGGAGCCTTGGAGAGGTTCCATTCTACCCTCAAAACTATGATTAGGGTGTATTGTGTGGAAAATGAAAATGATTGGGATGAGGGTGTACATTTACTTCTATTTGCAGTACGGGAGTCAGTGGAGGAATCCTTAGGTTTTAGTCCTTTTGAATTTGTGTTTGGGCATAGAGTTAGAGGAGCAAAAGAACAGTGGATTAATAAAAAGGTACATACTAATTTGTTGGATTATGTTTTAAAGTTTAAAGAAAAATTACATAAAGCTTGCAGCTTAGCTAGGGAAAATTTAAAATCGGCTCAGGAGAAGATGAAAACTTGGTGTGATAAGGAAGCTAGAGGGATTCTCCAGGAGGTGCTCATGGTGTGAGGTACATTTTGGTTTCGCTCCATTCCCTTTACTTCTTTTACCTGTAACCACCCTTATTTACTCTGTTTATACCTACACTAAAAGGTTTATACCACAGATATATCATTGAACTTTGATTTTAACTCGCTGGAAATGCAGACCAGAGTACGAGAAGTTAAAAATGAGAAAGACTCCAACGGCAACGGGAAAAAAAGATGGCCATCATAAAGCATCTAAGCAAATACCATTAACTTTTGAAACAATGTCGAATCTTCTGGAGGAAAAAAAATTAATCAAAGACTTGCTGTGTTTGAAGAAGTTTTGAAGATGATTCAAGATGACATTAGATTATTTAGACGTGAAATTAATCAACTTCAAACTAGAATTTCAGAACTGGATGCCGCTGGTCGGCAGATTGAAGCTCTGGAAAAAAAATCTAGCTTTGACATACCATATGTTGGAAGGTTATAAATCCAAGATTATTGATCTCGAAAATCGATCTTGATGACAGAACTTTGAGACGGGCGATCCTACCAAATACTTTTCTCAATTTTTAATGAACGTGTTTGGTTCAAAATTTTTGGAGGCTTCTGCATTGCTCAATCGTGCTGCACCCCAAACCTTCCAGGGAATTTAAACCGAGACCCATTATTATTCAGTTCCATTATGTTCACATTAAGGATCGTGTGATACGAGCTGCCCAGCGGAAAGGTGTGATCGAATTTCAAAGTTTCAAATTTCACCTCGTCCAAGTTTTAGTCCTGAAGTTCTGAGGGAACAGATGGCTTTTAAAACGCAGATGTCAGAATTTTATCGAAAAGGCCTTAAACCAGCGTTGCTGTTCCCAGCGCGTTTGAGAATCGTTCTTGCTGATAACTCACATCGTCTGTTTAAATCTCAGGATGAAGCTCCAAATTTTCTGACAATCAGTGTTCCTCTGCTCCAGACTAATTTACGGACTCTGCTTCAGGACTCGGACTTTCTCAACTTCATTGAGGAACAGATTGACTTTTTCTTTTCAACAAATTTTTGGGAAGAAATTTCCAGCAGGGTATTATGGCAGCGGTCCCCAAACACTGGGCCACGGATCGGTACCGGGCCGCAAAGCATATGCTACCAGGCCGTGAGGAAACAATATGATTTGGCGATAAGAGTCAGCTGCACCTTTCCTCATTCCTTGTCACGCCCACTGTTGAGCCATTATGCATGTGAGGTCATTACCCGCGCGTCACCTATGTCAACGCGGGAAGGAGATCAACTCCTCGAGCTTGCAAATGACAACGGACAGAAAAGTATGTTGGACATAACATCTCTGCCGGTATTCTGGATCAAAGTCAAGGCTAAATATCCTGTGATAGCCATGAAAACACTGAAAATGTTGCTTCCATTTCCAACATTTCTCTGCAAAGCAGAGTTTTCTGTAATGAATGTAACGAAAACTGAATTGCGGAATAGACTGGACGTAAGGAACCCCTTTCGAGTATCACTGTCTCCCATCACCCCTCGATAGGACTGTCTTGTTGCAGGAAAACAAGCCCAGGGCTCCCACTGATTCAGCGATATTGGTGTGTTGCAATGATTTTATATGTTCTTATGGGGAAAATATGTGCTGCGTGTTTAATATCCAAGTGTTACTTAAAATGGTATGATGCTATTGGCTTACTTATATAACTAACCTAGTCCCACCGACCTGCACTCAGCCCATAACCCTCCATTCCTTTGCTATCCATATACCTATCCAATTTTTCTTTAAATGATAATATCGAACCTGCTTCTGCCACTTCTACTAGAAGTTCGTTCAATACTTACTTCAAGCTCCCCTGTCCTCCCCTGATAATTGACTTATCACTATATTCATGCGAGGAAAATATGCGCTGTGTGCTTAATATTAAATTTGTTAGATAAAGCCTTTTAGAAACGAAATTCAGTGTATAAGCCACTTATCACCTATATTGCGGTCGTAATTAACACCTCCCCCCCGGAACTGAATCGCCAAAAACGATTTGCAGGGAAAAAAATCGGCAGGAACACACATGCGCATTGTCAATATTAAACCGGTCCGCAGCGCAAAAAATGGTTGGGGACCCCTGTATTATAGGTTACCTAAAAGCATATATTCATGGACAAATTATTTCATATTCTGCTGGACTGAAAAAGCGAATTAATAATGAAATACTTATGTTGGTTGACAAGATTAAAGAAATTGACAGGAAATATTCTATTGCTCCGAATAAGAAGCTTTATAAAGAAAGAGTTGAACTTCAAATGGAGCATAGTTTATTACTATCATCCTCGATCAAAAATCAATTAATTAAAACTAGGAGTAGTTTTGTATTCATGGTGATAAATCTGGGAAATTACCGGCTAATCAATTGAAAACTGCTTCGGTTAAACACCAGATCATTAAGATTCGTAAAAGAGATGGTACTCTGACGGTCGATCATGATGAGATAAACAAATCCTTTCAAGAAATTTATACTTCTTTATATCAATCAGAATTTCTTGATGACCCCACTATAATGCATGAATTTTTAAGGAAATTGAATATTCCGAAATTACCATCCAATAAACGTTTAAAATTAGATGCATCTATTACAGAAGAAGAAATTAAGGATGCTATTTCCTCAATAAATTCAGGTAAAGCACCTGGTCCAGATGGCTATACGGATGAATTTTTAAAATCCTTTTCTATTATACTTGCCCCCTGATCATGTAGAGTCTTTAAGGATGCAGTATTTATATGTAAATTACCACAATCTTTCTATCGAGCTTCTATTTCCATTTCCCTAATTCTTAAAAAAGATAAGGATCCTACTGAACGTGCATCATATTGGCTTATATCGTTGCTAAATGTGGATTCCAAGATTTTTTCTAAAATACTGGCAGCTAGACTGGAGAAAGTATTGCCTCAAATTATTTCTGTTGATTTATTAAAAATCATTATTCCTTATTTAATATTAAGAGATTAATGAATATTGTTTATACATCTTCATCTAGAACTCCAGAATGCGTCATTTCACTGGACACTGAGAAAGCTTTTGACATAGTCAAATGGACATATTTGTTTAATATGTTTGAGAAATTCAATTTTAGTTCGATATTTATATCTTGGATTAAATTGATATACCTTACCCCTTTGGCTTCGGTATTTGCCAATAACCAAAGATCTCCCTTTTTTCAGTTATTTCGTGGTACTAGGCAGGATTGCCCTCTTGGTCCATTATTATTCGATATTGCCCTAGAACCTTTAGCTATTGCTATTCGTGACTCACCTAGTATATTTGGCATTACCCACGGGAATGAGATACACAAACTATCACTACATGCAGATGATTTATTATTATATATCTCTGAACCTGAAAAATCCATTCCGGCAGTTTTAGCTCTGCTTGCTCAGTTTAGTAACTTTTCTTAGTAAGAGTGAACTTTTCCCATTAAACATGCAGGTTCCCATTTGTAGACGTTCACCAGATTGATTACTGACTATTTTACTTATCTGGGTGTTAAAACTACTAAGAAGCATAAGGACTTATTTAAGTTCAATTTTTTACCGTTAATTAATCAGGTTAAACATTTGTTTACTAAATGGTCCCCATTATCTTTATCATTGATCAGCTGAATCAATGCTAATAACATGATTATTCTACCTAAATTTTTACATCTATTTCAAGCAGTACCAATTTTTATTCCTAAATCCTTTTTTGATACTGTTGATTCTAAAATTTCCTCTTATATATGGCAGAATAAAAATCCCAGCTTAAGTAAAAAATACTTACAGGAGCCCAAAAAAGACGATGGTTTGGCATTGCCGAATTTAAGATTTTATTACTGGGCAATGAATATTCAATATTTAATATTTTGAACACAAGATTGGGATATAATCCCAAGTCCACAATAGGTAAACCTCTGTACAAAAGTTTTCATTGGTTTCTATTTTAGGAACTTAGCTTCCCTTTGTTCTCTCTAAGTTGAATAAACTAATGGTGAATCCAATAGTTAAACATACACTACAAATATGGCTTCAGTTTCATAAATTTTTTGGTTTGAACAAATTTATTTTTATCAGGCCCTATTATATCTAATTTTTTTCCCAACCTTCTGTTATTAGTCAGGCTTTTTTGATATGGAAAATGAAGGGTATAATATGCTTTTGTGATTTATTCTTGGATAACTGTTTCATGTCCTTTGAACAGTTGTCCAATAAATATAATTTGCCCAGATCCTTTTTTTAGATATTTAAAAATAAGAAACTTTTTAAATATTACGTTACCTACCTTTCCGACTTCATACTCAACTGATATCATGGAAAAAAAAATGTAGGTTTAAATCCTTATCAGAAGGGTTTAATCATAACTATTTATGATATAATTATGAAAATACAGCAAGATATATCGGAAAATATTATAAACGAATGGGAAAGGGAACTTCAATCTCACTTACCTATAGAGAAATGGGAGAAAATTTTTCAATTAGTTAGCTCTTCCTCTATATGTGCTAAACATAAGTTGATACAATTTAAGGTGGTACATAGAGTTCATATGTCTAAAGATAAACTAACTCGTTTTTGCTCCCATATAAATCCTGTTTGTGACAGATGTCACTCTGAGATAGCTTCTTTGTCTCATATGTTCTGGTCTTGCCCTCTTTTGGAAAAATTTTGGAAGGATATTCTTAATATTATTTTAACAGTTTTGCACATTGATTTACAACCTCACCCTATTACTGCAATTTTCAGTTTACCAATGATGGATCATAGCTCTTTATCCTCTTCAGCCTGTCGGATGATCGCATTTGTTACATTACAGGCTAGAAGATCCATCTTATTGAATTGGAAAGAGACCAATCCCCATACTACATTTGAATGGTTTCCCCAAACCATATCATGCTTAAATTTAGAAAAAATTAAAAGTGTCATTTTTGATCCTTCGGTTAAATTTGAAGAGACCTGGAAGCCATTTATTCAACACTTTCATTTGATGTAGCTTGACTTTTTCCGAATCCTTCTTATTAACCTAGAATATATGGATAGAGGAGTGGAGTTGACGACATTAATGATAGCATTCAATGTAATATATTAGCCCAGCCTTGTTTTGTTTTGTTTCGATCAGTTTTTGGTTTAGTTTAGATTAGTTTTTTTTCTTGTTTTTTTTTGTTACTTTGGGGTTTTTTCTTTCTTGTGATTTTTTTAATTTTTCCTTTTATCATGATTAACTATATCAAGAGTTTGGGAGGTCTAGTATACTTGTATTATCTATAGTTTTACTTGCATCTGTCCGTTATCAATGATGCAATTCCAGTCTCTTTGTATTACTATTATTACCATGGTTTTGAACTTGAAAATCAATAAAAAGATTAAAAAAGATAAGGAAGCTAGAATGAGGTCATTTAAGCCTGGAGATAAGGTGTTGATTTTTTTCCCGGTGCAAACGAACCCTTTACAAGCTAAATTTCATGGTCCTTATGAGGTTATATCTAAATTTAATGATGTGGATTATTTGAGAAAAACACCAATCGAGGAAAGCCAACACAGCTTTGTCATATAAATATGATGAAACCATATTATGAGAAACAGACTGCTACTATGACTGTTGTGGTCAATAATAATGATTCTGATTCCACTAGGAACTTAATGGATGACTCATCTGAAACTCATTTTAAACCCAACATTATTTCTGCCAGGTTACCGAACTCAACAATTCTGGAAAATATTGTTGAGAAATTAGTTCATTTACAGCAAGAACAGAGGCAGCAGATGAAGCAGTTAATTTTTAAATATAGGGATTTATTTCTGGACGTTCCTAAAAGAACCACAGTAGCTTCACATGACGTAGATGTTAGAGATGCCAAACCCATAAAGCAACATCCATATCGGATGAACATGGAAAAACGTGAACTTGCTGAACAAGAAATTAAGTATAGTACAGAATAATATTATTAGACCTTCTCATTCGAATTGGAGTTCACCGTGTGTTATTGTGCCTAAGCCAGACAGCAGTATTCGGTTTTGTACAGATTACAGGAAGGTGAATGCTGTGACAAAAACTGATGCATATCCTATCCCTAGAGTAGATGATTGTGTGGACAAAGTTGGAAATGTAAAGTTCCTTACAAAGATTGATTTGTTAAAAGGTTATTGGTGTGTTCCATTGATGGATAGGGGTAGAGAGATTTCTGCATTTGTAACACAATTTGGGTTATATGAACATAATGTTCTTCCTTTCCGGATGAAGAATGCACCAGGCACTTTCCAGCGGATGATTAATTCTGTGATTCATGGGTTAAAAGATACAGATGCCTATATTGATGATTTAGTTACAGGAAAAGATACTTGGGAAGCACATATTACTGTGGTGGAGAAACTATCTGAAATGCTTTCAAAAGCTAACTTAACTATTAACTTAGCTAAAAGTGAATTTGGTTATGCCATTGTGACTTACCTTGGTTATGTTGTAGGTCTGGGCTTGGTTAAGGAAAATGGTTAAGGAAATAAATCAAACTCCAATTCAGCAACAAAGTTTGATGTTACAGGAGTATAATATTTTGATAACTCATATTAAAAGTAAAAGATAATGTAATTGCTGACTGTCTATCTAGATGTTAAATGTACAAAGTAATTTTTTTGATGGAGTGGTATTTTAACATTTGTAACACTCATACTGTATATTAGTTTGCAAGGTTCTGTATGATAATACTGTGTATATTGTGTATGTTGTAGATTTTATACATTTGTATTATTTTGTAAATAGTTAGTTGTTAAAATTTTGCAGATAAAAGACCAAAATTTTCCCTTTTTGGAGAAAAGTGTTATATAGCTCGTGGGTATCTTGTGACTGTCTTATGACCATGATGTAATTGAGTATCTTGTGAGCATGATGTAATGGTCTTGTGATGGTTTTCCCACCACTGTGAGGCCACGTGATGATATGTTCTCAACAGGTATAAATGGGAAACCCCTGTTGTTACGTTTGTTGATTCGTTGTTTAATTCGTCAGTTACTCTGTTATGCTGTGTATTCGTCTCATGACGCAGTTTTGGTTTAAGGTGAAGTTTTATTTTCTATTGTAAGTCTAGTATTGGAGAGTGAAGACCTTACTAAAGTATGAGAACGTGAAGGATTGAGTAAAGTTGGTGTTGTTCGGCAGTTTCATAAAGGATCGATCTTATTGAGTCTCGTTCAGAAATAGTGATCTGCATCTGAGATAACCCCTGTAAGATCAGGAAGGTTTTTGCAGTGTTCATTTGCCAGGAAAAGGTCAGTTCCTTTAAGCGGTTTTATTTCCTTTGTTGTGAATCCTTTGGACGGGATCAGCAGTAACATCACGTCTTCGAAGAAATCTGTTTCCAGAGAAGCCTCTCCTTATTGACTGTGTAAATCACTTGGACTTTCGAATTTACCATTTTAAGACTGTGTTCGAATTTACCACTTCAAGAACTGTTCCAGAGTTGCCGTATAGCAGTTAACTTCTGGTTAAGTCAGTCGTTTGAATACTTTTCGTTTTGTTGAGCAGAGTTTAATAAATGTTTACGTTTGTTTTTAAAATCTGACTCGATTCTATATTCATTGTTGCTGGTCTCATGACACCTCCAAGCAATGAATCTGGCTGCAGCTCTTTACAGACTACGGGAGAGTGAGAAGCCAGAAGCCATGATTCAAATTGTGCAAATGGTTCTGTTTATTATCAGAGAATGCATAGTATACAGCGTGAAATACTTGTCTTTGCAGACATCCACGATAAACAGAAGAACCCCAAAAGAATGAATGACAGAAGAATGTTAGCCCTCTGCCCCTCCCCTGTGCAAGCAGCAGCAAGAATCAATGCATCCCCCTCCTCTTCCCCCCACCCATTTCAGCACAATGTGTTAGCGTCCACCAGCCACCAAGCAACAGCAAAGAGAGGCCACCAACTGCAGTCAACACAAACTACTGTTTATTTATTAGTATCAACAGCATACCTAGGAAAACAGATGAAGTCCTGAAGACTGAATGTAGGGAGTTAGGAAAGAAGTGATAAAGCAATACTTCAAACGTAGTAATCTCTGGCTTGGTGCCCATGCCATGTCCCAGTGAGATTGAAATAGATGAATGTATAGCTGAAGTGTTAGTGTAGGGGGCAAGGTATCAGATTTGTAGATCATTTGTAGAAACTAGTGGCAGGTGACTCCCATTAGCTGGGTGAAGACTGGCATATGTCTGTCTTGACAGGCCTGACAGGAATCCCCTTCCAACAGCTGGTGCACAATGGACCAGGACTATCTAGACAGGTCAAGTGGAACTCTTCGATCCAAGGTGAACCTGGAAGGCGCTCAAGGCCTGTTCTCTAGACCATACCCTTCCTGTTCAACCACGTACTACACAAGCCAACCATGGTGACTTGAATCCACCAATCAGCGAACTGTGTACACTGGACCACCATCCAACGTCCTTGGCTCTGGAGGTGCAGGCTCAGGTGGGTGAGTGCTTAAAGCAGATAGGTGTGATCCTGAGGAACGCTGGCAGCTGGAGAAGATAAATAACTGGGTTGACGCAATGGGTAATCTTAAAGGGACCAATGGACTGTGGCTAGAACTTGTGGGAGTCGGTGAGCAGGGATAGATCTTCAGTGGACAGCTAGACATGGTACCCAGGCCAGAGTAGTCTGGCTGGGTACTGACAGCTGTAAGCATGGTAACAATAGGCATGGTTAGCAGCTAGGATGGCCCCCAATAGCCTTTTCCAAGCACTCCAACATTGGAGATCCAGGGCCCGGATGGATGGGACCTATACTGTTGGCTCCTCTGCGGAAAACAGCACGGGTTTGTAACCATGAAGTACTTCAAGGGGTGACATACCTGTTTCAGAGAAGTTATGTAGATTGAGGGGCAGTTTAGCTCAAGGCAGATGCTTCTTCCATGTGGAAGGGTTAAAGGCAGCGAAGCATCGCAGAAACCTCTCCGCTTGCTGATTGGCTCTTTCCGACTGTCCAGTGGTCTGCAGCTGATAGCCAGAGGGCAAACTCACTACAGTGCAGAGGAAGGAGCAGAAGGCTTGCCAGAAGCAGGTTGTGAATTGTGGGCCCCGGTCTGACAAAGTTTGGAGGTGAACTATATGTTGGAGAACAATATCCGCCATCTCCATGGCTGACAGAAGTTTGGGGAGAGCAACAGAGAGGGCATATTGGAGAAGTGGTCCACCACTATCATGATCACTGTGGTCCCATTGGAAGGTGTCAAACCATTAATGAAATCCTGGTAATGTGGAACTGCAGTCATCGAGGGACCAGCAGGAGCTGCAGGAGCCTGAAAGGCCACTGGTTGGAGGAATTGGACTTGGCTCATTGAGGACAGACAGTGATGAACTGATGTACATCTACGATCATGGTGGGCCACCAGAATCAACACTGCAGAAAATCCAGGGTCCTTCGTGTAACTGGATGGCCAGATAGGGTTGAGAAATGGGCCCACTGGACGCTTCAGAGCGCACAGCCACTGGCACATACATATGGTTGTCAGGTGTGTTGGCTGGAGCAGTTTCATGAATTAGGGCCTGGCAGATTGCATTCTCAAGGTCCTAGATGATCAGGATGAGGATCTGGGAGGATGGAATAATGGATTGAGGGTTGATCTCCATTTCAGCTGGGTCAAACTGTCTGCATGAGTGTTCTTGAAGCCGAGTTGGTAGATGATGATGAAATTGAATTGATCAAAGAAGAGGGTCCAGTGAGCCTGATGTGGGTGGAGTTGGTGGGTCTGATGTATGGATATGAGGTTCTGGAGGTCAGTCCAGATCAGGAAGGACTCAGTGTTTCCCGTCAGCCAATGTCTCCATTCCTCCAATGCCCATTGAATGGCAAATAACTCCCTGTCTCCTACTCCATAATGGCATTGTGTGGAGTTGAACTTATTTAATTTATTTATAATTTATTTAGTGAGTCGGTGCTTATGGCCTTTTGAGTCATGCTGCGCAACCTCCAACAAACTGGATAAATGCCAGAATAATCACAGGACAATTTACAAAGACCAAACTGGTATGTGTTTGGACTATCAGAGGAAATTGAAGTACCTGGGGAAAACCCACACGTTCCATGGGAATGTGTACAGACTTCTTATCGAAGACCACCAGAATTGAATTCCAAACACTGGAACAGCCTGAGCTGTAATGGAGTCATGCTATCATGGCAATGAGAATGCACAAGACTGTGTCTTCCATTCTGGTCCTTGCTAGGAGAGGATGGGCCTATTGTCCATGTGAGATTTATTTTAAAAGGTCTAGAGGGGTTAGTATGGTGGTGAAGCTTCTCTTGAGCTCCTCGAAAGTGGGATCCATAGCAGCAGACCAGGTTATCCATGGTGAGGAGAACAGTGATCCTGTTGAGGTTCCTAATGAAACAAGGGTAGAAGTGGAGAAGCCCGAGAAGCACTGTAGCTGTTTAAGGGAGTGTGGTCAGGGCCATTCAGCGATGGCACAAACTTTCTCTGGGTCCATAGTTATGACTTGGGTGAAAGGACGTAATCCAGGAAGAAAATGACTGGGGTGTGAAAATGGCATTTCTCTAACTTGCCGTAGAGTTGGTTTTCCAGGAGATACCGAAAAACTGAAAGGACATGGCAGGCGTGGACTTGGAGGTCCTTGGAGAAGATGAGTTGTTATTTCCCACTTTGGGGATTTGATCTCCCATGATGATGTTCATGTCATGGGTGTGGCGTTTACTCTACCTCCGATTGCAGCAAATGCCCTTTTCTTTAATGTCACTATCGTTGGAGCATAGCACTGAATGACAGTTATGTTCACTTGCTTCCTGTTACCAATTCACTGTTACTATGATCTTCACATTGAGTCGGATTTGTTGTCCATTCATTTTCAATGAATAAAACATTTTGCTACACTGTTTTGGGTGTCTTCAGTGATAGGCATGTCCAAATTGGGAATGAACGTCCAAAGAATTACCTCTTATTTGAAACATGGGATGGCATAAAATTCCTTTAAATGTTGCCTGTAGAACTTTTCCAGATTCTTTCTTGGATGTGGTATAACAGGGTGATAAATTATAGGTGCTCATATTGCTTTCAGAAGGAGAGAAATTAAATTAACATAACATGGTTCAGGTTGATAAAATGCAGTGGAGTTTTCAGGTGCGGTGTGCACTGTAGTAGAATTCAGGAACTAGACTTGTGCAGCATGGATGCTAAACAGGTGTCATCTATAGAACAGAGTACCATAACTGGCTAAGTGCCTTTCGTTGCTAACCATTGTCAGGGGCAGAATCATATTCATAAAAGCTACAATTTGCGTGCTGGGATTTTGCAATAGGATTTTCATCCTGTGTAGAATAGTTACCGAAGCAGTATAGACTGAAATAAACACAATGCTTAATTACGCACATTTCTGCCATCAGTACTTTACAAAGTAACATCATCATTCAGATAAATGAATGCACACTCTCATACACATATAATGAGGACCTCTTCACAAGAATAGACTGAGAATTACAAAAGTTACCAATTTGAATCAATGTTGAGAAGCTATTCAACTCATGAAATAAAAAAATCAATTTAGAAATGACAGAAAAATTAAGGTAAAAACTGGGAATGCATATGTTCACTGCCTTGATGTTATATTCCACTGTTATATGCCCTGCAGGTGAAATCAGCTGTTCCAATTCAAAAAAATCTGCTTTACCGTGATTCCTAATGGATAAAACTGTTTGGATCTCAAACCTACCAGAAACATATACCTCAACTAAAACATTTCTGTGTTTGCTCTCTGCAGTCTCAACTGTATAAGACGGAGATCCTGAGAGGTCAGGTCAGCACGTCTATAGCTGCCTGGCCCATTGAGTTCCTCAAGAACTTTGTGTTTGTTGCACTAAATAGTGCATTGACGTTAATCAAATCAGAATGGGAATGTGCCCAAAATACTCTCTCCATGAATGAAGACTCCAAAACCAAGTTGCTATCGGGAGCTACACTCAGTGGCTACCTTTTTTAGTTACCCCCTGTATGTAATGAAGTGGCCACGGACTGCATGTCTGTGGTCTTCAGCTGTCGTAGCCCATCCACTTCAAGGTTCAACATATTGTGTATTCAGAGATGCTCTTCTACACACCACCTTTGTAACATGTGGCTATTTGAGTTACCGTTGCCTTCTTGTCAGCTTGAGCCAATCTGATTATTCTCCTCCGACCTCTCTCATTAACGAGGTGAGTTTGCCCACAGAACTGCTGCTCATTCGAAATCTATTGTTTTTCGCACCATTCTCTGTAAGCTCTAGAGACTGTTGTGCATGAAAATCCCAGAATATCAGTAGTTTGTGAGATACTCAAACCATCCTGTCTGGCACTAACAATCATCCCACAGTTAAATCACTTAGATCACATTTCTTCTCCATTCTGACATTTGGTATGAACAGCAACTGAGTTTCCAGTTTTTATGTGTTGAGTTGCTGCCACATGATTGGATATTGATATTAACAAACAGGTGTACCTAATAAAGTGCCCACTGGGTGTAGGTAAATTGATAAATAAAATTTAAGAGCAGGGTTACAAATATTCTGAAGATCATTGTCAGCAAATAGTTCTTATCAATCAGAAAGAAGATGACTGTCAAGTCAAATTTGGTGACTCAATGGAGTAAATAACAGATAAATTTTAAGTTCATAATTTACTTCCAATTATCTTCTAATTTTCTGGAAGAAATATAATACGCTGAGAAGCTGCTGTAGTTTGTTTATTTCGCATTTTGAATTGATTATAACTCATTGATCAAAACCATGCACTCCAAGAGCTGGGAAAATTGTCCCTCCATCCATTAGTGATATGGAAGGTAAAATAGATAAAGACTGAAGCAAAAAAAGGGTAGGGAGAGCTCCATAATTGGCACCCTGATTGTCTGCTCATGGGGGTTTATCCTCTTTGGCTCTCCACAGTGTCAAGCTAATGAATCAACTTTACAAAGTACTGTGGAAAACCAGCTTACAAACTAACTGAAGGAACAGTTAGTCCTGACGAAAGGTCTCGGCCTGAAACGTCAACTGCACCTCTTCCTAGAGATGCTGCCTGGCCTGCTGCGTTCACCAGCAACTTTTATGTGTACTTCCTTCAGTTAGTCCTGACGAAGGGTCTCGGCCTGAAACATCGACTGCACCTCTTCCTAGAGATGCTGTCTGGCCTGCTGCGTTACCAGCAACTTTTATATGTGTTGCTTGAATTTCCAGCATCTGCAGAATTCCTGTTTGCGAAAATACATGACTACTGCCATGCAATGAATCTGTTACATAAGCAGATAAATGTAACCAGTAGCAAATAAGTGCATCGGTAGCATAAGGTATTTTTAATCATAGGACAAACTGGGACTAGTGTGTACATGTTCCTGTTTTCTACACTCAGTGCAAACATGCTGATTATGAAAGACTGTCTGCTGTCTACAAGTCTAAACTTAGAACTTAGGGTTACAAAAGTTCATTGGGTGACAAAGTTCAAGTAAAAAAAATGCAAGTTAACTACAAGTTTTGTGAATCCAGTTAGATATACCAGCCATCTTCAGCACCATTCTGGTGGTCCACAGCAAGTGGTAAGGGCCTTTTCACCTCAGTGAAAGAGAGTCTTTTTCTAGTGATTTGCCAAATGCATAATCCCCTGGTTTAGAGTGGTGAGTATAACTTCCCCTCGTCTGGGCAGCGCCTGTACTACTTTCCCATGATTTGCCCGTATTGCCTGACAGAGAGCTTGGGAGTACTGCAAAGTAACCTCATCTGCCCAGATGAGCCCACTCTGAGTGGGTGCCAATGGGGGCCGCAGTCCCATTGGCATAGGTCTGCCCATAAATATTTCAAAAGAAGGCTTAGTTGTAAGGCTAACATGATTTTGCAGTGTATACAGTGCTATAGGAATTGTGTCAGCCCTTCTTAATCCCGTCTCCTGGCAGACATGTACTTTTAACACCCCATTCCTGTATTCCATCAATTCAGAAGAATGAGACTGGTATGGAATACGTAATTGCCAATTGAATCCTAATACCTGACTGCTTTAATGACTTGGGCTGATATGAGTCCCCCTTTCACTGTTGATATTTGTAAGGACTCCAAATCTGGGGATGATATTTCTCATAAGGCATTTTACTACAGTGCAGGTATCTTCCTTTCCAGCAGCAAATGCCTCAGCTCATTTGAAGAAAATGTCTACAATTACCAGTATATATCTATAAACATTTTGTGCAGATAATCTATTTGCAAACGAGCAAAAGGCCCCTCAGGTGTGGGTGAGTATTTGAATTTCGCTGGTGTTTTGCCTCCATTGTTCTACAAACAAATCATACAAGTTTCACACATCTTCTGGGCAGCCACTGACAGCAGCTAAGTGAGAGGGCAAGAAAATAACCAGTAACAAATTAATAATCGATTGAGAGTGCTGAATAGGTTTTCCAGAAGAGGCAATAAAACATCTATGTTTCCAAAGGGTACCAAAATCATGGGTTACCCCAAATGCGCAACGAGAATTGGTATAAATAGTGACCGTTTTCACTGTAGCGAAAATACAGGCCTTTATAAGTGCAAATGGGATAGAGTGCATAAACTTCCAAAGTTCCAAATGGAGATACAATAGGATAACCCGAAAAAAATTGAGAATCTGATGGGCAGAAGGAGGAACCATCAGTCAGGGTTATCGAAAGGAGTATCGGAAAGATCAGGGCGAGGTGACAGTAGCCTCTCCTACAGCTATACAATCACGAATAGAAATACCATCAGGGTCTGTAAGGGGCATAAGGGAGACAGGATTTAAGCAGGGGTTCTCTGTAAAGAGAGATTGGGCTTAGATAGCAACATGGCCTTATATCCCATTCTTCTGGCTGCCATAAAGTGCTGTGTGGCAGCTGAATTTAGAAGCAGAAAGACTGCATGCGGAGTCAAAACAGTACAAGGGTGATCTAATGCTATAGAATTGGATTTTTCTGCCATAATTTGCAGTGGTGGCAACAGATCACAGGCATCCAGGCTTACCCCTTGCAAAAGCGGTCAGTAAAAGCGTTCGGCATTTCTTGTGTCCATTGGCATACTCAGAAATCAGACTTGTTTTAGAGGCATGTCCACCATTTGACATTCAGGGATCCAATGTCTGAAATAATTAACCATGCCCAAGAAGGATAACATTTCAGTTCATGTCCGTGACGGGGAGCATTGAGGATGGCCATAATCCTGTCCTGGTCTAACTTCTAGGTCCCTCAAGAAAGTACGCGCCCCAAATACTGCACTGTAAGTTGGCAAAGCTGTAATTTGCCAAGGGACACCTCATGTCCTTTTTTAGCCAGATGTGTCAGCAGAACGACAGTGTCTTTTTCACAGTCAGTAACTGTGGGGAATGCAACCAGCAAATCATCTGTATATTGCAGGATCTGGCTACTTCCTGATAGCTGGAACGTAATCAAATCTTGTCTCACAGCAGTGGTATATACTGATGGGCTCTTGTGTCAGCCTGGTCCAGGTACCTTGTCTGCCACTGTATTGAAATGCAGACAAATACTGACTGTACTGACTGTCTTCATATAAGGGAATAGAGAATGCAAAACAGAGGTCTAATACAGAATACTGTTTGGGGGGGGGGGGGTTGGTGCAGGGTGGAACAGGTAACATTGGTATCCAGAACCAGGGGGAAAAGAGGAACAACTATCTTATTGATGGCTCAGAGATCCTGCACAAATCTTCATTCATTACTCCTTCTTGATTTCGGGATTGTAACATAGCAGTATTACAGAAGCTGCTGATAGTGATCAGCGCTCCTTGCTCTAAGAGGGCTTCTATAACTAGCTGAATGTTATCTGTGGAATTCTTTACGTATATTTGCCCTTGATTGGCCAGGGTATGAAAGGATACAGGGAGAATGCTGAAGTTTGGGGCTGAGAGGAAAATTGGATCATGAAATGGTGGAGAGACTTGATAGGCCAAATGGCCTAATTCTGCTCCTATACCTTGTAGTCCCATGAGAGCCTTCCATGGCCTCAGATGGCAATTATATTGCCTTATGAATGGTTATATCACATTATTTTTAGATAGAATTTATGCAGCGGGGCAGAAAGAACAAGGTCAGCATGATTGAGTATAAGAGCAAAGAGGTCCTTCTACAGCTGTACAGGGCCCTGGTGAGACCACACCTGGAGTACTGTGTGCAGTTTTGGTCTCCAAATTTGAGGAAGGACATTCTTGCTATTGAGGGAGTGCAGCGTAGGTTCACAAGGTTAATTCCCGGAATGGCGGGACTGTCATATGTGGAAAGATTGAAGCGACTGGGCTTGTATACTCTGGAATTTAGAAGTCTGAGAGGGGATCTTATTGAAACATGTAAGATTATTAAGGGATTGGACACGCTGGAGGCAGGAAGCATGTTCCCGCTGATGGGTGAATCCAGAACCAGAGGCCACAGTTTAAGAATAACGGGTAGGCCATTTAGAACAGAGTTGAGGAAAAACTTTTTCACCCAGAGAGTGGTGGATATGTGGAATGCTCTGCCCCAGAAGGCTGTGGAGGCCAAGTCTCTGAATGCTTTCAAGAAAGAGATGGATAGAGCTCTTAAAGATAGCGGAATCAAAGGTTATGGGGATAAGGCAGGAACTGGGTACTGATTGTGGATGATCAGCCATGATCACAGTGAATGGCGGTGCTGGCTCAAAGGGCCGAATGGCCTAGTCCTGCACCTATTGTCTATTGTCTATTCCCTATTCCTGTGCAATGTCCAGCGGGAAGAAGGTAATCTAGTGAATGAAAGTGGAATTGAGTATTCCGCAAAAGGAGTATATAACAATTAAGCTGGACTAGAAAATGGGGTACAAAGCAAACATCCTAACTGGACTGAGAGTAATTGACAAGCCACATTACCATTAGGTAGCGGAATATACAGCATGGGTATTTTTTAGCTTGCAAAGCCTTTACTGTATTTCCAAGTGACTTGGGGTAGTATGTGGCTTTACTGCAAAAGTGATACAAGATGCTGATACACCTATTTCAAATCATTCTTTCTGGGCCTTTGTCAATGATACTTCTGCGGCCATTCCCTCGTGGTCCTAATAAATATACCCAGTTAATGAAATGGTCTTTGGCCTGTTCCAACACAGGATAGACTCTTCCTCTAAACTCCGACTTCAACTTTTCAGTGAATAAAGCACCTGACCTATAAGTTAACAGTCAGGAGGCTACGTTGCAAATAACAAGCATTAGTGGGAAGGCAAAGCTCCAGGTTTTCAACAAGGGGTTAATAGGCAACTGCCAGAAATACAGAGCAGCATCGCGTGGTGTTGCAATCTTTTGCATCATCGTAGTACTTAGCCTGCTGTTTCTTTTTCTAGTATGCTCTCTAAATTCATCCCTCTAAACTCAAGGGTTCTGCTTGTGGCTGTGCGGGAGTGCAAACTCCACTATTGTACTACTCACGTCACTTTGTTGAGCCGGCAAGTCCCTAGCAGGTGGTTTTCTCCTATGCTTTGTAGTCTCATGACTGCCGCGCCATCGTGGTGATACAGCGGGGCTGCCCCTGATTCTGTCTCTTTGCTGCAGGCATTAATAATAAATCTTCTATATTTGATTCAGGGCTTGACTCTACATTTTTAAATATTTTAGAGTATTTCAACCAAGGGCATAGACCCTGCAGGCCTGATGCTTCAGGCAGCATCTGAGGTGCTGAGGGCTGGGTTGGCGCTTTTTCAGAATTTGTTTGTTTGGGGGGGTTGGTGGTGCTTAGCCACATCAGCCATTTATTGAAACGTTATCACATAATCATAATCCCATGTTGAATCTCCTACCCCACTCTGAGCTTCTTCTTTTCAAAACTCTATTTTCTTTAAATCAAACGCTTCTCCATAGGGCCCTTGCTTCTGTGACCACCTGCATAAGTCACTAATGAAAGGAAACACATACCTGCTATCTCTGGCTTTCAACCATACCTTCTCAGCCAAGGAGCCTGACTGAATTAAAAGCTTACCCAGCATCTTTTTATTCGCTCATGGTACCTCTGCCTCTTTCTTGTATTTTTCTTCAGCTTGACAGGGAATTCTTTCCCTTCCTTCTTGCTAGCTTTGTTTCTACCGCTTCCTGTTCTCTACTAAGTTGTGTCCTGTAATTTAATGTTTATTTAAACTGTGCTATTGAACAGAACCCTGTTCCATTCACTCCTTGAAGTCTCAGTCTATGTTCCTTTTTTACTTAATTGTGTCTCATTGTGGTCTTTCCTACTTGGTCTTCCCTGTCCCATCTCTCTGACTTCTACTCCTAAGAAGCAGGATCAGGGTCGCTCAAAGCAGATCACACAACAATTTCTCTAGCCCCTCAGCTAGACAATTTAGATTGATCCCGTTTACTAGAGATCCTACCAACTGTGCCAATCTGTCAAAGAAAACAATTTTAGAGTCCAAACTTCAAACAGTAATACCTTGATTCAGCATGATATCATGGAGAGCCTGCAGCAAGGCTGTAAGTTACAGAGCAACTTTGGCATATATTTACACTTCTGAACAAGTGAATATACAGTATGTGACTGCTTGGCATGCAAGTGAATCTGTTACACGAGCAGACCCATGTAACCAGGAGCAAGTAAGTACATTCTCAGCACAAGGCATATTTAATCATCGAACAAGCAGTGACTAAATCATATGCGTACATGCTCATATTTTCTACATTGAGTCTGTTTAGAAAAGACTGTCTGCTGTCTGCAAGTCAAAGGTTAGGACATTGGGTCATAAAGTTCAAGTAGAAGAATGCAAGTTAGCCGCTCTGCTCATTAACCCTTTCATCCACACAAGCTTGTGTATCTTCAGCCCCATGGAGGCGGAGGGGAGATAAGACTATCAAGGGTAGGTGAAGCTTTCGATAATGCTAGCTTCTTTACTCAGACAGTGAGAAGTATATGCAGATTCCATGGCAGGAAGGCTGATTTTTGTAATGTGCTGAGCTATGTCCACAACTCTCTGCAGTTCCTCATATTCACTAACAGAGCAGTTGCCCTACCAAGCTGTAATGCATTCAAATTGGATGCTTTCTATGGCAGCGGTCCCCAACCACTGGGCTGCGGACCGGTATCAGGCCGCAAAGCATGTGCTACTGGGCCGTGAGGAAACGATATGATTTGGTGATAGGAGTCAGCTGCACCTTTCCTCATCCCCTGTCACGCCCACTGCTGAGCTTGAACGCACGCGAGGTCATTACCCGCGCTTCATCCATGTCAACGTGGGAAGGAGATCAACTCCTCGAGCTTGCAAATGATGGCGGCCTGAAAAGTATGTTTGACATAACATCTCTGCCGGCATCCTGGATCAAAGTCAAGGCTAAATATCCTGAGATAGCCACGAAAGCACTGAAAACGTTGCTTCCATTTCCAACATATCTCTGCAATGAATGCAATGAAAACTAAATTGTGGAATAGACTGGCCAGAAGGAACCCCCTTCGAGTATCGCTGTCTCCCATCACCCCTCGATGGCACCGTCTTGTTGCAGGAAAACAAGCCCAGGGCTCCCACTGATATTGGTGTGTTGCAATGGTTTTATACATTCATACGGGGAAATATATGTTGTGTGTTTAATATCCAAACTTTACTTAAAATGTTATGATGTTATTGACTTATTAGTGACTTATATAATTATATAACTATATAACAATTACAGCACGGAAACAGGCCATCTCTGCCCTTCTAGTCTGTGCCGAACGCTGCTGTCACCTAGTCCCACTGACCTGCACTCAGCTCATAACCCTCCATTCCTTTCCTGTCCGTATACCTATCCAATTTTTCTTTAAAAGATAATATCGAACCTGCCTCTACCACTTCTACTGGAAGTTCGTTCAACAATAACTTCAAGCTCCCCTGTCCTCCCCTGATAATTGACTTATCACTATATTCATGTGAGGAAAATATGCGCTGTGTGTTTAATATTAAATTCGTTAGATAAGCACTTTTAGAAATGAAATTGACTGTATTAGCCACTTATCACCTATATTCCGGTTGTGATTAACCCCCCCCCCAAAAGAATCGCCAAAAACGATTTGTAGAAAAAAATCGGCACGTACACTCAAGCGCACTGGTGTCCGCGCAAGGCTTCATGGTCATTGTAGCCTTTCTCAGGGTAAACACAACTTATTTGACTGCTACTCTTGTTTGTTGGCAACCCTACCCCCCCCCCACCCTGGGTCGGCTGGTCCGCAAGAATATTGTCAATAATAAACCGGTCTGCATTGCAAAAAAAGTCAGGGACCCCTGTTCTACGGTACATCATTAAAATTCTCACTTTTTAATCGCTGGTTTCCTGTTAGGGAATACCCAGACTGGGGTTCCAGATCTGAAATGCTTCCCACAGAAGCTGCCTAAACTGCTGAGTATTTCTAGCAATTTCTGTTTTCATTCCTGATATCTGATCTTGTTTGAGATTTGGTAATTGTGTCTGTCAGTGACCAGATGGGCTGAATGGCCTGTTACCAACAGTATGACTCTGCAGTTTATGATTGAGTGATCACCACTTACAGGCTTTAAGGCACAAGTGACTGACATTCTGTCCATTTACAGTACAGAGTTGCCTCACTGCAGGCTCACAACAATCATTGCTGATGTAGAGTATGTGTGGAATCATGGGGTAAAGACTGAAGAGATGTACCTTGACATGTATTGGGAATTAACACTCCGAACCAGTGCAGTAATTTTAAAGGAAGGATAAGGAAGTTTGGTGTGTAGTGGTCCCCAGCCTCCGGGGATCTGGGCCAACATTTACGTGCTGGGCAGCACCTAATTAATCAGCTTGTTTGTTTTGGCTTTTTTCTTAAAGGTGTGCTGGATGCGTTCCGGCTACCGCTGCACCACTGCATCCTTCGCAGCCCGGTATCGGTCCGCGGTCCGGAGGTTGGGGACCACTGCACACAGTATCTGTGTTGGTCGACAGCCACTTTGGTACCTCTTCACTCATTCAGCACCTCATCTAGCAGACTAAAGTTCAACTCAAATGTGCTGAACCATCCAGTGTGTAGCCTTCATAAGTATAAGTATTATTGATCTGACTATTGACCAGATAATATCGAGAGCTGGAGCTTCTGCAATAATCAGCTGACAAAAGAAAGCATGTCCATCTCAGCATATTTCCACCTTGCAAAACCAAAGTGTAAACTTTTGTTTTCAAACAATGTGTTTTGTTGGTATTTGTAGGAGTTATTTTTCTGTTCAAATTGACCGTGCATACTTCTCTTTCTAAAGTGACAGATCCAAAAAAAGTGCTTTGAGGTGGAGGTCACAAGCAGAAGGTCATTTCCTTTTCATCCTTCCACTGACAAACACAAAGCTTGATCTGTAATAATTCAGCCTTTCTGAAATGCAAATGTTACTCATTATAGGTAAGGCATTGGGTAAATTGGAAAGGAGGGTCAAGTGAAAGGTCTCCAAATACATTGTTGTGGATATGTGAAGGACTGTAAAAGCGATCTGTAAAAGTATCAGTGTATTTCTTTCACTAGAATATTTAACATAACAGCCACTTTTAATGAAGGGTCCTTGGTAACACAGCTGGCAGAGACACTTTCTCACAGTGCCAGAGGCCCAGGTTCAAGAAAGGAAGTAGGGATAACCCAGGGAATTATAAGAAATGTGAGTGGAATTAGGCCATTTGGTCATCAAGTCTGCCCCGCTATTCTCATGGTTGATTGATTATTCCTATCAACCCCTTTCTACCTTCTTTCCATAACCTTTGACCCCAACCGACCAATCAAAAATCTATCGACCTCCATTTTCAATATTTTACATGACTTGGCATCCACAGCCATCTGGAGCAATGAATTCCACAGATCCACCACCACTGGCTAAAGAAATTCATCTTCATCTCATCTTTACCTCCGCCCACCCACTCTCCACTTTCCACAGGGATGGCTCACTCCATGACTCCCTTATTCATTTGTCTCTCCCCACTAATCTCCCACCTAACACTTATCCCTGCAAGCGGTCAAAGTGCTACACCTGCCCACTCACCTCCATTCAGGGCCCCAAGCAGTCCTTCCAGGTCAGACAACATTTCAACTGCGATTCTGCTGGCGTCGTCTATTGCATCCGGTGCTCCTGATGCAGCTATCTCTACACTTGTGGAATCCGCCGTAAGTTGGGGGACCATTTTGACAAGCACCTCTGCTCCGTCTGCTAAAAGCCAAACTTCCCAGTGGCCAAATATTTTAATTTCAATTCCCATTTAAGGTCCAAGGCCTCCTCTTGTGCCATGATGAGGCCACCCTCAGGGAGAAGAGGCAACACCTTATATTCTGTCTAGGTAGCCTCCAATCTAATGACATGAACAGCAATTTCTCCTTCCGTCCCCTTCTCCTCTTCTAATCCACAGTCTGCCCCTTACCTCTTCTCACCTGCATAACACCTCCTCCTGGTGCCCCCTTTCCCTTTCTCCTATGGTCCACTCTCCTCTCCAATCAGATTCATTCTTCTCTAGGCTTTTACCTTACCCACCCACCTAGCTTCACCTTTCATCTTCTAGCTATCCTCCTTCTCCTACCCTCACCTTTATATTCTGGTATCTCTCCCCTTCATCTCCAGTCCTCTTGGCCTGAAACATTGACTGCTTGTTCATTTCCATGGATCTTGCCCAATCTCCAGCATTCTGTGTGTGATGCTTTGGATTTCCTGCATCTTCAGAATTGCTTGTGTTTATGATTTCTTCCTCATGTCTGTTCTAAACGGATGTCTCTCTAGTCTGAGGCTGAGTCTTCTAGTCCTAACCTCCTCCACGATAGGGGACATCCTCTCTATCTAGGCCTTCCAATATTTGATAGATATCAATGAGAGCCCCCCGCCCCCCATTCTGCTAAACTCCAGTGAGTACAGGCTCAGAGCCATGAAACAATCCTCATATATTAACTCGTTCATTCCTGGAATCATTCTTGTGAAACACTTCTGGACACTCTGCAACATCAGCACATATTTTTTTAGATAAGGGCCCCAATTGCTCCTTATAAGTACGGTCTGACAAATGCCTCATGAAGACTCAGCATTATATCCTTGCTTTTATAATCTAGTCCTGTCAGTATGAATACTAACATTGCATATGCCTTCCTGACCACTGACTCAAACTACAAGTTAACCTTTAGGGATTCTGCACTTTTGGCTCTGTGAGTTTCACTGTTTTTTTGCCCTGCTAATATGATGAACCGAGATCAAGGCTTGGGCCTCCTCCAGTTGCTCTGAAGAGCAGATCTAATGACTCAATCTGGTTCAGAATGCTATCATTTGCTTCTAATGTTTGCATGATGTGTGTGTTTTTTCCTCTTTCTCTGTGCAGTGGTTATGCTCTTTTTTAAACCTTGGGTTCTTTGGGTGTATTGCTTTGGGCTGCCTGGAAGAACAAATATCAAAGTGTATAATTTACACATTCTTTGAATTTTCTCCCCATTAAGAAAATAGTTTCACCTTTATATATTTAACCAAGTGCATGACCATTCACTTCTCTACACTTTATTCTACCTGCCATTTCATTGCCCGTTTTTCTAATCTGCCTAAATCCAGAGTGGAGTGACATTTGCAATTCTCCATTCCTCCAGAAACTTGGCAGAATCAATTGATTCTTGAAAGATTAATACTAATGCCTCCACAATCTCTTCAGTCACCTCTTTCAGAATCCTAGGGTGTACGCCATCTGGTCCAGCTGACTTATCTACCTTCAGACCTTTCAGTTTCCTAGGAATCTTCTCCTGATACTCACAGGTACTTGGACTATACCTGCCCTCCGTCACCTGTAAAAATGCCATCCGCTTCTCTTAACTCCTCCGTCCCTGCTGCATCTGCTCTCAGAATGAGGCTTTTCATTCCAGAACAAATGAGATGTCCTCCATTTACGAAGAAAGGGGATTGCCTTCCACCTGCTTCTCTTCTATTTCACACACGTCTGCCCTCACCACATCCTCCCGCCACACCACCAAAGATAGGATTCCTCTCGTTCTCATCTACCACCCCACCAGCCTTTGTGTTCAGTACATAATTCTCCGTAACTTCTGCAATTTCAAATTTCAAAAGCACATCTTTCCCTCACTCCAACTTTCTACTTTTCACAGGCATTGCTCCCTATGCGGCTCCCTTGACCATTCATCTCTCCCCACCGATCTCCCTCCTTGCAAGTGGAACAAGTGCACACCTGCCCCTACGCCTGCTCCCTCACTCCATTCAGGGCCCAAAACAGTCCTTCCAGATGAGGTGACACTTCTCCTGTGAGTCTGTTGAGATCATATACTGTGTCCAGTGCTCCTAGTCTGACCTCCTGTATATCAATGAGACCAAATGTAGATTGGGAGACCGCTTCGCCAAGCATCTACGCTGTATCGACCAGAACAAGCGGGAACTCATGATGGCGACCCATTTCAATTCTCCTTCCAATTCCCATTCTGTCATGTCAGTCCGTGGCATCTTCTACTGCTGCGACGAGGACACACTCAGGCTGGAGGAGCAATACCTTACGTTCTGTCTGAGTAGCCACCAACCTGAAGGCATGTACATCAATTTTTCAAACTTCTGGTAATGACCCCTCCCATCCTCTCCTTCACTATTCCCATTTCTTCTTTCACCCTATCTGCTTACCATCACCTCTCTTTAGTGCTTCATCCCCTTCCCCTTCTTCCATGGCCTTCTGTCCTTTCGTATCAGATTCCCCCCTTCTGCAGCCCTTTATCTCTTTCACCAATTTACTTCCCAGATCTTTACTTCATCTCTCTCCCTCTTCCTATCATGTACTACCTCTTCCTCTCCTCCCCCCACCTTCTTACTCTGACTTCTCATCTCTTTTTCACAGTCTTGCTGAAGGGTCTTGGCCAGAGTCGTCGACTGTTTACTCTTTTCCATAGGTTTTGCTCGGTCTGCTGAGTTCCTTCAGCATTTTGTGTGTATTACTAATCCATTGCCTTATTCAGACAGTGAATCTGACCTCTTTCTCCTTCTAGCAGTTTACCCAACCACAGGGCTGTGTATTGAATTTATTTTAAGCTCTTATTTCCCTTTTAGGTGCCCATTACAAGAAGAACACAGTCAAATCCCTCACATGATCGGCACAGCTTTGTGGGCGAAAGGGCCTGTATTGTGCTGTAGGTTTTCTATGTTTCTATGAATTACTGAGTTTCTGACTGCCCAACTTATGGACACCTGGACAAACAAATGAGATCTGTAATATTATATTCTTAGGTCTGGCGTAGTACTAAACTGAACAGTGGAACTAATTTACTTTTCTTCTCTCTCAGCTTTTAATTATTTTTCTTTCTTTTCAATTCTATGTTTTTTTGATGCCGTTTGTCTAAATGCAGCTAAACCCACCTGATTTTTGTGTACTTTTTGACCAATGGACAAAATTGATTTAAGGACCGGTTTAAAAACAGAACCGCCCACTATGTGGTTTATTATATGAAAATACGCCAGCGTGTGTGTGAAAGAAACTGCTTCCCTCACCAGTGTTATTCAACTTCACTACACTGAGATAACTTGCATAGTTTGCTTCCCTGGCCAAAGCCGGAACACGTTTTTAAGTGGGTCAAAAATATCGGTTCCTTTAAAAATAAGAAGCATTATGGTGCCTTTTAAAACATATTCAAGTGCTGAAGCAATTTTGAAAAAAGGTGGAGAAAAACGTTTTACTCCTTTGCTCCTCCCCCACTGATCATGATTATACCTGACTAAGCAAGGATTCTGATTCTGCACCAGTCACAGCACATCTGAGCCAGAGAGGGAACTCCTAAATCAGGGACAATGTAGATTCTGGTCACCTCTGGGTTTCAGGACCACATATTCTCAACATGCCAGCAGTCTGGAATGATCAAATGGAATCAACAGGACAGTTTGCCCAAGCAAGTGGGAAAGCAAGTGATGACAGCATGAATGGAGTGAGGCCAGGGAAGTATGTGAAGAGAGGAGGAGAGAGTGGATGAGTGTGTGAGGAGAGAGAGAGAGGAGAGATGGTGATCGTGTGCAAGGAGAGAAAGGTGATGGTCTGGGGGGAGGTGGGTGAGGAGAGAAAGGAGAGGAAGAGGAAGTGAGTAAAGAGAAGTGGAGAATTTGAGGACTGAAAGGAGAAATGATGAGTGTGTAGTGTGTAAGGAGATGAAGAGGAGGGGCTGAGCAAAGATTGTGAGGAGAAAGAGCAGAGGGGTTGAGGTATATCAGGGGGTCTGAGGGTTGCAAGTCAGTGCCAGAAGAAAAGTCGGACATAATGTGGCACCAGCTAGAAGACTGACCTCAGCTTTAAGTTGCTCACACCAGCTGGAATTCCCAGGAGAAGCTTTGTACCTGGTACAGAAAGGGAACGCTGGTTGCATAAACAACTGAGTGATAGCCACAAATTGCTCTTCTTGTGGGTTTGAAATGAGCCATTACTTGTCCACATAGCCAGAGAAATGTTGATTAAAAATAGGGAAATAGAATGAGACTGGAAAATCCAGCCCTTCAACCTGCTCCAACTTTCAACACACTTTACAGCCAGCTCCCTACCTCAAGCCATATTCCACTCTCTGCCCACCTCTATATTCCTCAGACAGGGAACCTCCTCCTTGAGCCCTGCATATGAAGCTGGATATTTCAGAACCTTGTATATTTCAATAGGGTCTCTCCTTATCTCATCAAAACTTCAGTCCACATAGGCCAGACAACTCATTTTCTACTGAGGTCCCAGTAATCAGTCAGATGAACCTTTATTGCACTCCTCTGCTCACATACAGTACTGTACTTCCTTCTGTTCTAGGCTCCAAGTGTGGTTTCAATGCCCTATATCATTATAGTAAGACTCGACAACTGTGGTAAAATGCTTCAGAAAGATAAAACATTCTGTTATCTAATCCCTCCTCTGGCATTCATATACTCAGTGTAGCATGCATGATTATTGTCCAAACTTTGCATGAGATAAATCCACTCCAGAAATGTGTTCTTGCAGATCCTTCTGCCTAATTCCTTATTGTTTGAGGTACTTTCGTGAACTTTTTTCCAACTTTTCCATTATTTTCCATGCCCTGCTATTTCCTGTTGGTGATTCCACGCTTGTTTCAGTAATTTGTTGTCTTTTGAGCTGCGTTTGATCTGCAGCTTTTATCCGAAGGCAAGTAGAAATAATGCCTTCTTATTAGTTGTCCTTGCCAGCCTGATGAAAGAGCTTTAGCTAATTCCATCTGTCAAGTGAGCACGGAGGCAATTCTTCCAATGTCCATGACTGATTGTCTACTTTCAGAAGATAGCAGTGTAAGTAGAAAGTTGCACAGTATTATATCACAAGGGAAACTAACTTGGGAAAATAAAGAAAAACCCCATTTGTAAGGTGCTATTTTCAATGTCAGGAAATTGTAAAGGACCTTACAACCAACTAACCACTTCTGCAATGCAGTCACTGCAGAAGTATATGCGCACTAATCACTCATCTTCACATGAATAATGTGAAGATAATATTGTATTGATAACAATGAAGAACACTGGAAATATTCAAGGTTAAGAGCAAAAGTGAGGAATAAAAGGTGATAGAACTAAAACATTGTCTGTTATGTTTCTTCCACAGAAACTGACGGACCTGCTGGGTGTTTTTTAAAAATATTTTTCCATTTGTTTTCCAGACTTCCAAAGTTTTCTCTTTAGTTCTTGTGTTAATATTCCTTTAAGGATAAATCACTGGGAATATTCCACTGGTTTGTTAAAGTGGTGCCACTTGAGAGGTCAGGTAGAGCCTTATCTGATCTGATTGATAGGCATCATTCAATATGCATCAGCCCTCAACAGTCTGCAGGAGCTTCATATGACTCTAGGGAGGGAAACATGACCAATGAACTTCGGGCTGAGGTGAGCAACCTGCCCATAAACCAAAGCTGAAATACACTACCATTGGTGTGCTACTCTACATAGGGAACGAGCACAGCTTCAAGCACATTTCTAATGTTAGTTCAGCATATAAAGCCAATTTTTGGCCTGTTAAATGACACTTTGGATTTCATCCCCATAACAAAATGCTGTGTCTCTCTCGAAAATCCCTCTTCTCCTGTCTCCCACTGGGCAGAAAATACAAAAGCCTGAATACTTGTACCTTGATGCTCCAGGACAAGCTTCTATCCCACTGTTATCAGATTCTTGAATGAACCTCTTGTATGACCAGATGGATTCTTGACCTCACACACTGAACTTATTTTGATTGTGCACTTCATTGTTCACCTGTGTTGTACTTTCTCTGGAGCTATTACAATTTTATGCTGCATTTTATTTTCTTACCATGTTCTACCTCAATGCGCACTGTATGAACGGTATGCAAGACCAGTTTTTCACTGGCTTGGTACATGTGACAATACTAAACCAATACCAATATAGCAGAGTTTGAGCGTGGTAGAGGAGGAGATTAACTTTGGGTTCACACAAGAGAGCCCTTGATCACAGGCAACTGACACTGGGTTCATCACATTAGTGAGAAAGAAGGCGAAGAACAGAAGGCCAGTGTGGTCTGAAATCATAGGAAGTGTTAAAAGCCTGTTGACAGGTCTGATCAATGTAGTGTGCCCACTGTATTCAGAGGAGGAGGAGAAGATGACGGCACGACACAGTGCACGCAGCTGCTCCGGAATGATATCTGTATTTGTTAAGGAGGGTACTGCGCACAATTTTGATTTGATGGAGACAGACGTGAGAGCGCAAAGGAATATCTGGAGAAGCTTCTGAAATGCCCGCTTCGCTGCCGGTGCTACAGTGTGATCTGGAATTTCTGGAGGAGTAGGCCTCTGAGTCCTTGGCTTTGCTTGTTTTGGTGGCCTGGACGAGGTCGAAGGCGCTCAGCAGATGATGGCGCTCAGGAGGCTGTATCGGAGGGGCTGGTCGGAGGCGCGAATTTTTGGATGGACTCAGTCGGCTGTGGCTGGGTGCTTCCAAAGCATCGGCAGTTGTCAGTTGTCAGTGCCTGGAGGTTTATGGCAGGGGAGGTTCTCTCTTTTTGCCGCCTGCTGTCGGGGACTATAGGAGTCAATCGGGACTTGAGACCTTTTTTTTTTACCGTGCCCATGGTGTGTTCTTTATCAAATTATGGTATTGTTTTGCACTGCTGTAACTATATGTTATAATTATGTGGTTTTGTCAGTGTTAGTCTTTGGTTTGACCTGTTTTTGTATGATATCATTCTGGAGGAACATTGTATCATTTCTTAATGCATATATGCATTTCTAAATGATAATAAATGAGGACTGAGTGTCCTCATAATCTAATCTAGTCTAATCTAATCTAATCCATGTCCTCTGAAAAGTATGATATAGAAAATCAATCACAGAACTGTACAGCACAAGAACAGGCTGAAAGGTGTGCTGAACTATTTAAGATAATGATCCCTTCTGCATACACATGATCCATATCACCCCGTTCCCTACCCTGTCATGTGCCTCTTAAATGCCTCAGCCATGTTTGCCTCCACTACCTACCGTCACAATGCATTAGAGGCACCTCTCTGAATAACAAAAATGTCTCACACATTTCCTTTGAACTTTAATGCCACAAATGTCTCTAACATTAAACGTCTATTGTTAGACATTTCAACCCTTAGAAAAAGATGCCAAACAGTCTACTCCTTCAATGCCTCTCGTTTTGTAAACTTCTATCAGATTCTCTTTCAACCTCCAGTGCTCAGAGAGGACTACCCAAGTTTGTCCACCTCTCATTGTAGCACATGCCATCTCATCTAGGCAGCATTCTGGTAAAATACAATATATCATATGGCATTATCTCTTTTAGAAGTTTGCTGATGAATTTGGTAAATTGGTAAATTAGTATATTATTGTACATGTACCAGGGTCATAAAGCAATATAGTATTGAAACAAGCCTTCTAGTCCAACCAGACCATGACAACAATGTTGTGCAACCAGCTAGTCCCAATTTCTTGCATTCAGCTCCTATCACCTACCCCTCCACATAACTATCCAAGTGCTTCCTGAATGATAGTGAATTTTTTTTTTTTTTTTTTTTTGCAAGGCATCCATGCAAATCATTTCACTACAGCAATGCACTGAGGTAGTACAAGGTACATGGAACATAGAACATCATAGTACAAGCCCTTCAGCCTACAATGTTGATCTGACTTTTTAAACTTACTTTAAGATCAATCTTACCATCCCACTTCCATAGCCCTCCATTTTTCTTTCATCCATGTGCCGATCTAAGAATCTCTTAAGTGTCCCTAACAGATCTGCCTCCACCAGCATTCCTGGCAGCACGTCCCCTGTACCCACCATTCTCTGTATAAAAAAGGTAAACCAGTGACAGAATGCGGAATTAAATGAAAATAGAGAAAATGGATGCGTAGCCAGACAATAAGATGCAAGGCTGTGATGAGATAGATTGTGATCTCAGGATTCCATCTAATTGTTCAATAGGCTTACGACAGAGGGATAGAAGCTGTCCTTAAGACTTACGTTCTTTCAGAATTTTGCACTTCTGCCCAGGAGGAGGAAGAAGAGTGCATGCCTGGGGTGGATGCAAATCTCGATTATGTTGACTGCTTTACTGAGAAAGCTAGAAATGTGGGGAGTGTCCATGGGGAGGAGGTTGGTTTCCATGATGTGCTGAATGGTGGCACAACTCTCTGCAGTTCCTTGTGGCAGAGCAGATGCCATAGCCAGGAGGGATCCAAGGAGGATGTTTCCGATGGTGCATCAATACAATTTGGTGAAAGTCAAAGGGGGCATGCCAAATTTCTTTCACCTCCTGTTGAAGTCGAGGCATTGATGAGCTTTCTTGACTGTGGTACCTGGAAAGCCGGACTAGAACAGACAATTGGTGATATTGTCTCTGAGTAACTTGGTGCATTCAGCCCTCTCAACTTCAACACCATTGATGTAAACAGGAATATGTGCACCACCCCTCTTCTTAAAGTCCATGACCAGCGTTTTCTATTGCTAATATTGAAGGAAAGGTTGTTGTCATTGACACCCTGTTAAGTAGGCTCTTCCAACTTGTCTTCTGTACTTGACTATACCTCTTTTTGCTTTGTCTCCTGTAAAAACTTCACTGTAGCTCTTCCCACCATGTCTAATGTAAAAACTTGAATGTATTTCTTCCCTCCCTATATTCTGAAAAAATGCCATTCTATTTTGTCAGTTCCTTCATCATCATTGCTTCTGATCCCAGAATGAGATTTTCCTTTCCAGAATATCAGAGATGTTCACCTTCTTCAAATAACAGAGTTTCTCTTCCTCCACCATTAATCGTTGGTCATTATTTGAGATTTGGTGCTCTACAGTAGTATCATAAGCATTCTTGTATTGGAGCAGAAACTGACCAGAGAGTTGTGAGAGTACGGGGAGTACTGTAAGGGTATGAGGGTGTAGTCTTGTGGGGTGCAAATAACTGTGGCAGAGATGTTGCTGCCTATCCTTATTGATTGAGGTCTGTTGGCCAGGAAGTCAAGGATCTTGATGCAAAGGAAGGTGTTAAGCCATGTTTAAAAGTTTGGAGATAAACTGAATTTATAGAATTAAGGATGAAGTTATTGTCAATAATCAACAGTCCAACTTAGGTGTCTTTACAGACCAGATGCTCCAGAGATTAGTGTAGTGCCAGGGAGACAGCTTCCACAAAGAAGGTGATTAGTGAATTGCAGTGGGTTGAAGTGGACTTGGAGTCTGGTGTTGATATGTGTCATGACCAGTGGCTCAAAGTACTTCATGTTGGTCGATGTCAGTGCCACTTGACAGCAGTTGTTAAGGCATGCCACCCTATTTTTCTTAAGTATCAAGATGATACCTAAAGCAGTTGGTGATACCAGATTAAAGGAGAGAGAGAGTAAAAATGTTATCAATGACCCCTTCCACATGTTTGGTGTTGGGTTTGCAGGGATTGAATATTCTTCTGGTTTTGATGGTAAAAAAATGAGAGCAGCATTGAACTTCTCTTGTGACAGGCTCCTTAAGAAGGACTGGGTTCTCAAGAAGGACTGATTAAAACATTCTGGGACTGCTCCGGATGTCAGGTGGCATCTACAGTGAGACACACAGTGTTAATGTTTCAGTCTGACAACTTTCCTATGGATCCAAATGACCTGAAGCTCCAACACCATTAATCTCTTCATAACTTTTATGGCATGGATTTGATCAGCTGTACATGAGCTGTTTCAATTCTATGGTACACACTGCTTTGCAGAATGCATTATACTTTTTCTTCATAAAAACCTTTTTGACCATCTACATTAATCCCATTTGTCCACATTAGGACTGTAGCGTTCTTTGTCTTGACCACTGAAATGTCTGTCTAATTCCATTTAAAATGCAGTTATTGTATTTGACTCCATTATCTCCTCTGGTAGCAAGTTCCAGATATTAGCCACAATGTTGTAAAAAAAACGAACTCTGAGATTGACCTCACTATCTAGCTGAACATGATCTTGCAATTGCTTATCTGCACTGCACTTTTTTCTGTAGCTGTTACAATTTATTTTGAATTCTGTTATTGCTTAACCTTGTTCAACCTCAATGCACTGTGTGATCTGTATTAATGGAATGCAAGACAAACTTTTCACTATCTTGGTACATGTGACAATTGCAAAACCGATTAAAATTTCCTTCCTTTCACCTTCAGTCTGTGCTCTATTATTTTTGATACTCTTTATATGAGAAAAAAGCTTTGACCATCTACCTTACTGTATATCTGATGAAGAAGAAGAGGCTGCATAGCAGGTACAGGCAGCAAGGAAGTAATGAGCACTTGACGAGTATAAGAAATGCAAGAGAATGCTAAAGAGGGAAATCAGGAAGGCTAAAAAGAGGCTTTTCTGCTCTGGCAGAAAAGGTGATGGAGATTCCTGAGGGCTGCTATAGATACGGTATATTAGGAGCAAAAGAAAAAAATGTTCCTCTTGAAGATCAGCATGGCCATCTATGCATAGAGCCAAAAGAGATGGGGGGAGAACTTAAATGGATTGCTTTGCATCTCTATTTACTCAGGAGACTGGCACAGAATCTATAGAACTGAAGCAAAACAGTAGTGAGGCCGTGGATTACAAATGAGCAGGTGCTTTCTATCTGGAGACAAATTAGGGTGCATAAATCCCACATCTGACAAGGTATCCCCTCAGATCTTGTGGAAAGCTGGTGCAGAAATAGTAGTGGTCCAAGCTGAGTTATTTAAAATGTCCTTAAGTTAGGTGCTGGAAGACTGGATATTATTCTGTTTTTCAAGAAAGGCTCTAACAGTAAACCAGGAACTTATAGGCTGGTAAGTCTTACATTCTGAAGGAAAGGATATATTAGTATTTGGATAGATAGAGCCTGATAAAGGATAGAAAAGACAGGTTTGCGCATGGTGGGTTGTGCTAACCAAACTTATGGATATTTTTCAAGGGGTTTACCAGGAAAATTGATGAAGGATGGATATTATGTATATGGACGTTAGCAAGGCCTTTGAAAAAGTCCTGTGCTACAAGGACTCAAGCCTTAGTAATAATGATCAGAGAGGTATAGAGAGAATCTGTAATTACCAACAAGTACCTTTATTATCTCAATGGAAGAGCACATGAATTTACACAACCAAGTACCTGTGTGCAGACCAACTGAGTTTTCCTGATCCTTCATGAGCAGTCAAATAGAAAAGGTAATACCTGGAAGAAGAGTCTATACTGACCATGTGTTCCTTGTGGTCTCGATCTAATCTCCATGTGACTGTGGGGTATTCCACATCCATGATGGTTGGTCTCTGGAGAGTTGTTGCTGCTTTGTATTCAAAACTCCTAACTCTTATAGTATTCTTCATCAGTCCAAATGATGCATTTCATCACGTTGGCTCAAAGTCACCTTCTTATTGGCTCTAGTCCAGGACTACAACCAGCATTGTTCTATGGTCTCTGCCATCAGCCTCGTTCTTTTCAACTCTGACTGGTTTAAACCAGATAAATCAGGTGACCCAGACACTGAGTCTAATGAGATTACAGATTACAGAGTGCTTCTCCTGCAAGCTTGCTGCTTTACATAGTAAATCGCCACTGGTCTGAGAATGGTCTCAGGATTTGCAGGTCATTAGCTGAAGCTCCTTGTGTCCGCATTCAATTGCTCTGACTAAGCTATATCAGACAAGTATCAGTTCAGCAAACAGTTCACAAAATGATGGGTACAAGGACAGTCTCACAAAGTGGTCATCTCCATTCCTGAAGTCTTTCTGGCCAACACCTGCATGGGAAGCCAGTCAAGAAGATTCATTTGTTTGCCATTCAGAATAAGATAGTAAACTGGACTCAACACACACAAAATGCTGGAAGAACTCAGTAGGCCAGGCAGTATATATGGAATAGAATAGAGTTGCTGTTTAGGACCGAGACCTTTCAGTAGGACTGGAGAAAAACAAAAGAGGAGTAGATTTAAAAGGTGGGGGAGGGGAGAAAGAAACGCAAGGTGATACATGAAACCAGCAGGGAAGGGATGAAGTAAAGAGCGGGGATGTGGACTGGTTTTAGAGACACAGGGATAGAGAAAGGAGAATCTAATAGGAGAGGACAGGAGGCCATGGAAGAAAGAAAAGGAGGAGGATCACCAGAGGGAGGCGATGGGCAGGCAAGGAGATGAGGTGAGAGAAGGAAAAGGGGATGAGGAATGAAGAAGGGAGGGCAGACATGACTGAAAGTTCAAGAAATCAATGTTCATGCCATCAGGTTGGAGGCTGCACAGACGGAATATAAGGCGTTGTTTCTCCAACCTGAATGTGACAGTAGATTGACATATCGGAATGGGAATGGGAAGTGGAATTAAAATTGGTGGCCACTGGGAGATCCTGCTTCTTCTAGTGGATAGAGCGTAGGTGCTCGGTGAAGCAGTCTCCCAATCTATGTTGAGTCTCACCGATATACAGGACGCCACACCGGGAGCACCGGACACAATATGTGATCCCAACAGACACACAGGTGAAGCGTCGCCTCACCTGGAAGGACTGTTTGGGACCCTGAATGGTAGTGAGGGAGGAGGTGGAAGGACAGGTGTAGCCCTGAATAGTAGTGAGGGAGGAGGTGTAGGGGCAGGTGTAGAATCTTTTCAGCATCTGCAGAATTTCTCTTTTTCGAAACTGGGAGAAGCCAGAGAGTGGTAGTAGATGATCGCCTCTCGGATTGGAGGGCTGTGACTAGTGAAGTGCTGCAAGGATCGGTGCTGGGTCCACTGTTGTTTGTCATCTATATCAACGAGCCGGATGATAATATGGTAAAGTGGTTTAGCAAATTTGCTGATGAAAGCAAGATTGGGGGCACAGTGGACAATGAGGAGAGTTATCAAAGCTTGCAGTGGGATCTGGATCAGTCTGAAAAATGGCCTGAAAATTGGCAGATGGAATTTAATGTAGACAAGTTTGAAGTGTTACACTTTGTGGGAAGACAAAACTGTGTAGGACTCTCACAATGAATGGTTGGGCACTGATGTGTGTGATACTACAAAGGGATCTAGGAATACAGATCCATAATTCCTTGAAAGTTGTGTCACAGGTAGATTGGGTTGAAAAGAGAGCCTTTGGCACATTGGCCTTCATTAATCAAAGTATTGAGTACAGGAGTTGGGATGTTATGTTGAAGCTGTATGGAGAAACCAGATTTGGAGTATCATGTGCAGTTCTGGTAACATACCAAAAGGAAAGATATCAATAAGATTGAAAGAGTACAAAGAAAATTTACATGGATGTTGCCAGGTGTTGAGGATCTGAGTTAGCGAAAAAGAATTGAATTGGTTAGGGCTTCATTTCCTGGAGTTTAGGAGAAAGAGGGGAGATTTATTAGAGGTATACAAAATTATGAAAGTTACAGATAGGTTAATATAAACAGGCTTTTTCCATGAAGACTCGTGAAACTAGAGCTAGAGGTCATAGTTTAATGGTAAAAAGTTAAATATTTAAGTGAAACCTGAGGGGGAATTTCTTAATTAAGAGGTTGATGCATGTGTGCAATGTGACGCCAAAGGAAATGGAATTAGGTTTGATTTCAACATTTAAGAGATGTTTGGATAAGCACATAGATGGGCGAAGCATGGAGAGCCATCGTCAGGTGTAGTTTGATGAAACTAGGCAGAGTTCCATACTGGCCCCTTCCATAATGTCACCCCCCCCCCCACACCCTAATTCCCTTTGTTCCAAGGGACAAAAGCCCAACCTAACCAGTCTCTTTCAATGTCTGATGTCCCAATATGCTGATGATTCCTCTATGCTCTCTCTCCAACACAGCCACACCCACATCCGCCTTATAATGCCGTGTCCAGAAATGCTCATATTTCTCCAAATGAGACCTAATCAGCACTTCATGCAGTTGCAACATAGTGTCTAAACTTATGTTCTCTGTCTTTGTTCTTCCCTCTTTTGCCTGGGAGCAGTCGGATGTGATTTTATCGAATCTCTGTCCAAATTTACCGCCCTAACTCTGTGAAACTGTGGGAAATAGCAGGATTCTGCTTTAATTACATGGCATCTGTCTGAGTAATCAGCAATTTCAAAGTACCACCCTCAGGAGGTCTTGAGGGAGAGCTTCCTTGTCAGGCAAAACCTCATGAAAATCTGAATGAAGACAGAGAGTAGATTGTAACACAAGTTTGATGATTCTATCTTGGCCATGCAATATAAAATAATTCTATTGCTTTTGGTTGACTCCAAAACCTTTCTGCTATGCAAATGATGTGAATAGAGGGAAAGTGCAAAGTTAATGGCAGAGTCTTAACAGTGTTGAAATGCAGAGTGATCTAGGGTTCCAAGTCTCCAAGTCCTTGAAAGTGGCTGCACAAGTCGATAGAGTGATAAAGAAGGTTTATGGCATGCTTACCCTTGTTAGTCAAGCCGCTGAGTTCAAGAGTCAGGAAGTTATGTTGCTATATCACTGGTTAGACCACATCTGGACTATGGCATTCAATTCTGATCATCCATTATAGGAAGGACATGAAGGCTCTGTAGAGGGTGTAGAAGATGCTTACCGGCATGCTGCTTGGATTAGAGGGTATTTGCTGAAGGAGAGGTTCGACAAACTGGTTGTTTTCTCTGCTACAGCAGAGGCTGAGGGGGGACCTGGTAGAAGCTTATAAAATTAGATAGAGTAGACAGCTGATATCTATTTCCCAGGGTCAAAATGTCAATTATTAGAGGGCATGCATTTAAGGGGAGAGGGGTAAGCTCAAAAGAGACACATAGGGCATGTTCTTTTACACAGATTTGTTGCTGTCCACAGCATTCAGCCAGGGGTAGCAGTGGAGAAAGATACAATAGGAGCATGTAA
The DNA here is from genome assembly GCF_030028105.1 of Mobula birostris. Taxonomy (NCBI): domain Eukaryota; kingdom Metazoa; phylum Chordata; class Chondrichthyes; order Myliobatiformes; family Myliobatidae; genus Mobula; species Mobula birostris. The sequence continues at coordinate 18,192,783 of NC_092371.1, forward strand.
GATACTCTTGGGTACGCACATGAGTGTGCAGATAGTGGAGGGAAATGGAAATAAAGAGTTAGCAGCTTTAAATTTTGGGGTAATATTGTATCACTTTACATCTCCTGGGCCCAGCACGTAGACGGATTCACAAGGAAGGCATGCCAATGGTTATACTTCCTTTGGTGGTTAAGAAGGTTCAACTAGTCCCCAAGCTTTTCCTATAGAGAGGTTTCTACAGATGTACTGTTGAAAATATCCTGACTAGTTGCATCATAGTCTGGTATGGCAATATGATTGTGCAGGAAATTGTGAAGCTGCAGAGAATACTGGACTCAGCCGATACATCACAGGCACATCCCTCCCCATCACTGATCGTATCTACTGGAGGCACTTCTTCAGGAAGGCAATATCTATCATCAAAGACTCCCCACACCATCTGAGCTATGTCATCTTTTTACAGCTACCACCCTGCAGGAGGTCCAAACGCATAAAAACCCACACCAACAGGTTCGAGAACTGCTACTTCCCTTAAACCATTCAGTTCCTGAACCAAGTGGTGCAACTCTCATCACTGCAGTTTAGCAATGTTTTAACTACTTTGATCACTTTGTGCTAAAAATGGACTTTTTTGATTCTAATTCTGCCCTTTCTTGTAAAAATTGGATATAATTTATGCTTAATTGAAAACTCCCTTGTGAATTATGGTTGTATGGTACAATGTGCCTATGATGTTGCCAAAACTTTTTAATTGCCTTGTGCAGATGACAATAAACTCAACTTTGACTTTTAAGTTAGACTTTGACTTTGGACCATGTGCTGGCAAAAGGGATTACATATGCTAAGATTAATTAGCTCAGCACAACATCATAAGCTGAAGGGCCTGTTCCTGTGGTGTACTGTTCTATGTTCTAAGTTCAATTTTGGCTGTTGTTGAAATCAGGAATTGCATATGGATGGGATTGGGAATTTGAACCCACCAGAATCTGCAGCACTCTGTATGTAAAGAAATGTAAAAAAATGTGTAAGAACTCTTTTTCCAACTTGTTTTTCTCAGTGGGAAACAACAATGTCCTTGGAAGGGAATTACTTCTGGTGCCAGAAGAAACGCTTCAACTATGAGCATTGGTTTTAAGCTTGCTCGGTTGACCGGTGCAGAAAGTAGGTGTCAATTAACAAAGTACTGTACATATGTGGCTGGGATTCCTGGGAGTACATAGCAGGCCAGGAACATCGAGGGTGAAAGACACTGAGCAACCTTCAGCAGAACTGGAAAGCAGAGCAAGCAAGCCTGCTTTAAAATGCAGAAATGGGAGAGGGAGATGGAGAGCACAGAAAGAATGTCTGAGATGGGTGCAAACCAAAGTTTTCAAGGTAGCAATTATTTTAAATACTGGTGGTTAAAACAAGACGCCAAAAATAAGCAATAAAATGAAACAGAGAAGTAGAACAGCTTCCAGAGAGGGAAATTAAATTGGCAGAAAGTGCAAGTGAATCAAGAGCAAGATAATTGGTAATTGGTTTCTTACTGCAGTATGCAGCAAGATGCAGTGAAAAGCTTTTGCTTACATGCCATCCAGACATATCATTTCATAAAATGTCATCTAGGTCAAACAAAAGGAAAAGTATAGGATGCAGTTGCAGAAAAAAGACAGTGTTAGTCGAGGAATAGTATGCAAAAACCATGGTGAGGTAAACTGAGAGGTTAAGAGTTCCTCCTTATTGTATAAGAGGTCCATTCAGAAGTCACAAAGTGATCTTTAAGAGTCTAGGAAGCTAATTCTGAGCCAGGTAGTATACGTTTTTAAGTTTTTTTTCTATCTTCTGCCCAATGGGAGGAGTAGAAAAGAGAATGGCAGGGGTGGGAGGGATCTTTTATTATGTTAGTTGCTTTCCCAGGGCAGCAAGCAATAGAGACAAAGCCAATGGAGGAGAGGCTGGTTAACGTGAGTGTCCACAACTCTCCGAAATTTCTTGAGTGTTGGGACCCTGGATGTTGAAAAGACAAGGGGTAAAATTACTGGTGCTGCATTTCCTGTAGCAGTATTTGAAAGTGTTATGCAAAGGGAAAATGTCAGTGAAAAAAGATCCAAAGAGAAATGAGGAAACAGTCCTTTCAGGCTGTTGAATTCTGGAGGGAAAGAACACTTGGGTCTTGTGATGGAGCACAATCTGATGTGAAGGAGATTCAAAGAACAGTAAGCTACAGCAACAGGCCCGTTATCCCACAAAGTTGTGATGATCTAACTAAACTACTAACTCAACATCCAACTAAACTATTCCCTTCTGCTACAATGTCCATGTACCTTCACGCTCTGTACATTCATGAGACTACCTGAAAGCCTCTTACACCCATCGTATTTGCTTTCAACTTCACCACCGGCAGTGCACTCCATGCACAAAGCACTCTGTGTGTAAAAGAAAATACTTGCCCACGTATCTCCTTTAAAATTAACCACTCTCATCTTGAATACATTTCCTCTAGTATTAAATATGTCAACTCTAGGGGGAGTGGGGGGGAGAGAAATATTAATTAATTTATTTATTTAGGCCCTTTTGGCCTTGTCCGGCAACCCACCTATTTAGACCAAGTCTAATCAGAGGACAATTTGCAATGACTACTTGCAATCCCCCCACAGCCTTTGGATGAATGTACAAGTTCCTTACAGATGGTGCCAGAATTGGACTCTGAAAACCGACTCCTCGAGCTGTGATAGTGTTACACTAAATGTTGTTTCCCAGATACCAGCTGTCTACTATGCCTCTCATAATCTTCTATGAGATCTCCTCCCAGCCTCTGCTGCACCAGAGAAGAAAAATTAAGTTTGTCCAACCTCTGCTCATAGTACATGCCCTCTAATCCAGTCAGTTTCCTGGCAAACCTCTTCTACATCCCCTCCAGCACGTCAATATAATGGGGCAACCAGAATTGTGTAATATTCCAGATGCAGCCTAACCAGAGTTTTATAGCGCTGCACCATAACTTCCAAAGTGTTGAACAAATACCTCAACTCATAAAAGCAATAATGCCATGCACTTTTTAAAATTATGGTGTAAATACTTAACTTTGCAGGCAGTGTTGATCAAGTGAAAGGTGAGAAAGTGGAGAACTCAGTCTTTACTCCAGCTGGGAGAAGGGGGAATGAGAGCAAGAGGTGCTGGAAATAGAGGAGGTGCAACTGAGAGCCCAGTTAATGATGGCGGGGGAAGCCATGGTTGAGAAAAAAGGTATGAAGAGTTCCACCATCAGATTAAAATGACAGAGAGAGACAAACTGGGAGAATGGAATGCCTGTCTTACAGAAGGTAGTACGGGAAGAGTTGAGATAGCTACTGGAGTTAATGGCTTCCAATGGATATTGGTCACAAATGTAATACAAAGGGAAGGGAACAGAATGCAAGAAGCAAAATACAGAAAATGCTGAATTCTATTTCAGATTTCCAATATTCTCAGTTACTATTTTGTTGTAAATTTTCCATTTCCTGTGTATACCAAAAGAACAAAACATTCTCAATGCTTTACGGAACTTAAAAGGGGGAAGTGGATGAGTCTAGCAATTTGAACACATCTATTCAGAGTCTGAGAGTGATAGAACTTGACAGGGGTCACAATGCGTTGCAACTTTAAACTGCAATAATAATATGCTTTCCCCTTGACAATCTGTCTGTTTTATATTTATTACTCACATGCAGATGGCTTTTTACATGCACTGTATGGCAAATGATTTCAAATGCTATTCGGCCTGGCAATAACTAAGAATCTGCTCCCAATATGTACAGTGATGAATCCTCTACACAGTGACTTTGCAAGTTGTCAACGTTTGCCTTGTACCCTCCTCTATCATAATACACAGGGCTTTCCCAAACAATGTGATTAATGCAGTTTTGAATGTACCATCTTAATCTTAATCTTTCTTGCTTGCTGCAAGTCTGTGAAATGCTTCCTTCTCAGTTCTGAGTCAGGGAATTATCCCATTGATCTCTCTAGAAGATAAAAAGATAAACTGTTTTAATATTGTCCCATGTACTGAGGTATAAAGAAAAACTTTGTTTTGAATGGCATCCATATAGATTATTCCAAAAATAAGGGGTGGCAGGGTAGCATAATGGTTAGCAAAACACTTTACAATACAGGCAACCCAGGTTCAATTCCCACCACTGCCCGAAAGGAGTTTGTACACTCATCCGTGACCTCGTGCATTTCCTCCAAGTGCTCTGGTTTCCTCCAACAATCCAGAGATTTACAATTTGTAATTGTAAATTGTCCTGTGATTAGGCTAAGATTAAATCAGGGGATTGCTAGGCAGCGTGGCTCAAGGTGCTGGAAGGGCCTCCTCTGTGCTGTATCTCCATAAATCAATTATAAGTATGTTGAGAGGGCACAAAGGAAAATGAATAACAGAATGTGAAATATGTGTTCTATTTACAGCAAAAGAGCAGTGCAGGCAGACAATAGGTGCAATGCCATGACGATAAAGATTGTGAGGTTGAGGTTCTGTATTACTGTACAAAAGACCTGTTCAATAGTCTTATAACAGAGGGATAGAAACTATCCTTGAGCCTGGGGGTACAGCTTTCAGAGTTTTGAATCTTCTGCCTGATATGAAGGGTCCTTGATTATCTTGGCAGCTTTACTGAGGCAAAGCTCATGGGTGGGAGTTTGCTTTGTATGATGTACTGAGCTGTGTTCATAGCTCAAACAACAGGAATTCTGCAGATGCTGGAAATTCAAGCAACACACATCAAAGTTGCTGGTGAACGCAGCAGGCCAGGCAGCATCTGTAGGAAGAGGTGCAGTCGACGTTTCAGGCCGAGACCCTTCGACTGCACCTCTTCCTACAGATGCTGCCTGGCCTGCTGCGTTCACCAGCAACCTTGATGTGTGTTGCTTGTGTTCATAGCTCTGCAGTTATCTTGTGATCCCATGCAGTTGCCTTACCGAGCTGCGATTAATTCCAAAAGGATGCATTCTATGGTGCCTTAATAAAGTGGTGAGGGTCAAAGGAGACAATACTGAATTTCTTTTGCTTTCTGAGGAAGTACTGGCGTTAGAAAGCTTTCTTGGCTATGCCACCAATGTGCTTGGACCAGGACAGGGACTAAGTAACGTTTATTTCTCAAGATGTGATGCTTTCTACTATCTCCACCTCAGCACATTGCTGTCAGCAAGAACACATGCATTACCCTGTATCCTGAAGTCCTGAATGATTATTCCTTGTATTTCACATATACAATGTCAATAGGCACTCTCATCTCCTTCCTTTGCTCTGACTCATCACTATTAGAGGTTTGGCCGACTGTGATAGTGTCACCTGCAAACTTGTAGATGGAGCTAGACCGAACCTGGCCACACATCCATGAGTAAAGTAGATGGATGATAATGTAACCATGTAGGGCACCAGTGTTGAGAGTCATTGTAACAGAGAGGTTGCTGCCTATTCTTACTGATTGTAGCTTGTTAGATAGAAAGCCAAGGGCAGCTGTTGGATCCCAGGTTCAGGAATTTCGAGTTGGGTTTCAAAGGAATTATGAAAGTGAAGTTGGAGCTATAGTCAATAAATATCAGTCTGACATAAGTGTCTTTATGATCCAGGTCATCCTGTCTGATACTTTGACCATTATTTTGCAAAGATGTTTTTGTCAATATAATGGAAATTTGATAAGTTTGAGAATAGGGTTCACTCCAACAATGAGCATTAACATTTCCAGAGGCTTTAGAGGTGAATCCAGATTTTGGATTTTCCTGGTGAATTTGTAAGATTCTTTGATAGACAGAGAGCAGGGACTCAGATTTCCAGACATAAACCACTGTCTCCTTGCGTTGTTGTGGTCCAATCTCCGTGTCTGTAAGAGCAGATCCTCCATTGTTTTCTCAGTTCACCATTTGTTTTAAAAGATAAAACATTCCCGAGATCTTCACACCATCCTAGGATGTGAAGCTTGGTCAATCTGTTTTTGTCTGAGAAATACAAATGTAACTTTCTAGTACAGCTGTCTTACCTCTTTAGTGTTGGACAATTTTGCTACAGGTCTGGCCACAGGTGGACTGTATATTCATCCATAATCTGAAGCAGAGACATATTTGGCATCTGCTCCTGGTCATTTGTGTGTGGATTTGGTCAGTGCTTGGATCCGTGCACGTCTTAATGCCATTGATACTCATCTAAAGCCCGCATCTGTGGATGACCTTAATTCTTCACTGTGGGTGACGCAAGATCCGTAAAGATTGTTTTCTGTTTCAAAGCATCTAGGCGTAAAGGTATAGAGTTATAGAGTCATAATACACTACTGCACAGAAACATCAAATTTGCTGGTGAATGCAGCAGGCCAGGCAGTATCTCTAGGAAGAGGTACAGCCTTTGATGTGTGTTGCTTGAATTTCCAGCGTCTGCAGAATTCCTCATGTTTACAGCACAGAAACAGGCTGTTTGACCCATCTAGTCCATGCAATACCATTAATCTGCCTCGTCCCATTATCATGCACCCAGATCGTAGCCCTTCATACCCCTCTTATTAATGTGCCTATCCAATTTTCTTATCATTGTTGAAATCGAACCCGCACCCACCACATGTGCTGGCAGCTCGTTCCACATTCTCACCGCCCTCTGAGTGAAGAAGCTACCCCTCATATCACCTTTCAACTTTAACCTATGACCTCCAGCTGTAGTCTCACCCACCCATAGTGGAAAAAGCCTGCTTGCATTTACCCTCTCAAAACCCCTCATAATTTTATATACCACCATCAAAACTCCCCTCAATCTTCAATATTCTGGGGAATAAGAGGATAAAACATAGGGGTAGAATGAGACCATCCATCCTATTGAGTCTGCTCTGCCATTCAAACATGGCTGTTCATTTTATTTAGCTCTTGCTCAACCCCACTTCCGGGCTTCTCTCCTGAACCTTTGATGCCATGTCCGATCAAGAACCTATCAATCTCTGCCTTAAATACACCCAACAACCTGGCTTCCACAGCTGCATGTGGCAATTCCACAAATTAACCACCCTTCGGCTAAAGAAATTTCTCTGCATCTCTGTTTTGAAAGGGTGCCCCTCTATCCTGAGGCTGTACCCTCTTGTTCTAGACTCTCCCACCATAGGAAACATCCTTTCCACATCTACTCTGTCTAGGCCTTTCTACATTTGAAAGGTTTTAATGAGATCCCCCCCTCATCCTTCTGAATTCCAGTGAGCACACACCCAGAGCCTTAAAAATGTTCCTCTTATGATAACCTTTTCATCCTTGTGAACCTCCTCTGAACCCTCTCCAATGCCAGCACAGCTTTTCTTAGATGAGGAGCCCAAAACTGTTCACAATACTCAAGGTGAGGCCTTACCAGTGCCTTATAAAGTCTCAGCATCACATCCTTGCTCTTGCATTCTAGACCTCTTGAAATGAATGCTAACGTGGCATTTGTCTTCCTCACCACCAACTCAACCTGCAAGTTAACCTTCAGAATATTCTGCACAAGGACTCCAAACTCTCTCTGCATCTCAGATTGATTTTCTCCCTGTTTAGAAAATTGTCTGCATATTTATTTCTGCTACCAAAGTGCATGGCCTTGCATTTTCCAACATTGTATTTCATTTACCACTTTCTTGCCCACTCTCCTAATCTGTCTAAGTCCCTCTGAATCCTACCTGTTTCCTCAATACTACTTGCCCCTCCACCAATCTTCATATCATCTGCAAACTTGGGAATAAAGACATCTATTTCATCATCTAAGTCATTTATATATAACAAAAAGAAGTGGTCCCAACACCAACCCCTGTGGAACACCACTAGTTACTGGCAGCCAACCAGAAAAGGATCCTTTTATTGCCACTTGCTGCCTTCTACCAATCAGCCAATGCTCTAACCATGTTAGTAACTTTCCTGTAATACTATGGGCTTTTAACTGGTAAGCAGCCTCATCTGTGGCAGCCTCATTTGGCCTTCTGAAAGTCCAGATGTACAATGTTCACTGCATCCCCTTTACCTATCCTACTTGTAATCTCCTCAAGGAATTCCAATGGGTTTGTCAGGATTTTCCCTGACGGAAACCATGCTAACTTTGTACTATCTTGTCCTGTGTCACCAAGTACTCCATCACCTCATCTTTAACAATTGACTCTAACATCTTCCCAACCACTGAGGTCAGGCTAACTGGTCTATCATTTCCTTTCTGCTGCCTTCCTCCTTTCTTAAAAAGTGGAGCCACACTTGCAATTTTCCAGTCCTCTGGCACCATGCCAGAGTCCAATCTCTAATGCTACCTCTTTCAGAACCCTCTGATCCGGGTGACTTATGTACCCTAAGGTCTTTCAGCTTTTTGAGCACCTTCCCTCTTGTAGCAGTAACTACACCTACCTCTCTTCCTTCACACACTACAACATCAAGCATACTGCTGATATCTTCTACAGTGAAGACTGCTGCAAAATACTCATTTAGTTCATCAGCCAGACCTTGTCCCCCATTATTATTTCTGCTGCCTCATTTTCTAGTGGTCTTATATCCACTCTCATTTCTCTTTTATCTTAAACATACAAACATTTGTACTTGAAAAAACTTTCACTATCTAGTTTGATATTATTTGCTTGCTTTCATATTTCATCGTTTCCTTTCTAATTTTTTTAGTTGCTTTCTCTGCAAACCAACTCAACCATCCCTATAACTCACATCCTAAAGTCAACCATCCCTATAACTCACGTCCTACATTATCGTAAATTTTCTCTGCAATCTTTCAATCGTATCTACATCTTTCAAGTTGCTAGGTAACCAAAACTGCACAGAACACAGTAAATTAGACTCTACAAACAATTTATACAAATTCTACCATAGCATCCCATGTCCTGTATTCAGTACATTGATATACGAAATCCAAAGTGGCAAAAGCTTTCTTTACATCACTATCAACCTGTGACACCACTTTCAAGGAGGTATGGATCTGTATTCCCAGATCCCTCTGTTCCACTGAACTCCTTAGTGCCATACTGCTCACTGTGTAAGACCTACCATGGCTCATCCCCCCAAAGTGCAACACCTCATATTTCCTTCTGCAATGTGTCAGCCCTTTTTTCTTGTTGGTCCAGATCCTGCTGCAAGTTTTAATATTCTTCCTCATTGTCCACTACACCTCCAATATTGATGTCATTTACAAATTTGCTGATCCAGTTTTCTCCATTATCATCCCAATCGTTGACATAGATGGCGAACAACAATGGATCCAGCACCAATCCCTGCGGCACTCTACTGGTCACAGTCCTCCAGTCAGAGAGGTAACCATCTGCTATTGCTCTGGCTTCTCCTGCAAAGCCAATGTCTAATTCAATTTACTACCTCATCTTGAATGCCGAGTGACTAAACCTTCTTGACAACCTCCCATGTTGGACCTTGTCAAATGCCCTGCTGAAGTCCATGTAGAAAATATCCACTGCCATGCCTTCATTTACTTTCCTGGTAACTTCCTCAAAAAACTCTAAGATTGATTCGACATGACCTACTACGCACAAAGGCATTTTGACAATCTCTAATCACTCTATCTAAATACTTATACATCCCATCCCTAAGAATACCTTACAGTAACTTTCCTTCAAACAACAGGAATTCTGCAGATGCTGGAAATTCAAGCAACACACATCAAAGTTGCTGGTGAACGCAGCAGGCCAAGCAGCATCTGTAGGAAGAGGTGCAGTCGACATTTCAGGCCGAGACCCCTAGTCAGGAAGAGTGAGTAAGGGATTTGAAAGTTGGAGGGGGAGGGGGAGATCCAAAATGATAGGAGAAGACAGGAGGGGGAGGGATAGAGCCAAGAGCTGGACAGGTGATAGGCAAAAGGGGATACGAGAGGATCATGGGACAGGAGGTCCGGGAAGAAAGATGGTGGGGGGGGGGGGACCCCAGAGGATGGGCAAGAGGTATATTCAGAGGGACAGAGGGAGAAAAAGGAGAGTGAGAGAAAGAATGTGTGCATAAAAATGAGTAACAGATGGGGTACGAGGGGGAGGTGGGGCCTTAGCGGAAGTTAGAGAAATCGATGTTCATGCCATCAGGTTGGAGGTGCATAAAAATAAGTAACAGCATGAACATCGACTTCTCTAACTCCCGCTAGGCCCCACCTCCCCCTCGTACCCCATCTGTTACTCATTTTTATGCACACATTCTTTCTCTCACTTTCCTTTTTCTCCCTCTGTCCCTCTGAATATACCTCTTGCCCATCCTCTGGGTCCCCCCCCCCCCCCCGTCTTTCTTCCCGGACCTCCTGTCCCATGATCCTCTCGTATCCCCTTTTGCCTATCACCTGTCCAGCTCTTGGCTCTATCCTTCCTCCTCCTGTCTTCTCCTATCATTTTGGATCTCCCCCTCCCCCTCCAACTTTCAAATCCCTTACTCACTCTTTTCAGTTAGTCCTGACGAAGGGTCTCGGCCTGAAACGTCGACTGCACCTCTTCCTACAGATGCTGCCTGGCCTGCTGCGTTCACCAGCAACTTTGATGTGAGTAACTTTCCTTCTACTGGTGTCAGGATCACCAGCCTATAATTTCCCTAGCTTATTCTTGGAGCTTTTCTTTTTTTCTTTTTTTTTTCAATCTTTTTATTAATTTCAAAATATAGAAACAAAACATAGCAATAATAATATGAGATGTATTGTTACATTTAAAAAAAGAGTAATTGCAAAACCAAATAGTGGAAATTACCAAAACTCCCATACATGTTGAACTGATCACGGATAAAGCAAAAAAAAAGGAAAAAGACAAAAAAAAAAAAAAAAAAAAAAAAAAAAACCCATCCCAAAAGAAAAACTAAACTAAAAGACTTGGGCAAAACTAACAACTTAAAAATGGAAAAGAAGAAAACCTCAGCGTCGATGCCTCTACTCCCCTCCAACAACAGTACAGAGAAATAAAACCAGTTTGGAAATGATCAAATTACATCAAATGAAAATGCTGAATAAATGGCCTCCAAATTTTTTCAAACTTAATAGAAGGGTCATAAACTGCACTTCTAATTTTCTCCAAATTCAGACACACCATAGTTTGTGAAAACCAATGAAATACTGTAGGAGGGTTGATCTCTTTCCAATTCAACAAGATGGACCTTCTAGCTATTAAAGTAAGAAATGCAATCATCCTTCGTGATGAAGAGGTTAAATTATTTGAGTCTCTCATTGGTAATCCAAAGATAGCAGTAATTGGATGAGGTTGTAAGTCTAGATTTAGGACCGTTGAAATAATATCAAAAATATCTTTCCAATATTTCTCCAACAAGGGACATGACCAAAACATGTGAGTTAAAGAAGCAATCTCAGACTGGCATCTGTCACATATTGGATTAATATAAGAGTAATAACGAGATAGTTTATCTTGGACATATGAGCCCTGTGAACTACTTTAAACTGTATCAACCTATGCTTAGCACATACAGAGGATGAATTCACCAACTGAAGAATTTTTTTCTCATTTTTCAGTCGGTATATTAATCTCAAGTTCTCTTTCCCAGTCAGCTTTAATTTTATTAGAGGCATCAGGACCTAAATTCATAATTATATTATATACAATTGCTATTACACCTTTCTGAGAAAGATTTAAGTCTAAGATTTTTTCCAAAGTGTCCATTGGATACGGGTGTGGAAAATTAGGAGAGACAGTAATTAAAAAGTTTCTAATCTGTAAATATCTAAAAAAGTGAGATCTGGGTAAGTTATATTTATTAGAAAGTTGATCAAAAGACATAAAACAGTTATCCAAAAATAAATCACAAAAAGCTATTATACCTTTGGTTTTCCAATCAAAGTAAGCTTGATCCATCATGGAAGGTTGAAAAAGAAAATTTGATATAATGGGACTTGCTAGAATGAATTGATTAAACCCAAAAAGTCTTCGGAATTGAAACCATATACGTAAAGTATGTTTAACTATTGGGTTATTCATTTGTTTATATGATTTAAAAGTAAAAGGAAGTAAAGTTCCTAAAACCGAACCCAAGGAAAACCCTTGTAATGAATTAGATTCAAGATTTACCCAATGAGGGTTTAAAGATGCATCCAAATCTTGTAGCCAAAATTTTAAATATCGAATATTAGTTGCCCAATAATAGAATCTAAAATTTGGGAGGGCAAGTCCCCCCTCCTTCTTGGATTTCTGTAAATATCTTTTACCAAACCTAGGATTTTTATTCTGCCAAATATATGAGGAAATTTTTGAATCCACGTTATCAAAAAAAGATTTTGGGATAAAAATTGGAACCGATTGAAATATATACAAAAATTTAGGCAAAATGATCATCTTAATAGCGTTAATCCGACCAATCATTAAGACAAAGAGATTGGGGACCATTTGGTAAATAAAAGTTTAATCTGATCAATTAAAGGTAAAAAATTAGCTTTAAATAAATCTTTATATTTTTTGGTAATTGTTATCCCTAAGTATATAAATGAATCAGTAACCAATTTAAATGGTAAACGTCCATAAATAGGTACATGCTTATTTAAAGGGAATAATTCACTCTTACTAAGATTCAATTTGTAACCAGAAAAGTTACTAAATTGAGCTAACAGATCTAAGATAGCAGGAATTGACTTCTCCGGGTTAGAGATATATAACAACAAATCATCTGCATATAATGATAGCTTATGTATTTCATTTCCACGGGTAATACCAACAATATTTGGCGAGTCACGGATAGCAATTGCTAAAGGTTCAAGAGCAATATTAAATAGTAAAGGACTAAGAGGGCAACCTTGCCTAGTACCATGAAAAAGACGAAAAAAAGGAGATCTATAATTATTTGTACAGACCGAGGCTACCGGGGAGTAATATAACAATTTAATCCAAGATATAAATGTCAAATTAAAATTAAATTTCTCAAGAACATTAAATAAATAAGGCCATTCAACTCTGTCAAAGGCTTTCTCAGCATCTAATGAGATAATACATTCCGGGGTAGTAAGTGAGGGGGTATAAACAATATTCATTAACCTCCTAATATTAAAAGATGAATAGCGATTTTTGATGAATCCGGTTTGATCCATGGAAATAATTTGAGGTAACACCTTCTCCAGTCTAGTAGCTAGAATTTTTGAAAAAATTTTTGAATCTACATTCAGAAGAGAAATCGGTCTATAGGATGCACAATCCGTAGGATCTTTATTCTCTTTAAGAATTAAGGAAATAGAGGCTTCATAAAACGATTGTGGTAATTTACCTAAACTAATTGCTTCCTTAAATATTCTAGACAACTTAGAAGAAAGAATGGAGGAAAAAAATTTAAAAAATTCTACTGTAAACCCATCAGGACCGGGTGCTTTACCGGAATTTAATGATGAGATTGCAGTTATTATTTCTTCCTCTGAAATGGAAGTTTCTAATGATAGGCAATCTTCGGGAGATAGTTTCAGAAAACTCAATTTACTTAAAAAATCATGCATGAAATTAGAATCATGAGGAAAATCAGAATGATATAAAGAGGTATAAAATTCTTGAAAGGTTTGGTTTATCCCAACATGATCAACTGTGAAAGTATCATCCTGTTTGCGGATCTTAGTAATTTGACGTTTAACCGAATCAAATTTCAATTGGTTAGCCAGTAATTTACCCGATTTATCACTAGGAATATAAAAATCACTTCTAGTTCTCATTAATTGATTTTCGATCAAGGATGTTAATAATAAGCTATGTTCCAATTGGAGTTCAACTCTGTGTTTGTACAGCTCCTTGCTAGGAGAAATAGCATATTTTTTATCAACTTCTTTAATTTTATCAACCAGTAGAAGTATTTCATTGTTAATACGTCTTTTCAAACCGGCCGAATAGGAAATAATCTGACCACGGATATAAGCTTTAAAGGCGTCCCAAACAGTTCCGTTGGAAACTTCATTCGTAGTATTAGTTGAAAAGAAGAAATCAATCTGCTCCTTTATAAATTTGACAAAGTCCTGATCTTGAAGCAAAATAGGGTTAAATCGCCATTGTCTGGTAGTACAAAAGGTATACATTAACTTGATGGAAAGTTTCAATGGAGCATGATCTGAAATAGCAATAATGTCATAATTAAAATCAACTACATATGGAATCAAACGAGAGTCAATCAGGAAATAATCAATTCGAGAAAAAGAACGGTGAACATGTGAAAAAAAAGGAGAATTCCTTATCATTTGGATGTAGAAATCTCCAAATTTCTGAAATCCCAGCATCCAACATAAAAGAGTTGATAATAGTAGCCGACTTATTCAGTAAAGCCGGACTACTTGTGGATCTATCCAACATGGGATTCAAACATAAATTAAAATCACCGCCCATTATCAACATATACTCGTTTAAATTAGGAAGGGAAGTAAGTAAATGTTTAAAGAATTCAGGATAATCCACATTCGGAGCGTAAACATTAACCATAACGACCTTTTTATTAAAAAGTACCCCCGTAATTAACAGAAATCTGCCATTAGGATCTGAAATGATGTCTTGATGAATGAATGTAATTGAGGGATCAATAAAAATTGAAACGCCTTTAATTTTGGCTTGAGCATTTGAATGGTATTGTTGTCTTTTCCAAAACTTAAAGAAGCGTTGACTGTCCTCTTTCCTTACATGAGTCTCTTGAGCAAAGATAATATGAGCATTCAGTCTTTGGAATATTTTGAAAAGCTTTTTCCGTTTTATTGGATGGTTTAAACCATCTGTATTCCAAGAGACAAAATTAATAGAATGAGCCATAACTAAAAATTAACCCTTTGGTGAGTAAGGGGTTAACCATAATGTGAGCTCATGAAATTGGAAGAGGAATACATGATTAGAGAGGAACCGGAAATCCCGACACTGGGGACATCTTTGTAGTTCTGAATCAGTCCAATAGAAAAAATTAAAAAACAAGAAAAAGACCACCCCCTCCCCCAACCCCAAATAGAAACCCGAACTGAGCCAGAGAAGGCTGAAAAAAGCGCTAACTAATACTAACTTTAACCCCATTTCTGCAGGGGGCAACTCCAAAAATATATGTTAGATAAGTGACCTCCCAAAGACTAATATGTGAAAAATAAACAGTATTGTAAATTAGTCTCCATAGTAAAAATTACTAAAATATATATAAAATAAAAGAAACCAGTATCAGTGCATATAATTAGTTAATTATAAACGAGTAAATAAAAAAACACTTCCAAAATAAGAAAAATGGATTATGGGAAGAAGCATAAGAACATGGCGTCCCGAAAAAAAAATAAAAATTTATAGAAGACAGACAAGTCGCCATTTTAATTATGCGAAAATCAAAAATAGGAAGCATATAACTACAAATGACCGTCGGATCGGATCATTAGTAATAACAAAAAAGGATAAATTAAAACAAAAGGTTAACTAAGGGAAAGTGATATTATTCACAGAAGATAAATATTCTATATAAGTTATAGAATAATCACTATAGTAAAGAACAAAGAACAAAAATCCTAAACCTATAAAAAACCTTCATCGCACAGTAGTAGGTTTATTTTGAAGGAAAACACCAGAGAAAAAAAAAAAATTGGTGCTGGAAGCACCCAACACAGATTAAGAGAGGGTATCTGTATCAGATGGGAAATTATCATCCAAAAAGCTCCGAGCGGCAGTTATAGAGTGGAAAACACGACGATTTCCATCGGGAAGAGAGATTCTGAGTCGTGCAGGATACAGTAGTGCCGGTTTGAGATTTTTTTGATAGCATTCCGACATTAAAGGTTTAAAAGTCAGTCGTTCCTTCATCACTTCAGGACTGTAGTCTTGAACTATTCTGAAGGAATGCTGGTGATACTTGATCATCCCTTGTCGACGAGCGATCTGGAGAAGTTGTTCTTTAACATTAACATAATGGAAACGAAGAATAACTGGTCTGGGTTTGGAAACAGCCGCTGCCGACTTTACCCACGGTATACGATGGGCGCGATCGAGTAATGGAAGATCGTTGGGAAAAACTGAACCGAACGAATCCTTTAAAAGTTTAGCAAAGAATATTACAGGATCTCCAACCTCAACATCCTCGGGTAGGCCAATTAAACGTAAATTTTGTCTTCTCGATCGATTCTCAAGATCAATAACTTTGGATTTAAGTTGTTGGAGCTGTTTAGTAGTCGAAGCTAGATTCTTCTCTAAGATCTCAACTTTTGTATCCGTCTTCTGAGATTTAGTATCCAGCTCAGAAATTTTTGCATCGTGTTTTTGAACATCAGCATTCAGGAATTTCAAAGATTCCGTGATTGATTTTAAATCTTCATTAAGGCTTTGACGATGTTGTTCAAATTGAACAGTTAAACTTTCAGATAATTTTATCCAATGCTGCTCAAACATTTCCTCCAAACACTTCACCATAACTTCGTAAGTTAATTCTGTTGGTTTAGAGTCACCTTTCTTCTTTCCTCCATTCCCATCAGCGTCTTTCCCATCTTTGGTTTTAGATCTCGTACTCATTTCTTTAAGCTCAAAAGTTGCGATTGACAAAAGGAAGTCAATTAATCGATAATTCAGAGAGATAAAGTAAGTCTTCTGGTGTACTTAAAGTTGATTAGATCAAGGAGATCATAGGTTAAAAAGGATAACGGGAATGGAGCGAAGCCAGAGAGACGACCTCACTCCATGAGCGTTCCCTGCAGAATCGGAGCTTTTCTTAAACATCGGAACAACATGAGCTATCCTCCAAACCTCCAGCACCTCACCTGTGACTAAGGATGTCTTAAATATCTTCGCTAAGGTCCCTGCAATTTCTGTACTAGCCTTCCACAGGTTTCAAGGAAGCACCTTGTCAATCCCAGGAAATTTATCCACCCCAATTTCCCCAAAGACAGCAAACACCTCCTCCTTCCTAATCTGTATAGGGTACATGACCTCGCTGCTGCTTTGCCTCACATCTATAGACTCTGTGTCTGTCTCCCGAGTAAACACAGATGCAAACAACCCATTTATATCTGCCATATCTCTTTGTGCTCCATGTACAGATTACCACTCTGATCTGCAGAGGACTGACTTCGACCCTTGCTATCCGTTTGCTCTTAATATATCTGTAGAAGCCCTGAGGATTCTCCTTCACTTTGTCTGCTAAAGCAACCTCATGCCTTCGTTTAGCCCTCCTGATTTCCTTCTTAAGTGCTCTCTTGCATTTCTTATACTCCTCAAGTACCTGCCTGTACACCTTCTTTCTCTCAACCAGGAGCTCACTGTCTCTTGAAAACTAAGGTTCTCTAAACCTGTTGTTCTTGCCTTTTATTCTGACAGGAACATACAAACTCTCTCAAAATTTCTCTTTTGAAGGCACTTAGCACAAGGAATTGAAAATGTTTGGATGCAAGTAAGTTTATTTTTATTCATTAATTTAGAGATATGGTGCGGAAAAGTCCCTTCCAGCCCTTTGAACCACGCCGCCTAGCAACCTAGCCTAATCACTGGACAACTTACAATGACTAATTAACCTACTAACCAGTACATCTTTGGACTGAGAGAGGAAACCGGAGCACCCAGAAGAATTCCACTCGGAAAGGAACGTACAGACTTGTTTACAGAGGATGCTGGAGTTGAACTGGTAATGCCCCAAGCTGTAATGGCACTGTGCTAACCACTACGCTATCATGTTGCCCAATACCATTCTGGACCTGTACCTGTACAACAACCACATCAGCCTACCATGCCACTCTCCCTAGACTTCACACTTCACCTGGCACAGTAACATCAACAGGCAGTGTCACACCATGCCCTCGAAGTACAGTTATTCATTCTTATAATTCGTTTCACTCTCCAGGCTTCATGGCCAAGCTTTCTTGCTCAGGAAGTAAGTGGCTTGTTCAGCAATTCCAGAGCACAGTTACTTCCCACATCACTGAATCCAGACCCGCTGGTCAAGCAGGCCTGTTGAGCTGGTGGACTTCTGGCCTTATCTGACTGAAGCTGTTTGGTTTTTAATGTCAATCTGTTGATGTTGAGAGACTTATCTGATGGAAGCATATGCTTTGCTATGACACTACGACTCTATGAGCATGTTATGCATTCTCACAATTCTAATCTACAATTGGTATCATCCCAAAGTCACTACATAATCGCATGAAACAATTAGGCCTGCACAGGAATATTTATGTAAATCTCCAGAAAGCCATGATATTAACCACCACTAGAGTGGTCTGAAAGTTCATAGCAATTGAGAAATGAGTGTTATGCCTCTACTTCAGGATTTGCCAGTTTGAGCTGAGGAAAATAATCAATAATAGTTCTCCAAGGATCTAACCTGGTCCCAACATATCGATGTAGTTATAAAGAAGGCAGGACAGTGGCTATACTTCATTAGGAGTTTGAAGAGATTTGGCATGTCAACAAATACACTCAAACTTCTATAGATACACCATGGAGACCATTTTGACGGGCTGCATCTCTGTCTGGTATGGGGGGACTACTACTCAGGACCGAAAGAAACTGCAGTGTGTTGTAAATTTAGTCAACTTCATCTTGGGTACTAGCCTACAAAGTACCCAGGACATCTTCAGACAGCAGTGTCCCAGAAAGGCAGCGTCCATTAATAAGGATCTCCAGCACCCAGGGCATGCCCTTTTCTCACTGTTACCATCAGGTAGGAGGTACAGGAGCCTGAAGACACACGATCAGAGACTCAGGAACAGCTTCTTCCCCTCTACCATCTGATTCCTAAATGGACATTGAACCCTTGGACACTACCTGGCATTTAATATACAGTATTTCTGATTTTTGCACTTTTTAAATCTTTTCAATATAAATCTACTCTAATTTTTTTATTATTATTATTTTGGTTTATTTTATTTATTGTTTCCTCTCCTCTATACTATGTATTGCATTGAAATGCTGCTGCTAAGTTAACAAATTTCTCATCACATGCTGGTGATAATAAACCTGATTCTGATTCTGAAAAATAATATATAAATATGCAATAAATATCAAGAACATGAGATGAAATGTCCTTGAATGTGAGTCCATAGGTTATGGGGGCATCTCAGGAATGGGGCAAGTGAAGTTGAATGAATTTATCCCCTCTTGTTCAAGAGCCTGATGGTCAAGGGGTAATAACTCTTCCTGAACTTGGTGGTGTGAATCTTGATGCTGATGTACCTTCTTCCTAATGGCAGTAGCGAGAAGGGAGCACGGTCTGAGTTGTGTGGGTCCCCGACGATGGATGCCACTTTCCTGTGACAAAGCTCCATGCAGATGTGCTCAATGGCGTGGAGAGCATTACATGTTTTGGACTGGGCCATACTCAATACATTTTGCAGGATTTTCTGTTCAAGGGTATTTGTGATTCCATAGCAGGATGCAATGCAGCCAGTAACTAAACTCTCTACCACACATCTACAGAAATTTGTCAAAGTTTTAGACGACGTGCCAAATCTTTGCAAACTCCTAAGGAAGTTGAGGTGTTGCCGTGTCTTCTTGATTGGGGGTTCACCCTTCTGATGATTGCTCACATGTCAGCCTCAGAGACTGAAATCACAGGATCATCAAGGACAGTGGAATTTGTGATGGTTCCTCCTTGTTTTGACTGTCAAAGCGAGCACAGAAGGCATTGAGCTCATCTGTAAGCTGTTGTCACCTATGTTGCTTGATTTCACGATTTCAGGTGATAATATTCAAGCCCTGCCACAACTATCTCCCTGATTCACTGATCGCTCCCCTCAAACACTGATCTTTCTCCTCATTCACTGATTTCTCACTTCAGACATTGAAATCTCTCCACAGACACTGATCACCACTTCTGTCACCGATCCCTCTCCTAAGGCACTGATCACCCACTGTCACTGATCTCTCCTGTCAGAATCTGATTCCCTCCTCAGTCAATGACCTCTCTTATCAGGCCAGATCTCTCATCTCATTTCCTGAACACACTCCTCAGAATCTAAGCTCTCCCTTTATTCACTGATCTCTTTTCACAGAGATTGATCTCTCCCTCAATCACCCCAGTCACTAATCCCTAACCTCAGACATTGAACTCTCCCTCCGACGTTTATCTGTCCCCTCTGTTACTATCCTCTCCCCTCAGACACTCATCTGTCCTCTCTGTATCTGATTTAACCCCTCACACATGATTCTCCCCTTTCAATCACTGATCTCTCCCCTCAGACCTCTGGTGTCATTTGCTGATCCTTCTCCTCAGAATCTGACCTCTGCCCACAGTCACTGATCTCTCTCCTTGGACATTGATCACTCCCTGAATCACTGATTCCTTCATTTAATCACTGTTCTCTCCACTCAGACGTTGAACTCCCTCGTCAGACTCTGATTGCATTCTGGGATTGAGAGAGGGATCAGTGATTGAGGGGACATATCAGTATCTCAGGGCAGAGGTCAATGACTGAGGAGAGAGACCAGTGACTGAGGAAGCAATTTAGTAACTGAGAGAGATCAGTGTCTGATGAGAGAGGTCAGTGTCTGTGTGGAGAGATCAGTGCCTTGAGGACAGAGATTAATGACTGTGTGAAGAGGTCAGTGTCTGAGGAAGGGATCAATGTCTGTAGTGAGGGAGATTGGCAAATGAGGGGGAGCTCAGTGACTGAGTGGAGAGATCAGAGTCTGAGGCAAGAGACTGGTGACTGAGGGGAGAGATCAGTGAATGAGGTGGGAGATCAGTAATTCAAGGAAAAATGAATGTCTGTGGAGGGAGATCAGTGAATTTAGGAAGAGATCAGTGTCGGGGTGGGAGGGGTTGGTTATCAGTGTCTGAGGATAGACATCAGTGACTGAAGAGAGAGATCACTGTCTGTGGAGGGAGATTGGTAAATGCCAAAAAAGATCAGTGTCTGAGGAGAGAGAACAATCTTTGAGAAGAGAAATCATTGTCTGAGGTGAAAGATCAGTGAGTAAAGAGGAAGATCAGCAATTGGAAGGAGTGATTGATGAATGAGTGAGAGATCAATGTCTGAAGAGAGAGGTCAGTGACTGTGGAAGATACCTTTGAGTGGAGTGATCAGTGCTGAGGTGAGAGACCAGAGACTGAAGGGATCAGTGACTGAGGGGAGAGAACAGTGTCTGAGGGGAGAGATCAATGACTGATGGAGGTGAGAGATCAGTGACTGAGGGGAGAGGTAAGTGACAGAGTTGGGAGATAAGTAACAGAGGGGTGTGGTGAGTGCCTGAGGATCTATGTCTATGGAGAGAAATCAATGACTCAGTGATCAACGTCTCAGGAAGAGATCTTTGAAATACCTTTCAAACTCACTTTGTGGAATGAATGAAGCAGTTGAGCTAGTGTCCAGTTCCGTTATAATTACTTTGACATTCTGGTGTAAGACATATTGCTTGTCCATTGTTAGCCTTCACATTTTAAATCTCAAGGCTACCTAGTCCTGTGTCACTCTCATCATTATCAGATTTTTCATCAATAACTTACAGATTAGTGGTCTCTTTGAAACTGCACCTTGACTTTTTATCTTCCTCTCTTCCGTATGCAGTCCATTTATTTTTATCTCTTTATGTGCCCTTTGCCTGGATGTTGCAATTTTGTTTACACTCACTTTCATTCGTAATTGCAACTTAATTGCATCTCTGTTTGCTTTCATTGATACAGCTAAATTAACTGTTCTTTTAAATGTAAATTATGCTTCCATTAGGAGCCAATTGTGGATGATTTCTTCTAAGATTCCACAAACTAAATTATCTCTCAGTGCATCATTGAGTTGTATTGAATTTTGTACAGTACTGGATAAAGGTCTGAACAGTTCAAAACAACAATCTAACGCTTTGTGAGCTTGCAGCATGTAACATGTCTATACAAGGAAAACATTATAGGTTTGTTATTGTCTGCAGCTGGATTCTCCACCATTTACATGAAGATGTCTGTTATTAACTAAATGTGTGTTCCTCACTTTAAGGGTGAGGTTGATGGAATCTTTCTTTACGTCTGTGAAATTAACTTGACGGATTCTTTTTGGGATTCAAGCTTATTGCTTATATGTAATATTAATACTCTTTTGTAACTAAAGGAATGTTAAGTTCAAAACTTCGATGGACTGATGGATAAAGAGTAACCATTAAGATGTCAAATTGATTTATAAGGGTATGCTAAGCACTGTTTTAATGAATACATGAGTTGTTTGCATAAAATGGCTGAGTAAATGGCAGGAGAACAAAAGAGCAAAGAGTTTGTCTGTGTGTCTTGCTGCGATTGTGGGAACATATTTATTTATTGAAGTATCTTTCTCTCAGTTCTTTGGACTTCACCTCGGCCAAGGAATCATGATCGGTGCCAAGGAGCCATGGTAATTTCATAAGTGTCAGAATTTGGAATTCTCCCAACAACAGCAATAATTAAGTGACTAAGTATCATGAGCCCTGAAATCTTTCTGGAAATTTTTATGACTTATGACATGTATTTTGTCTGATTTATTTTGTGTTTTTTTCTATTTTTATGATAATGAATTAGGCTTAAGTTACCTTTTTATTCTTGTATGCTTATTACACATCTCCAGGACACTTTAATTGTTTTGATAAATCAACCCAGTCTATTTCAATAATTAAGCCAATCATCGAACTGACAATGCTTATACAATCTCTTTAATTCAACCATGTACGCTGAAATGGATACCCCTTCCTTTTGATTCCACTAAGACCATAAGATATAGGACCAGAATTAGGCCATTTGGCCCATCGCGTGTGCTCTGTCATTTCAGCATAGCTGAGTTTTACAATTTTCCGCTCAGCCCTAATCTTGTACCTTCTCCCCATATCCCTTCATGACATGACCAATCAAGAATCTATTAAATATACATAAAGACTTGACCTCTACCGCTGACTATGGCAAAGAATTCTACAGATTCATCACTCTCTAAGTCCTCTGGTATTAGACTGTCCCACCATAGGAAACATCCTCTCTACATCCACTCTATCTAGGTTTTTCACCATTAAATTGTTTTCAATGAGGTAACCCCTCATTCTTCTGAATTCCAGGGAATACAGAACCAGAGCCAACAAATGTTTTTGATATGACAAACCATTCAATACTATAATCATTTTCATGAACCTCATTTGTACTCCCTCCGGTTTCAGCATAACCTTTCAAAGATAAGGGGCCCAAAAACGCTCATAATACTCCAAGTGAGGCTCCACCAGTGCTTTATATTCTGCTTGCTTTTATATTCTAGTCCTCTTGAAATGAGCGCTAAAATTGCATGAGTGTTCCTCACCACAGACTCAACCTGCAAATTTACCTTAGAGAATCCTGCACAAGGACTCCCAAGTTGGTGCTTTGTATTTTCTCTCCATTTAGAAAATTGTCAACCTTTTCATTTCTTCTACCAAAGTGCATATGCATACACTTCCCGACACCATATTCCACCTGCCATTTATTTTCTCATTCTCCGAATCTGTACGAGTCCCTCTGTAGCATCTCTACTTCTTCAAAACCACCTGCTCCTCCACCTATCTTCATATCATCTACAACCTTGCAACAAAGCCATCAATACTATCACCCAAAGCAAAGTGTTCTGTAAACAACAATTGTTCTAAATGTTCCTGTATTATTTTCACAATATCAGCAAAGCTCATTTTGACTGGTTTGGTTCGAGCAGTTAAACTAGAAGCAAGCTGTATGCTTTTAAACCCGACGCACTCAGTAGAATTGGTACTTGCTTCTCATTGGTTATTTCACTTGCTTGAAAGTACTGTTCAATTAACTGAATATACATGAGCCAGTTGCCCGTTGAGCAACTGAATGCATTAATCTTTCTGATGTTGCCAGCCATTTCTGCTTTTTAAATTTATGATGATTATCACCTGGTACTTACTGTTTATGAGCCTGTGTATTCTTCCATTTTCTGCTTTTTTTAAAAAACTCAACCGTGTTCTCTCTTTTAATTCCGTAGAACATGTGCTTTATTGTTATTTTTAAAAACTTGAACCTGCTGCTCTTCATCTAGTCGGTAATGTTTAGGGTTTTTTTTTAAAATTACGAGTTGTCACTGTTATGTTTTGTAATTTCAAGACATTAATTTAATTAAAAGGAAAAGACAACGAGTCCAAAATGCGAGCTTAAGTTTATTGTTTACTTTCAGTGTAGTAGCGTTAAAATGGATGCAATTCACCTATTTTTACTTACAACCCATAATGAACTATCTAAACAAAGAATGCTTACTGAACAACATAATTACAAGATTGCTCAAATATTACTGAAATTTTAAATGCACAGTACCTTTTCCCTCACTCACTGCTCTCTCCCTTCAATGATCTTTCTCCTCAGATTCTGACCTCTCCTCTCAGAATCCAATCTCTCCCCTCACTCTGATTTATTTACATCATTTACTGATCACTCAGCTCACATACTGATATCTCCCCTCAGACACTGTTCTCTCTCCTTAGTCACTGATCTCTCCCGTGTTACTGATCTCTCCCGTGTTACTGATCTCTCCACTCAGACACGGATCTCTCCACTCAGACACGGATCTCTCCACTCAGACAATGGTCTCCATGCTCAGACACTGATATCTCTTTTCAGACCCTGAAACACTGATCTCTCCCCTCGCGCAGACTGATCCCTCCCCTCGCGCAATGATCGCTCTCCTCACGTACTGATCGCTCTCCTCTGAAACATTGATTTCTTCCCTCCCTTCAGATGCTGATCTTCTGAGACCGAATGTTCTGTTTATTGTGTTCTCTCGATGACAAACTTCCATTACAAGCTACATCTCATCACGCCGCCCTTTCTGCCTGTCTTTTAGTTGCTGACGTCCAATCCTTCTTCCTTAAGGAACAGCTGCAGCTCTGCCCTGTTCAAATCACTGCCACCGGGAGGGGCTGGATGATGATGATGTCGACTCAGACCTGAGGGGCCAGCATCGGACATTTTCATGCCTTACAAAGTGCAGTTCGAAAGGCTGTGTGGGGCACCACTCCTCGCAGAGACATCTCGCAGTATTATTTTTCGAGGCTGAGTGAGAGCTCGACATCGAGCATGCACAGGGTCGGTCTGTCACTGGATTGAACTCGGGAACCTCTGTTCTTGAGCCCGGCGCTGATCTCACTGCGCCACCAACTGACCGGGATGGGCTGGAGTCATAGCGAAAGTATTTCACCTTATTGACAGTTATCGGGTAAAGGACACTGAGCCTAGAGAACCGCCTTCTTGATGTAGCACATCATGTAGACATGCCAGTGATGTATTAGGCTGGGACAATGACTCTATAGTTCCTTATATTCCTGCAGGTTACAAATACTGCACCTGACCATAATACAACCTATAAGGATACCTTCACCTGTACATTTGTAGAAGTTTGTTTGAGAGTTTGGTGACATGCCAAATCCCTTTAACCTTCTAAGAAAGTATGTAAACATACTGGCACACCTTCCTTGTGATTGCTGGGCCATATCTGCTCATCCGATATGTTAACACCCAGAAACATAAAGATCAATTTTATTAATGGAAGGATTCAGCTAAAGTTAACTGTACTAACATTTACTGCTCAGAGTTTACTGACAGTTGGGACCCACGGCTTGTATGCAGTCAATTAGGTACGTCACCCAATCCATCACAATACAATACGTGATCACAAGCAACAATACTGATGGGGCACACAGAGAGCTGTACCATCCAATGGAGTGACAGTGCTTGTCAGATTTTGAATTGGAATTAGATTTATTATCACTGATACATAACATATTTCTTGTTTATCGGCAGCAGTTCACTGCAAGGCATAAAAATCTACCAATTGCAAAAATAAATATATAGTACAAAACAGAGGAATGATGAAAGGGTATTGCACATGGGTTCACGGACCATTTATTAATCGGGTGGTAGAGAGGAAGAAGCTGTTTCTGAATCATTGAGTGTGGGTTTTCAGACTCCTGTAACCTCTCCATGATGGTGGTAACAAGAAGAGTGCATGTCTTAAAGATCAAAGTTCAACGTGCATTCATTATCAAAGTGCGCTTAGTACCCTGAGATTCATTTTCTTGCAGACAGTCACAATAGGACAAACAACTATAATAGAAGTAATGAAAAATTACACACAAAAAACTGATAACCTACCTGCTATGCAAAACAAAGAAAAGCTCAATACTGTAAGTACAGGAAATAAATAAGTAATACTGAGAACATAGAGCCCTTAAAAGTGAACCAACCTACAGATGAGTTGAGTGAAATTATTCATGCCAGTTCAGGAGCCCAATGGTTGAAGAATAATAACTGTTCCTGAACCCGGTGGTGTGGGAATTAAGGCTCCTTGCCAGCGGCAGCAGTGAGAAGAGAGCATGGGTGGGTGATGAGGTTTCTTGATGACGGATACTGCTGTCCTGTTGCAATGATCTTTGCAGATGTGCTCATTAGTGGGGAGGGCTTTTCCTGTGATGGACTGGGCTGTATCTACTATTTCCAGAAAGCTTTCTGGTTCTTGGGCATTGATCATTCTATGCCAGGCCAAGACGCAAACAGCCAGGAAACTCTCCACTTTGCATCTATAGAAGTTTGTGGAAGTTTTATATGGAATGCCAAGTATGCACAGACTTCTTGAACAATGAAAATCCTTCGTGAACTACTCTCCAGTCCACGTCTACAGAGAGTCTTTGGTGGCATACCAAACCTCACAAAACTCCGAACAAATTACAGCCGCTGGCATACCTTTTTCGTGATTTCATTGTGTAGGACCCAAAGCAGATCCTCAAAGATGCTGACACACAGGATCTTCAAGCCCCTCACCCTTTTCACTGCTGACTCCTTAATGAGGACTGGTGTGTGTTCTCTTTCCTGAAGTAGTTTGGTCTTGCTGAAAATGTCAGGTTGCTGTTGGGATCTCTGGCAGAAGATTTACTTCATTTTTGTATGCCTCCTCATCACCATCTGAGATTCTACCAACAATGGCAATGTCATTGGCAAAGTTATAGATGCGATTTGAGCCATACAGTCACGAGTATAGAGAGAGTAGAGCACTGGGCTAAGCATGCATCCTTGAAGTGTGTCTGTGGTGCTTGTCAATGAGGAGGAGATGATATTATTGATCCACAGTGCCTGTGGTCTCCCAATAATGAAGTCAATGATTCAATTGTAGAGGGAACTGCAGAGGCCCGGGTTTTGTTGCTGAATGATTAGTACTGAGGGAATGATGGTTTTGAACACCGAGTTGTAATTGATCAACAGTAGTCTGTTGTATGTCTGAAGGTTGCCTGTGTGGTCATTACAAGTTCAGGAGACTGAAATCAGAGACGACAAACATTTCTTTATATCTAGTTTTCTGACTGATTTACAAGCTGTGCACTGTTGGGGCCACTGTTTGCACAAGAGCTTCATCCCAGTGTGGAGAGAGTGAAAGTGAAGACAGGGTCTCATTTGATTCAAAGGTCCCAACACCAGCTCAAGCTGCAATAATGTGATTAGTTTAGAAACAGAATCTGCATGAGGTAAACCATCAGTTACCTGGCCTGCAGCCAGCACCGATTAAGGATATTAGTTTCTGTTTACATTGATCTTATTGTCAGAATGTGGGTAACCAGTGTTGACAACTCCTGAACAGAACGGTCTGTGGAGGTCTAATCATCGCTGACATGACTGGGAATATCCCTGAAAGGCAACAGAGTTTTGCACAGTCCAAGTTCAGATCCACCCATCACAAACACCATAATAGGATTGTCATGAAACCTCCTCAGCGGTTGGCAATGACTCTACGGAGCACACATGTGCTGCACTCTGTTGCAAGTAATACCCCTTAATCGTAATAGAAACATAGAAAACCTACAGTACAATACAGGCCCTTCAGCCCACAAAGTTGTGCCGAACATGTCCCTACCTTAGAAATTACTAGGCTTACCTATAGCCCTCTATTTTACTAAGCTCTATGTACCTATCCAAAAGTCTCTTAAAAGACCCTATTGTATCCGCCTCCACCACCACTGCTGGCAGCCCATTCCATGCACTCACCACTGAGTAAAAAACTTACCCCTGACATCACCTCTGTACCTACTCCCCAGCACCTTAAACCTGTGTCCTCTTGTGGCAACCATTTCAGCCCTGGGAAAAAGCCTCTGACTATCCACACGATCAATGCCTCTCATCATCTTATAATGATCAGAGAAAATCTGTACTTACTCACAAGTACCTTTATTGTCTAAACTAAAAAGCTCATGAATTTTCAAAACCGAATACCGTATATAACCATATAACCATTACAGCATGGAAAAAGGCCATTTCGGCCCTTCTAGTCTGCGCCGAACGCTTACTCTCACCTAGTCCCATCTACCTGCACTCAGCCCATAACCCTCCATTCCTTTCCTGTCCATATACCTATCCAATTTAACTTTAAATGACAAAATCGAACCTGTCTCTACCACCTCTAATTCGACCCATGGCTGTGACTGTGGATTTCAGATGCAGTGGTCCTAAATGGAAATATCTGATCATTTCCTTTAGAGCTGCACACAAAATATTGTTGCTGCTTGATGGCATCATCTTACCTTTAGTTAAGACACAGAGCCAAACTATTTGGACCAATCCTTTGGCCCACTATGTCCATTCCAACCAACAAATATCCATCCATTCAAATCCAATTCACCAGTACTTAGTGCATTGCTTTCAATGCCTTAGTGATTCATGTGCCTGTCTATATACACCTCTAAAAGCTTGTGGGAGGACTATCCACACTGGCTATGTTGCATGTTCCAACCACCCTCAGGGAGAATGTTGTTTCTGATATCTCTTTCTTTCACCCCCAAGCCCTTTACCCTAAACCTATGCCCTAACAGTAGAAGTTTCCCAATATCAATTTGTACTGCAATCTTCAGGGAACATTGAACTTGTACTCTGTTCCTTTTGTTCCAAACTACTCCATAGGGTCCTACTATTCATTGTGTATGTCTTACCCCTTTTCAATCCCCTCAAAGTGCATCCCTTGCACTTATAATACCATTATAAATGCCATTTGCAATTGCTCTGCCCATTGTTAGGCACATGATGGAAAATGAACTCCTGGTTTTACTTTTGAGTTCCATTCACTGAGTAATATCTTCTCTGGTACATATGAGAGTGGCTGTTCTGCTACTGTTTATAAGTGATATTATGAAATATTAAATACCCACATTTTTTTGAACTATAGGCATCTGTTAGTCTCATGAGACCATGGATTTTCGCCTTAGAAGGTTTCCAGGGTGCAGGCTTGGCAAGGTTGTATGGAAGACTGTTAGTTGCTCATGCTGCAAGTCTCCCCTCTCCACACCACCAATGTTGTCCAAAGGAAGAGCACTAGGGCTGATACAACTTGGCACCGGTGTCGTTGCAGAGCAATGTGTAGTTAAGTGCCTGTGCTAGGATCCTCTAACCCCCAACAAACAGTCAATGAAGAGAAAAGGCATTACCCAGGAAAGGAGTCAACACTGGCAGGTGTTCCTTGTGTTCTCAATCTATAATCTCCACGTGTCTGATGAGGGGGTCCTCCATGTTCACAATGGCTGGTCACTGCAGAGTTGTTGCTGCCTTGCATTTGAAGATTCTCTTTTTTTTTAAAAAACTCTCTCATCATCAATTATTCTTCAATCTTGTTGGTTCGAACTCACCTGTCTGACCTGGGTCAACTTTTTGTTGGCTTGGGTCCAGTATTGTTCTATGACTTTTGCCCTCAGCCCTGTGCCTTTTGTTCTTTTCAACTCTTACTGATTTAAAGCAGTCAAACCAGGTGACCTAGACATTAGCCTCACGTGATTACAAATTGCTCCTCCTGCAAGCTTTTCACTTTACGTAACAAATAACTACTTGTTTGAGAATCATTTCAGATTCAGCACGTCACTAGCGGAAGATTCCTTGCATCCACATTCCATTGTTCTGATTAAATTGCCCCAAAGCAAGAAATCACTTCACAAAATGGCAGCTGCAAGGACAGTCTCAGGAAATGGCCGTCTCTGTTCTCGTTCACTGATTGTCGTTCTTTCTGGCCAACATCTCCCTCCTCTTGATCCAATGATATTCATTTTAGGATCATTATCCTCTTCTCATTTTGTTGACTGTCCATAGGACTGCCATGGACCCCCAATAGGTGTGAAACACTTACATTATATAAATGTAAAAGTAATATTTTCTGACTGAATTCACATACTTTATTACTAACAATCATCTCTTCCATTTTATAAAAGCATTATCCTCTAAATTTTGCATTATTTTGCCTTCCACCTTCTAAATTGATATACATTAAGCAATGCAATTATCAGGGTAAATAAAATAAGTATTAAAGCAGCATGCGATACTACTATCACCCACGAATGTATTTGAACATTTGTCCCCCAATTCCAAAACTTTCTCCAAAAGTCTGTGTCACTCAGCCTTACCAGCGTGTGTTTTAATTACTTTAGTGTGCTTAGATTAGATTCAACTTTATTGTCATTGTGCCGAGTACAGATACAAAGCCAATGAGATGCAGTTAGCATCTAACCAGAAATGCAAAGAATAGTGTTATTTACAAAATAACTGTGAATAAACAACCCAGACATAAAATTACTACCTTGATCTGATTGTATTTCTTTAGGCAACCCAAAATAAGTAAAGAATTTTATAAGAGCCTTTGTCACAGTTTTAGCTGTTATATTCCTAAGAGGTACTGCCTCTGGAAACCTAGATGCTGTGCACATAATAGTTAATAAATATTGATGTCCAGTTTTAGTTTTTGGCAAAGGACCTACACAGTCTACAATGATTTTTGAGAACGGCTCACCAAATACTGGAATTGGTTGCAGTGGGGCCACTGGAGTAACCTGATTAGGTTTACCAACAATTTGACATGTATGACACATTCTACAAAATGTTGCCACATCTTGTCTTAAACTAGGCCAATAAAAATGTTTAGAAACTTTGTTCATAGTTTTCTTTACCCCTAAATGACCACCCAGAGGAATACTATGAGCCATAGTCAAAATCTCATTTCGGTAAATTTTAGGAACAACTACCTGATGATTAACTTCCCATTCCTCACTAGCAGGAATTGTCGGCGATCTCTACTTTCTCATTAATACCCCCTTCTCAAAATAATATCCAACTGGTACTTTTTCAATTTCACTATCTGGAAGAGCTTGTTCTTTTAATTTAACTATCTCAGGATCTCTACCCTGCTCTGCTATCATCTCCTTCCGAGATGAAGACAAATCTTCCTGATTAGACTTATCATCAAAATCCTGATTAAATAAGGTAGGTAAGAAAGTTTCTGATACATCCTCAAAATTCGAATCTTGATTTGAACTGTCTTGAGTAACAACCTCATCCTTTACATCGGTCTTTTTAGCCATAGCTCTTGTTACAACACAGGAAGAATCTGCGTTAGAATCCCTCTGTGGTTCCTCAGAATTTGAATTTATTGTCAAATGCACTTCAGGAAAAACTTGTCCACCTGCTAAATCATTCCCTAACAAAAGAGAAACATAATTCACAGGTAAACTGGATTGTAGTCCTACTTTAACAATCCCTGTAACTAATCCTGACCTTAAATTTACTCTATGTAAATGTACTGGCATAAGGGCACTCCCTACCCCTCTTATATAATTTACCTCAGCAATGTCAGACTCATCACTAAACCTTAACACACAGTCTAATATTAGTCATTGTGAAGCTCCAGTATATCTAAGTATCCTTATTAGTACTGCATTGAATCCTTCTTTCAAGGATACAAATCCTTCTGTTATAAAAGCTTCATATCCCTTCTTAACTTGATCAGACTCTGACACATCTTCAGTAATATTTTCTAAACCCTGTAGCTTTACAGGTTTTTCAATATGCTGCACACAAGCATCTGGGACCACTTCTTTTTCTTTCCGTTTCAATCGGAAGCAATTAGCTACTACATGTCTAGGTTGCTTACAATAATTACAAATAATACCAAAATGTCTTTCCTTCACATGTCTCCCTTCATCCCTACTTTTCTCACTAACTTCAGATTTAATGCCTGATTTACCTTGACTCTCTGGGCTAGTTTTCCTTTTAAAAATTTTACCTGGAGAAAATTTATGCTTGTGAATTAAAACATACTCATCAGCCAACTTAGCAATCTCCTGCAATGTAGCAGTGTCCCGTTCATTTAAGTATGTTCTCACTTCAACAGGAATGCTTCTTTTAAATTGCTCCTGCAAAATCAGCTCTTTTAATTCATCATACTCCCCATTCACATTTTTAGAGGAAACCCATCTCTCAAAACACATAGATTTCTCATAAGCAAATTCCACACAAGTTTTTTCCACCGATTTCTTCAAACTTCTAAATCTTTCTCTATACGCTTCTGGAACCATCTCGCATGCCTTTAATATATTCTGCTTAACAATATCATAATCCAGTGCTTGCTCAGCGTTTAAAGCTGTATAAACTTGTTGTGCCTTGCCTTTAATTACACTTTGTAACATCACTGGCCATTGGTCCTTCGGCCACTTTAAACTCAGTGCAACTGTTTTGAAATGTTGGAAATATGCGTCCACATCAGCTTCATTAAATGGAAGAGCCAAAACAACCTCACGACTAGCAATAAACTGTTTCGTAGAACCAGAAGACTGACTCCCGAACTTTAATTTCTGCATCTCTAGCTCGAACTTCCTCTGGTTTTCAGCTTCTCTTTCTGCAAACTCCCATTTTTTAAAGGCTTCTCTTTCTTCAAATTCCCTTTTAAGGGCTTCTCTTTCCTCGAATTCCCTTTTTTTTTATTAGCCTTTTGACCATTTCCATTTTAAATGTTTCAAACTTTAACTGTTCAAGATGCAACTGCATTTCCAGATTACTCAGTGGAAACTTAACTAACACCTCCTTATCAAACAATTCCAAATTAATATAATGTTCAGCAATCTTTCTTTGTATGAAAGCCTTGGTAGAAATCCTTGTAATTCCTTTAATATCCAACTTCTTAGCAATCTCCAATACCACAGGTTTTCTCGCAGTCTCTAAAAATTCCGAATCAGGTGCCTTCAAAAAATCGTCAATATCCATTGTTGCCGAATACAACACACACACCAATCAAACCAAAAAAAAGGGTAATCCCCTTTCCCAAATCAAAATGGCAATTACCAGCACTTAAGCAAAAAATTGGAACATATCCCACGAGCCCCCACAAATTATGTTATGTAAATGGCAACAATGAGTATCAATGGAGACAGGTTATATAAAAATAACCAAACATTTATTAACCACCGATAAACGATATGGGAAAAAAGAAAACAAACGAAAACTTTAGCCGGAAGTTAACAGATATGCAGTCGTTCACCAACTCACCACTCGGCTCTGGTTCTTAAAGCGTTAAATGCGAAAACAGATCTTAATACGATACAGTCAGGTATAGTTCTTAAAGCGCTAACTTCGAAAGTCCAACAGTTTTATGCATTCAATTGGGAGAGACTTCTCTGGAGAAGGATTTCTTCACAGACGCACCTTTACTGCTGGTTCTGTCCACGGGATTCACAATGCCGAAAATAAACAGTTTAAATCAACTGACCTTAAATTCCTTTAGAGAGAGAGAGAGCACATTTTTGCATCAACTCATTGCTCTTTCTGGCAAGAGTTATCCCGATGCAGGTACTCCTCCAACGAAGACTCAATAAGGTTGATTCTTTATTAAAGTACCAAACGATGCCGACTTCTCTCGATCCTTCGATAAATTCTTCACTCTCCCTTCAACTGTTGAAATTGAGTAAATTGGCACATCCAGCCACAAATTCCCAGTCCAGAATCTTTCAACAGAATGCACACTCCATTTTAAAAATGAAACTGCGTCACAAAAACAAACGCAACAGAAATAGAGGCACAGCACATTCTATATGGAAATCTACAAACTTAAAAACTAACTGCGTCACCTGGGTCGACCCTTATATAGTCACTGGTCACATGTCATCACTTGCCCTCACATCGGCGGGAAAATCACATCAGGTGACCTCCAAAAGACCATTACATCATTCTCACAAAAAAAAACAGATCTCCTTGAGCATGTTACATTCTCAATGGTGGGCAATTGGGTGCTGATAATCCGCTGGGTAGTTTTTACCACATGCTGGAGCGCTTTGAGGTCTGATATGGGACAATTACCATACCACACTGAGATGCAGTTGGTGAGTATGCTCTCAGTGGTACAGCGGTAAAAGTCTGCCAGTATCCTGGGACAGAGATGAGCTTTCTTGATGCTCCGCGGGAAGTAAAGGGGCTGTTGCGCCTTTTTGATCAAGGATGGAGGAGTTCAGGGATCAGGTGAGATCCTCGGAAATCTGGACACCAAGGAATTTGAAGCTTGATACATGCTCCACTACAGCTCCGTTGATGTAGATGGGGACGTGAGTGTGGCACCTAGCATGCCTGAAGTCCACAATGATCTCCTTGGTCTACTGGGTGTTAAGGGCCAGGTTGTTGTCGGCACATCACGCGAACAGGTGTTGGACCTTGACCCTGTAGGCCGTCTCGTCATCCCCTCTGATCAGGCCAACGACCGTGGTGTCGTCTGTGAACTTGATTATGGAGTTAAAACCATGTACAGTAACGCAGTCATAGGTGAAAAGGGAGTACAGAAGAGGGCTCAGTACACAGCCTTGAGGCACGCCAGTGTTCAGGGTGAGAGTGGAGGAGGAGAGGTTGTCTAACTCAACTGATTGGGGTTTGTTAGTCACAAAGTCCGAGGTCCAATTGCAGAGGGATGAGCTGATGCCAAGCTGGCGAAGTTTGGCAATCAGCTTGGAGGGGATCACAGTATAGAATGCTGAACTAAAGTCAATGAACAGCATTCCGACGTAAGAGTTAGGACTGTCCAGGTGAGTCGGGGCAGAGTGAAGTGCCGTGGAGATGGTGTCCTCTGTTGACCTGTTGGTGCGATAGGCAAATTGATGGGGGTCCAGGGTAGTGGGCAGACAGGATTTCAGATGTGATAGAACCAGTCTCTCAAAGCTCTTTGCAATGATGGGGGTGAGTGCAACTGGGCGGAAGTCATTCAGGCCCGTGGCAGTGGAATGCTTCGACACTGGCACGATGGTGGTGATCTTGAAGCTTGTGGGGACAACTGCCTGGGCTAAGGACAGATTAAAAATGCCCGTGAAGACCCTGGCCAACTGCCCTGCACAGACTCTGAGCACACGGCCAGGTATTCCATCCGGACCAGCTGCCTTCCATACATTCTCCCTGCTCAGGGTGGCGCAAATATCAGAGGTGGAAACTGAGAGAGGCAGTTCACCAGGGGGGAGACCCGCTTTGAGGGTGACCTCCTTGTTCTCTCGATCAAAGTGAGCGTAGAAGTAATTGAGCTCATCAGGGAGGGAAGCAGAGCTGGAAGAGGGCACAGTACTAGGTGGTTTGAAGTCTGTAATGACCTGTGTGCCATGCCACATGCGCTGGGGGTCCGAGGAGTTGAAATGCTCCTCGATTCTCTGTTTATTTATGTGTTTAGCCTGAGAGATTCCCCTCCTCAGGTTGGCCCTGGCTGAGCCATAAGCCTCCCGGTTTCCAGACCTGAAGGCTGAATCTCTGGCTTTGAGCAGGAGGCGAACCTCTCTGTTCATCCATGGTTTTTTGATTGGGGAAAACTTCTATTTGTTTTTGTGATGTCACTCTATCTACACACTTGTTGATGTGCTCAAGGACAGAGTTGGTATATAAATCAATGTTAATCTGAGAGTCTGTGGTGGCATGGGCAGCAAACGTGCTCCAGTCTGTGTGCTGGAATTGGTGCTGAAGAGCAGAGTCAGCACCTTCCAGCCAGATCTTAATAGTCTTCATTGTGGGTTTCACGCGTTTACTGACCGGGCTATACTTGGGAAGCAGAAACAATGAAAGATGGTCGGACTGTCCCATTGATGGATTATTTTGGTACAACTCGGTAACAACATAGTCCCACAAATTCTGAGGTTTTCTTTTGTTACTGAGTTTATGCTGGCCGAGACAATGTTTGTTCTTCAATAGCCAAATCTAAAGTCATGTTCCCAATTGCAAGAAAGGGCACTGCTTCAACCCCTGCTGTAACTCACAGCTGCTGTTGCTATATAATATGTCCCAGCACTGCCTACTGCAAGACAGGCTGGTTATTCACAGGCAAAATAGACAGTTAACAATTTTCATTATTACTGAAATGACAATTTATAAGCTTTTGTCTTGTCACTTCCTCTGGTCTCCCTCTCGATAGCATCCTGATAAATCTATCCCTTTCGCAGTACCATTCATAACAATAGCAGGTGTTGGTGGGTTACTTAGGGATATTTGTGTCTTCTCATGATATTTGCCCACATTGTGAACCTTTTTACTCTACGTCTCCCCTGTACAATATCCTCTTGTGTACAGTTAATAATGATCGAAGCATCCTTTGGAAAATACTTGCTGTAACCCCCCCAATAGAAATGTAATCTTACCATGGCCCACATTACTTAAGTCTGCTCAGTAATTGGACCTAAAAAGTAATTATCATTCTCTCCGGGATATGTTTCCTTCAGAATTTTATGTACCAGAGCCATACACATGTACCATCTAGGATACCTAAGATTTTGTCCACATGTGTCAGACCATCCACCGTGACGTAATGTCAATTTAAGTTTCTATTCTTCCTTTGTTATCCTTGCATTTACCCAAATTCATTTAGAAAAGTTGTTTTTGATCACTGACTGCTCTCCAAGTAACAACATCACTGTTAACACGTTTGTCTACTTTAATAGCTCTGGAGCAAAACTAACCGTGACCCCAGTCAGAGTTAATTCCAATGCAAAAAAATACATTATTTCTTTCATGCTGGACTAAGTGAAATCTTCGGTTTAAAGGCTTACATTTTCCTGTAGCCTTTCTAGAGCACTTAAAGCTCCCTGATAACTTCATAGGTCATGGCACCAGTGGGCCATTTGGTTTTATACCCCCTCCGGCACCACAAATTTCACATAAGACCATTCAATCTTTAGCAAGCACTCCCCTGTGCTCTTTGTATATTTCTGATCCTGCTTCTTCTATAAGTTATTGGAATTCAGTTTTTACTTTTCTCCCCTTAAATCCATAACCTTAACCTGTTGTTCATTCTATCGTCCAGATTCCCTAATTTGCAACTGCCCTGTCAGGTTGCAGCACCTTGTTTTGCTAATTTGCTCGCCTTTTATTCCCCCAAGGATAATTTTGAGTTAGCTGTCAACGGTTATGACTGTGTTCTTTGACCCTCACATACAGTGCCTATAAAAAGTATTCCCCCCCCCCCAGAAGTCTTCACATTTTGTTGTTTTATAATATTGAATCACAGTGGCTTTTCTTGAAACTGGTCAACAGAAAAAGGCTCTTTCATGTCAAAATGAAAACAGATCTCTACAAAATGATCTAAATTAATTACAAATATAAAACGTAAAATAATTGAGTGCATCAGCATTCACCCCCTTTAATATGACACATCAAATTATCACTGGCGCAGCCAATTTGTTTTAGAAGTCACATAATTAATCTAATGGAGATCTGTTTTTGCAGACCTGTGTGCAGTCAAGGTGTTTCAATTAATTGTAGTAAAAATACACCTATATCTGGAAGGTTCAACTGCTAGTGAGAGAGGCCATCAAGAGACCTATGATGACTCTGGAGGAGTTACAAGCTTTACTGGTTGAGGTGGAAGAGACTGTGCATACAGCAACGATCGTATGGATGCTTCACCGGTCACAGCTTTATGGGAGAGTGGTAAAGAGAAAGACACTGTTGAAAAAACCCACATGAAATCTCAGCTAGAGTTTGCCAGAGGGCATATAGGAGACTCTGAAGTCAGCTGGAAGAAGGTTCTATGGTCTGATGAAACCAATATTGAGCTTTTGGGCCATCAGACTAAACGCTATGTTTGGTGTAAGCCAAACTCCGCACATCATCGGAAACTTTACGTCCGACCGTGAAGCATGGTGGTGGCTGCATCATCCTGTGGGGTTGCTTCACTGCACCAGGCCCTGGAAGGTTTGTGAAGGTAGAGGATAAATGTCTACAGTCTGCAAGGGAACTATGACTTGGGAGATTTGTTTTCCAGCAAGACAATGACCCCAAGCATAAAGCCAAGGCTACACAGGAATGGCTTAAACACAACAAAGTTAATGACCTGTTGTGGCCAATTCAGAGTCCAGACCTCAATCCAATTGAGATTTTGTGTGTGGACTTGAAAAGGGCTTTTCACCCATAATTCCCATGCAATTTGACAGAGTTTGAGCAGTTTTGTAAAGAAGACTGTGGAAAGATTGCAGTGTCCAGATGTGCAAAGCTGATAGAGACCTATCCACGCAGACTCAAGGTTGTAATTGCTGGCGAAGGTTTATCTACTAAATATTGACTTGAAGGGGATGAATACTTACGTAGTCAATTATTTTGTGTTTTGTATTTGTAATTAGTTTAGATCACTTTGTGGAGATCTGTTTTCACTTTGACATGAAAGAGTCTTTTTCTATTGATCAGTGCCAAAAAGCCAAATTAAATCCATTGTGATTCAATGTGTAAAGCAAAAATACATGAAAACTTTCAAGGGGGTTGAATATTTTTTATTGGCATTTTTTTCCACAGTTGCTTCTCCTCTCACCATACTGTGCAGGTGAGGAACTATCTACAAAAAAATTAATAGTCTTTCCTTTGTGTCTTTGTTCTCGGGTATTGCTTTCTGATCACCATCTACCTCCCTCCTGATTATTTTGATAGAAATGGTCCCTTGGGATCATTTGTTATCATATCCTGACTCTCGTGTGGTTCTGCAGTACAATAAAGATTATTTACAAAGAATGTTGAAAACGGAATACCCTTTACAACTACATACCAACCCTGCAGTGCCAAGGCTGATTAACCAAGACAATTTAATCTGAACATCCAGCAGCAGCTAGATAAATGTGTGCTTAAAGATGGTGAGGGACTTACTGCTGAACTGCTCTTTGAACCAGTTCAATATTTAAATTGGGATTCCATTTGTAATTTACAAGACAAACTCAACAATTGCATCAGAGTTGCTGGTGAACACAGCAGGCCAGGCAGCATCTCTAGGAAGAGATACAGTCAACGTTTCTGGCCAAGACCCTTCGTCAGGACTGACTGAAAGAAGAGCTAGTAAGAGATTTGAAAGTAAGAGAGGGAGGGGGAGATCCAAAATGATAGGAGAAGACAGGAGGGGGAGGGATGGAGCCAGGAGCTGGACAGTTGATTGGCGAAAGGGATATGAGAGGATCATGGGACCGGAGGCCCAGGAAGAAAGAAAGGGGGACGGGGGGAGAAACCCAGAGGATGTGCAAGGGGTATAGTGAAAGGGACAGAGGGAGAAAAAGGAGAGAGAGAGAAAGAATGTGTGAATATAAATAAATAATGGAGGGGGTACGAGGGGGAGGTGGGGCATTAGTGGAAGTTTGAGAAGTCAATGTTCATGCCATCAGGTTGGAGGCTACCCAGATGGAATATAAGGTGTTGTTCCTCCAACCTGAGTGTGGTTTTATCTTTACAGTAGAGGAGGCCGTGGATGAACATATAAGAATGGGAATGGGACGTGGATTTAAAATGTGTGGCCACTGGGAGATCCTGCTTTCTCTGGTGGACAGAGCGTAGGTGTTCGGTGAAACGATCTCCCAGTCTGCGTCGGGTCTCGCCAATATATAGAAGACCACATCGGGAGCACCGGATGCAGTATATCACCCCAACCGACTCACAGGTGAAGTGTCGCCTCACCTGGAAGGACTGTCTGGGGCCCTGAATGGTGGTAAGCGAGGAAGTGTAAGGGCATGTGTAGCACTTGTTCCGCTTACAAGGATAAGTGCCAGGAGGGAGATCGGTGGGGAGGGATGGGGGGGGACGAATGGACAAGGGATTCGCGTAGGGAGCAATCCCTGTGGAAAGTGGGGGGGGGGGGCGGAGGGAAAGATGTGCTTAGTGGTGGGATCCAGTTGGAGGTGGTGGCTAATGCCCCACCTCCCCCTCATACCCCATCCATTATTTATTTATATACACACATTCTTCTTCTCCCTCTCCCTTTTCTCCCTCTGTCCCTCTCACTATACCCCTTGCCCATCCTCTGGGTTCCCTCTCCTCCCCCTTTCTTTCTCCCTGGGCCTCCTGTCCCATGATCCTCTCATATCCCTTTTGCCAATCAACTGTCCAGCTCTTGGCTCCATCCCTCCCCCTCCTGTCTTCTCCTATCATTTTGGATCTCCCCCTCTCCCTCCCACTTTCAAATCTCTTACTAGCTCTTCTTTCAGTTAGTCCTGACGAAGGGTCTCGGTCCGAAATGTCGACTGTACCAGGCAGAGATGCTGCCTGGCCTGCTGCGTTCACCAGCAACTTTGATGTGCATTGCTTGAATTTCCAGCACCTGCAGCATTCCTCATGTTTGCGATTTTAAAATTACATCAGAACTGTTTTCCAAGGAATCACAAATGGAAAATCCATATGTCAGAAGCCTTGAGCAACACCTTTTGTGTTCTGTAAAACAAAAGCAGTCTTGTTAGTAAAATCAACTTTTAGGATTGCTCCCCAAATATTCCAATCTCCCAAAATGTTAATTTCAAATTCCCAATTTAACTGTCTATCAATGAGCAATTACTCTAAATGCCCATTTCCCTCTGAAATATGGACATCTCCTATCGGAAGCAGAGATGCACAGATTTCCTTCTATTTACCCAGGACCCACGTGGACAGTGTGGATGTTAGGTCTCTCTCCAAACCCAATTGCATGGAAAACAAATAAAGAAACACAAACAAAATATATAGACAAGCAAAACAAAAATCCATACTTGTACTGTTCTTCCTTCAGAACCTTTGCAATTAACTGCAAAACTTAGAATCAACGGTCAATTCCCACTGTGAAATATTTTTCAAGGAACAAAAGAGGAGAATTCGGCCAACTAGGGGCCCCTGACACACTAGCACATTCATGCAACCTCTTAAAGACACAGCCTCTTAAAAGATAAGACTGTTCACATCAGAGTTGTAAAATATTTCAGTCGTTCTCCTTTTTCATTAGAAACTCAGGATTAGTTCAGACTTTCTCCTAATATCAATTGAGCAAACACAGAATAGCATTTGCTCTCTCTGTCTCTCTCTCTCTCAAACAGACACAAACACTTTCTTAACTGCCACACTTCACATAATTGAATCATACAAATCATTCACACTTTAAACCATTTCAGAAAATCTGTTCAGTTCCTCCAGTATTTTGTGTGCGTTGCTAGGATTTCCAGCACCTTCAGATTTCCTTGTTTCAGAAAGTATCCTGTTTCTAAGGGTTAAACTGTTATCAAAATATTCAATTACGATCAGTCAAAATTGAGGGAATAAGTTATTTCAAGATTTTAAGACAAAGAAACATTGTAAGTTACTTATCATGCTCAAGTAAACATTCAGCAAGTTTAAAGCATGACATCCCACCATTATCAAAATTCCAACATATTATAATATTTGTGTAACTTCAATTTCTGATTAATGTTAGGATTCAGATTAAATTAACTGTTTGCTGTACAGTTCTGGGCACAATGACCATAAGACCACAGAATCTGAATTAGACCATTTGGCCCATCAAGTCTGCTCCACCATTTCATCTTGGCTGATCCATTTCCCTCTTTGACTGTATCTCCTGCTTTTTCATCATAACCTTTCATACCCGGACTAATCAAAAACCGATCAACCTCTGCCTTAAGTATACCCTGTGACTTGACTTCCACAGTCACCTGTGAAATTGAATTCAACAGATTCACGACTCTCTAGTTAAAGAAATTCCCCCTCGTCTCCATTCTAAATGGACGTTCTTCTATTCTGAGGCCTAATTCTATCCTCCGGTCTTAGACTCCCCCAGTATAGGAAACATCTTCTCCACATCTACTCTATTGAGGCCTTTCAACATTTGATATGCTTCAATGGGATCTGTCCTCATTCTTCTGAATTTCAGTGGGCTCAGGCCCAGAGCCTCATCTGTCAAGCCATTCAATCAAGGAATAGAATCATTTTCGTGAAGCTTCTTTGAACCCTCTTTAATGTCAAGATATCCTTACTTAGAAAAATGGCCCAAAACTGCTCACAATACTCCTCACGAGTGCCTTCTAAAGTCTCGGCATTACTTCCGTTGTTTTACATTCCACTCCTCTGAAAAGGAATGCTGGCTTTGCATTTGCCTTCCTCACCTTACCACAGCTGAAACAGCACATTTGAGCACCGTACTCGGATGTTAGCCTCCAACAACAACTTCCCTGACTGGGTGACGGTGCACACGAGCTCTGTGTTACTAACTTTTACAATCTCCCTGCTGGCTTCTACCCTGACCTGCATTTCCCTGCATGATACCCCATGTATTCTGTTGAAGAGAGAACACTTTAGCTACCTCTGAAGTACTCGGAAAGTTAAATTCTAACTCCTGCAATTCCTTCACCCATGCTCTAACCTACACCTCAGTATGTGTAGGGTCACTGGGTTAAAATGGTTCCAGCATCTTTCCAGATTCATCAGTGCTATGAGGAACTAATATTCTTATCTATCTATTTGTGGGTTCTAGTTCTAAACAACCTCAGTCTAATGTTCATCCATATACACCTTGGAATACCATCCATGCCATTGGGACGCAAATGCAGTGGGTTCTCCTTTCCTCTGGTAATGTTTACTTAATTCATCCACTGGGTATTCACTGCTATTACCCATAACAGTCAGTATTACATTCCTTAACTCCTCATTTGTTCCCCCAGCGTGTCACTGTGCTTCTGGAAAATGGTGTGCATATTTGGATGCAAGCACTGGTTGATCATTTTCCTTTCCTCAGCATCATCTAGACCGTGTACTGGTCTCTGGTAACTAATTGCTTGGAATAGTTCCCTAGGATCAGCTCCAGGTATATTCTTATGTCCCAATATATTAGCAATATCCACAGGTATATACTGTATGTCCCAATATCCCCAGGCATATACTGTATGTCCCAATATCCTTAGCAATATCCCTCAGCTGCTGTACCCCGAATGTGGTAGTGCATGTTATATTCTGGTTTTGATTTTCTGCCCTGGCTCCTCCCTCTTTGATAGCAACTACGGGGGCCAATTGTGCAGAGAGTAGCAGGGGCTCCCTCTGGCTGTTTGGGAATCTTCAGGAGGAGGCCCCTCTTCACAACAGTATCAGGTCACCTTATCTGCAAAATCACTCCGATCCATATCTCCATATCCATCCTCTTCCTTCAGATCCACAAGCACATATCTGTGCAGCAAGCTGGCCCTGCAGCTTTTGCAACTGCTCTAAGCAGTTTGTATGATCTCCAGTGTTGCTTTTCTCTTCATGTGCTGATTTCTGTCTCACATTCATAGCCATCTTTAAATTGCTGCACTGTTTCCTCAGTCTCTCCACTTGATTTTTGGCTATTTAGGCTTCTTATTGTTTACTCTTTTCTTTAACCAGTTTTTCACACTGAAACTGAGACTGGAACATACTGTCTGTATCAAATCCATACTTCTTTGTCCCTGAAAATCAGTAAGCTTCTCTTTACGGATTTCTACCACTCTTGGAGCCCTTTGTTTTCCTCTTCTAATCTATTCTGCACTATTTGAACTTTCTGCCAGTATTCTAAGCTTTCCTTTTCTGATCTTTCTTGCTCTATGTTAACTTTCAGCCGGCATTGTATCTAATCCTCAATTGAAGAGCTAACTGCTGCTGGGTGCTGTAATCATTTAAATTCCTTGTCTGACAATTTCCCTTGAGCAATCTTCCAAAGGGGTTTTTCCTACATTGCAGGTGTGACAAGGATATTCTCCATATTGTGGCTATTTCTACAATATTTATTTTTGGAGGAAACCCCTCCAGTCAAAAAAAATACAAGTCCTCCTGTCACGTACCCCGTGATGGGTTAACGAACCAGCAGAAATGGGAAACACTTTGGAGCCCAGTATTGCTATTAACTAATATTATTTATTAGTAACTACAAAATAAAGTAATATAAATGTAGATAAATCAAACAGGTTAGCAATGATTATATATAAGTAAGTATGGAATATATAGGAAAACCAAGCTTCTTCAAGTCTAGGGGTAAATAGATAGTCATATGATGATGAGTAAAGTTCAGTTCAGTTCGTGATGTTGAATTGAGTAGTGATGGAGAGAGAGAGAGGGAGAGATTTGAGTCTTTAGATGAGCTGACGCCGTCGATCTTCCCGCTGTCCTCCGAAATCCTTTAAAAGTCACCAACTGTGTCTTTAACAAAGGGGACTGTTTTTCTGTGGAAGAATCATCAACCCAGGCAAGGGTTGGAAACATGGACAACTCCCCACCGGTCACTCCTTTTCCTCACTGCAAGAGCCAGTGATCGATCCGCCTGATTGATCCTCCAAAACCCACATTTTCTGTGGGCACAACATAGCTCATTCAGTGTCCAAAAACATGTGCCCCAGGTCTATCATCTGACCTCCTATTTATCTCACCATACTGGGTACCAACTGTCATTCAAATAACCCCTCCTTTCTTTGTCTGTGTAAGAGTGTACTAGCAGGTAAATGTCCTTGGAGAAAGTATAAACATACTCCAGAGAAACTATAACATCGATTGTCCA
The DNA here is from genome assembly GCF_030028105.1 of Mobula birostris. Classification (NCBI taxonomy): domain Eukaryota; kingdom Metazoa; phylum Chordata; class Chondrichthyes; order Myliobatiformes; family Myliobatidae; genus Mobula; species Mobula birostris. The sequence goes on from NC_092371.1 coordinate 18,237,139, forward strand.
TCAAATAACGCCGCTCTTGGTCACCACTCGGTTCTCTCTCTCTCCAACTCAGCAGAAAAGTTAGTCTCAATTCCTCCTCGTGCATTAAAGTGACAGTCCAAAAGTTAGTCTTCGTCGCTCTCTCTCTTGCTTTCTCTCTCTCTTTTCAAAACAAGATGTAGGTGTTGAATAACTCTCTCTCTCTCTTTTCAAAAGTACAGTTCATAGGGGTAATTCAGGACCCCATCACACTCCAGACTTGCAGACTTCCCTGTATTCTACATCTTGGGTTAGTAACTGCTAGCAACCCAGCCCCAGATCTCTCTGTGCCACACCTAAATGGTTTGACTCGAGTCTCCCGCTGACTCAACAAAGAGATTTATCTTCAAGCCCACCCAGGGACGCCAATACTGATACAAGAATTACCATTTAGTAATAATGATCAGTTAGGCACAGAGAGAATCTGTGTTTACTGACAAGTACTTTCATTGTCTCAACAAGACCCCCAGTCGTAACAGAATAAGATTCTGGAGTGGTGTAATAATAATAGGGTTGTTGTGATGAGTGATATTAACTTTCCTAATATTTCCTGGCATCTCCTTAGAGCACGAGGTTTAGATGGGGTGGAGTTTGTTAGGTATGTTCAGAAAGGTTTCCGGACACAATATTTAGATAAGCCAATGGAGGAGAAGCTGTACTTGATCTGGTATTGGGAAATTAATCTGCTCAGGTGTCAGATTTCTTAGTGAGAGAGCATTTTGGAGGTAGTGATCACAACTCCTCCTGTTGTACCATAGCACTGGAGAGGGATAGAAACATAGAAACATAGAAAATAGGTGCAGGAGTAGGCCATTCGGCCCATCAAGCCTGCACCACCATTTATTATGATCATGGCTGATCATCCAACTCAGAACCCCGCCCCAGCCTTCCCTCCATACCCCCTGACCCCTGTAGCCACAACGACCATATCTAACTCCCTCTTAAATATAGCCAATGAACTGGCCTCAACTGTTTCCTGTGGCAGAGAATTCCACAGTTTCACCACTCTCTGTGTGAAGAAGTTTTTCCTAATCTCGGTCCTAAAAGGCTTCCCCTCTATCCTCAAACTGTGGCCCCTCGTTCTGGACTTCCCCAACATTGGGAACAATCTTCCTGCATCTAGCCTGTCCAATCCCTTTAGGATCTTGTACGTTTCAATCAGATCCCCCCCCTCAATCTTCTAAATTCCAACGAGTACAGGCCCAGTTCATCCAGTCTTTCTTCATATGAAAGTCCTGCCATCCCAGGAATCAATCTGGTGAACCTTCTTTGTACTCCCTCTATGGCAAGGATGTCTTTCCTCAGATTAGGAGACCAAAACTGCACACAATACTCCAGGTGTGGTCTCACCAAGGCCTTGTACAACTGCAGTAGTACCTCCCTGCTCCTGTACTCGAATCCTCTCGCTATAAATGCCAGCATACCATTCGCCTTTTTCACTGCCTGCTGTACCTGCATGCCCACTTTCAATGACTGGTGTATAATGACACCCAGGTCTCGTTGCACCTCCCTTTTTCCTAATCGGCCACTATTCAGATAATAATCTGTTTTCCTATTTTTGCCACCAAAGTGGATAACTTCACATTTATCCACATTAAATTGCATCTGCCATGAATTTGCCCACTCACCCAACCTATCCAAGTCACCCTGCATCCTCTTAGCATCCTCCTCACAGCTAACACTGCCACCCAGCTTCGTGTCATCCGCAAACTTGGAGATGCTGCATTTAATTCTCTCATCCAAGTCATTAATATATATTGTAAACAACTGGGGTCCCAGCACTGAGCCTTGCGGTACCCCACTAGTCACCGCCTGCCATTCTGAAAAGGTCCCGTTTATTCCCACTCTTTGCTTCCTGTCTGCTAACCAATTCTCCACCCACACCAATACTTTACCCCCAATACCGTGTGCTTTAAGTTTGCACACTAATCTCCTGTGTGGGACCTTGTCAAAAGCCTTTTGAAAATCCAAATATACCACATCCACTGGTTCTCCCCTATCCACTCTACTAGTTACATCCTCAAAAAATTCTATGAGATTCGTCAGACATGATTTTCCTTTCACAAATCCATGCTGACTTTGTCTGATCATTTCACCTCTTTCCAAATGTGCTGTTATCACATCCTTGATAACTGACTCCAGCAGTTTCCCCACCACCGACGTTAGGCTAACCGGTCTATAATTCCCCGGTTTCTCTCTCCCTCCTTTTTTAAAAAGTGGAGTTACATTAGCCACCCTCCAATCCTCAGGAACTAGTCCAGAATCTAACGAGTTTTGAAAAATTATCACTAATGCATCCACTATTTCTTGGGCTACTTCCTTAAGCACTCTAGGATGCAGACCATCTGGCCCTGGGGATTTATCTGCCTTCAATCCCTTCAATTTACCTAACACCACTTCCCTACTAACATGTATTTTGCTCAGTTCCTTCATCTCACTGGACCCTCTGTCCCCTACTATTTCTGGAAGATTATTTATGTCCTCCTTAGTGAAGACAGAACCAAAGTAATTATTCAATTGGTCTGCCATGTCCTTGCTCCCCATAATCAATTCACCTGTTTCTGTCTGCAGGGGACCTACATTTGTCTTTACCAGTCTTTTCCTTTTTACATATCTATAAAAGCTTTTACAGTCAGTTTTTATGTTCCCTGCCAGTTTTCTCTCATAATCTTTTTTCCCCTTCCTAATTAAGCCCTTTGTCCTCCTCTGCTGAACTCTGAGTTTCTCCCAGTCCTCAGGTGAGCCACTTTCTCTGGCTAATTTGTATGCTTCTTCTTTGGAATTGATACTATCCCTAATTTCTCTTGTCAGCCACGGGTGCACTACCTTCCTTTATTTATTCTTTAATTTTTCTTAATTTATTCTTTAATTTCCCTTGATTTATAAAAGTGCTGAATTCGGTAAGTAAATGTTACTTTTACATTTATATACTGTAAATGTTGCACAGATATTAGAGTCCATGGCAGTTCTACAAACAGGCAACCAAATGAGAGGAGGATAATAATCCTAAGATTATTATCCTTTGGATCAAGAAGAGAGTGACGTTGGTCGGAAAGAACAACAATCACTGAACAGGGATGGAGGCAGCCATTTTGTGAGACTGTCCTTGTAACCACCATTTTGCGAATTGTTTGAAGGGATTTCTTGTTCTGGGATAATTTTATTAGAGCAATGGAATATGGAAGTAAGTAGTTTTCTGCTGATGACCTGCAGAACCTGAGACCATTCTCAGGATATGTCCACACTAGACGGGATAATCTTGAAAACGCCAGTTTTGCGTAAAAACAATAGGCGTCTACACCAGACGTTTTTAAAAATGCCTTCGTCCACATTAAAATGGGTATTTGGGTGAATCTCCTCCTACTGGGCATGCACAGGACACATCTACAGAATGCACCCACTTCAACGAGTACTCCCGACTCCGACAGTTTGAACTAAGCAACAGGTGATGGCTGTGACATGCTTGGTGTGGAATCTCGCCGTGAAAGACTTGGTGCGTGTTTGTCCGGTTACAGACCAGAAACACTTAAAAGGAAATTGCTAAACGATGGACAATATTGGCTCCCGCGCAGGAGGACTTAAAACTGAAAAAACAAGTACTGGAGTGTATGGAGGCAACCGACAGGGAGTTCACGGACAGTATGACCTGGCTGACGATGAACATTGAAAAACTGACTAACTCTGTTGCAGAGGGATTTGCAATAATGAGGAATATGATGGCGCCCCCCCCTCCCCCCCAGTACTTTTCACTGCCATAATACCAGCCTCACAGCCACTACAATAGCTACACATACGGACACACAGACCCCTGGGTGGCCCCACCAACATCTTCCCACTCCCACAGAGTGGTTACCCTGGAGACATTTCCTACAGCCATAGTCTCTTCACTGATGAAAGGGATGACAGCTACAACTAAATGCAATAAGGTTTGTTACTGGGCAAAAGTGAAATTTGCTGTTACCTCAATTGTTTGCCTTTACTTTTGCCATTTCTTTCTGTATTATTTTGCTGTATTTAACATGCGCAATAAAACGAGTTACTGGGCAAAAGTGATTTTATTTTTACCTGAGTAAAAGTGAAACTTACAATTTTCCTTTTTTGGCCTTAACATTTTCACGTTTATGCCAATCATAAACTACTACTTAAAAATGACATTTTGGAAGTAGTGACAATTGCATCTGTTGAATGTTTGCACAAGCAATATATTAATAAAGCACCTTGTTAAATGCATAAAACATGACTGCATCAGTGTTATCTTGTATTTCCATACAGTGCTACATTAGGCTGTTACACATCTATTGTCAGAGAAGTACTTGCATAAATAGGTAAACCACCTTCATATAAGCAAGGAAAGAAAACAGGGCAAAGTGAGTAAACTTATTTATTCAGTACTCAGTAAGTTATGGGTCAAAGTATTTGGTGAGTACATTTCTAACTCTTCTGGCGTCAGTCTCATTGCCGTATGTCCTGAAATTGTTTGGTTGTGTGGGGAAGGGGGGGGCGGAGTTGAAATTAATGTAGACGATAAAGTAAACAGCACACACATGAAGCCGTCCGCCATTGTTGTTGCGGTGTTGGAGGCTGCGTACAAGAAAATAATGAAATGCCGCACTGCCACCACCATCTGTTCCAGCACGTTATACCATAGAACCATAGAAACCACAGCACAGAAACAGGCTTGGCTTTGCCGAACCATTTTCTGCCTAGTCCCACTGACCTGCACACGGACCATATCCCTCCATACACCTCCCATCCATGTATCTGACCAATTTATTCTTAAATGTTAAAAAAGAACCCGCATTTACCACCCCATCCGGCAGCTCATTCCATACTCCCACCACTCTCTGTGTGAAGAAGCCTCCACTAATGTTCCCTTTAAACTTTTCCCCCCTCACCCTTAACCCATGTCCTCTGGTTTGTTTCTCCCTTTGCCTCAGTGGAAAAAGCCTGCTTGCATTCACTCTATCTATACCTATCATAATTTTATATACCTCTATCAAATCTCCCCTTATTCTTCTACGCTCCAGGGAATAAAGTCCTAACCTATTCAACCTTTCTCTGTAACTGAGTTTCTCAAGTCCCAGCAACAAGTCCTTGTAAACCTTCTCTGCACTCTTTCAACCTTATTTATATCCTTCCTGTAATTTGGTGACCAAAACTGAACACAATACTCCAGATTCAGCCTTATACAACCTCATCATAACATTCCAGCTCTTATACTCAATACTTTGATTAATAAAGGCCAATGTACCAAAAACTCTCTTTATGACCCTATCTACCTGTGACGCCACTTTTAGGGAATTTTGTATCTGTATTCCCAGATCCCTCTGTTTGACTGCACTCCTCAGTGCCTTACCATTAACCCTATATGTTCTACCTTGGTTTGTCCTTCCACTGTATGTTCTACTTTGGTTTGTCCTTCCAGATATGACAGCGTTTTCAAAAAGAGCCGGTTACCCTGTACACACTACACCGGCCATTAAATGTTTTCAGATTTATTCACTCTGGAGAGCGTTTTGAAAAGCTCCGTTTTCGGGGGAGGAAAACACTGTTTCAGTGTGGACGGAGGGTCAAAATGAAGAGAAAAGGCTTCGGTTACGGGTTTATCCGGTCTAGTGTGGACGTAGCCTCAGACAAGTAGCTATTTATTATGTAAGGTGGCGGGATTGTAATCTCATTGGGTTCAGTGTCTGCGTCGCCTGGTTTGACTGGTTTGAAGAGTCAGAATTGAAAAGATCAAAAGGCACGAGACTGGGGGCACAGGCCATAAAACAATACTAGTGGTAGCCCTGGACCAAAGGCAATAAGACGGTGACCCAGGTTGGTCAGGTGACCTTCAATGAATGAGATTGAAGTGCAACATTTGAACTGGTGAGGAAGGAGTATAACAATGAAAGGCTTCAAATGCAAGGCAGCTTCAACTCTCCAGAGACCAATATCATGGATGTGGAGGATCCCCATGTCAGAAATGTGGGGATTACAGAATAGGAACACAGGGAACACCTGGCTAGTGTAGACTCTTTTTCTAGGTAATGCCTTTTCTCTTCACTAACTATTCATGGAGGATTAGGGAATCCAGAAATTTGGTTGTGTAAATTCATGTGCTTCTGCATAGCAACATAGAAAACTACAGCACATTACAGGCCCTTTAGCCCAAAACATGCCGACCATGTAACATACTCTAGAAGCTGCCTAGAATGACCTACCACATAGCCCCCTAGTTTTCTAAACTCCATGTACCTATCTAAGAGTCTCTTAAAAGATCCTATTGTATCTGCCTCTACCACCTTCACTGGCAGTGCACTCCACACACTCACCACTCTCTGTGCAAACAACTTACCCTTGACATCTCCTCTGTACCTGCTTCCAAGCACCTTAAAACTATGCTCCATCATTTTAGCCATTTCAGCCCTGGGAGAAAGCCTCTGGCTTTCCATATGATCAATGCCTCTCATCATCTTATACACCCCTATCAGGTCACCTCTCATCCTCTGTCACTCCAATGGGAAAAGTTAAAGTTTACTCAACCTACTCTCATAAGATACACCCTCCAGTCCAGGCAACATCCTTGTAAACCTCTTCTACACTCTCTCTATAGTATCCACATCCTTCCTGCAATGAGGTGACCAGAAATGAACACAGTACTCCAAGTGGGGTCTAAGTAAGGTCTTATATAGCTGTAACATTACCTCACAGCTCTTGAACTGAATCCCATGGTTGATGAAGGCCAACACACCATACGCTTTCTTATCATGCGCAGCACGCTGATCCTCCACACAGCCAAGAGTCTTATCATTAATATCATATTCTGAGCACCAGAGGGATCTTTGAGGATCAGAGGGATCTTGGGGTCCGAGTCCATAGGACGCTCAAAGTAGCTGCGCAGGTGGACACTGTGGTTAAGATGGCATATGGTACATTTGTCTTCATTAATCATGGAATTGAATTTAGGAGCCGAGAGGTAATGTTGCAGCTATATAGGACCCTGGTCAGACCCCACTTGGGGTACTGTGCTCATTTCTGGTCGCCTCACTATAGGAAGGATGTGGAAGCCATAGAAATGGTGCAGAGGAGATTTACAAGGATGTTGCCTGGATTGTGGAGCATGCCTTATGAAAACAGGTTGAGTGAACTCGGCCTTTTCTCCTTGGAGTGACGGAGGATGAGAGGTGACCTGATAGAGGTGTATAAGATGATGAGAGGCATTGATCGTGTGGATAGTCAGAGGCTTTTTCCCAGGGCTGAAATAGTTACCGCAAGAGGACACAGGTTTAAGGTGCTGCGGAGTAGGTACAAAGGTGATGTCAGGGGTAAGTTTTTAACTCAGGGAGTGGTGAGTGCATGGAATGGGCTGCCAGCAATGGTGGTGCAGGTGGATACGGTAGAGTCTTTTAAGAGACTTTTTGATAGGTACATGGAGCTTAGAAAAATAGAGGACTATGGGGAAGTCTAGTAATTTCTAAGTTAGGGACATGTTCAGCACAACTTTGTGGGCCAAAGGGCCTGTATTGTCCTGTAGGTTTTCTATGTTTCTATGTTTTCTATGTCTTCAAATTTGACCTCCTAAAATAAGCGACTTCGCACTTACCTGGGTTGAACTCTATTTGCCACTTCTCAGCCTGGTTCTGCATCCTATCGCTGTCACGTTGACAACCCTCCAGACTAACCAAGTCACGTCCAATTTTTGTGTCACCAGCAAACTTACTAACCCACTCTTCTACTTCCTCATCCAGGTCATTTATAAAAATCAAAAAGAAGAAGGGTCCCAGAACAGATCCCTGCAGAACTCCATTGGTCCCCGATTCCATGCAGAATACGAACCATCTACAAACACCCTTTGCCTTCTGTGGGCAAGCCAGTTCTGGATCCATAAAGCAAGGTCTCCTTGGATCTCATGTCTTATTACTTTCTGAACGAGCCTCACATGGGGAACCTTATCAAATGCCTTACTGAAATCCACATACTCTACATCCACTGCTCTACCTTCATCTATGTGTTTTGCTGCATCATCAAAGAATTCAAAAACAGGTTTGTAAGGCATGACTTGCCCTTGACAAAGCCATGCTGACTATCTCTAATCAGATAATGTCTCCCCAAATGCTCATAAACCCTGCCTCTCATGATCTTCTCTTCTCATGGTTCATCATGCAGTAGATGGGCTGAAGGGCTTGTATCTATGCTGTAGTTTTCTATCACTCTATGAAGTTAAATTGGGAAAAGATTTCTTGAAATGGTTCTTATTTTATTTAACATCTGCAGTCTATAATATCTTAATTCCAGAATAATTCCTTACCAAAGCAATGTGGCATAATGTCTCACTGCCTGAACTTGCCAAGAAGAACCAAAACCTTTCTTGGGTGACAATGAGAGGTGATGTATATTTCGGATCCACCTTGTGGTGGTAGTCTCACTTTCAATGGGATAGATAGAATGAGGATTAGAAGATTGCCTTCCTCTTTATATCTCAGGAGGCAAAGAGGGAGAATAAAGGGAGCCTTTTCTTGTCTGCTCCCAGTGACTAAAGGTGTTCCACAGTGGTTGATGTTGGGACCGTTTCTTTTCATACTCAGTGGAGCCATCCATCAACATTACAACCAATGGGCATATTCTGGGTGTCTGGAGTTTTTTTCTCAGAAACTCTTGGACCAATGACTACTAATTGAATTTTCAATGATCTGGATGATGGAACTGATGGCTTTGTGGACAAAGATAAGTAGAGGGGCAGGTAGTGTTGAGGAAGCAGGGAGCCTGCACAGTACAGTTCCCGAGGAGATATTGGATCATGCAATATTAGGTACTTTTCAAGAGCCAATAAAAAGAAGTTAGGTTTAAGCAGAGCGGCCAGCATGTGAGTGGACTAGTGTTTGAGTGGGGAGCTCAGGCTTGGGCTCACAGGGGCTCTGACTAGAAAAGGTGAATGTTGATAGTATATTTATTTATTTTAATTTTTCTTTCTTTCTTTTTGCACAGTTAGAGTAGGAAGGGTGCCAGGCAGGATAGTGGAATGCTCCTCTTGTGGGTTGTGGGAAGGCAGGATAATCTCCAGTGACCCTAACAAGGACACCTACAAGAAGTGCATCTAGTTGCGGTTTCTTTCAGACCATGCTAAGGAATTGGAGCTGGAACTTGTTGAACTCCAGAGCATTCAGGAAGCTGAGGTGATAGACAGGACATATAGGGAAGTAGGTAGCCCCAGGGTGCAGGATAATGGTTACTGGATGAGCATTAGGAGGGGGAAAGGGGATAAGCAGCCAATGCACAATATCTTTAAGGCACTTAACAACAGGTATATTGCTTTGCATACCGTTGGGGGAGGGGAAATGTCCTGGCAGAGGAAAGCTAAAGTGGTCAGATCTCTGGCACTGAGTCCGACTCTGTGGCTCAGAAAGGGAGTGGGGAGAAGAGGTGTGCAACAGTGATAGGAGATTCCATAATTAGGGGAGACTCTGTGGATGTGACAGAGATATAGAATGATATTTTCCCTACCAGGTACCAGGATCATGGATGTCTTGGATTGGGTCCAAAGCCTTCTAAGGCGGGAAGAGTGAGCAGGCAATGACATAAGTAGGAAAATAGGAGGAGGTTCTGAAGAGAGAATTTGGGAGTTAGGTAGAAAGCTGAAAATCAGGACCTGCAGGGTTGCTGCCTGGAATTGCACCAGTGAGGGTAAGAATAGGATGACTTAGCAGATGAATGGATGGCTGAGGTGCAGAGTTTCAGATTTCTGGATCATTGGGATCTGTTCTGGGGAAGGTATAACCTGATTATAAAGGATCAGTTGCACTTGAAGCTGAGGTGGAGCCAGTATCCTTGTGGGCAGATTTGTTAGAGCTATTGGAGTGGGTTTAATCTAATTTGGCAGGGAGATTGAAATTGGAGTTATAGGTCTGAGAATATGGCCACTGGATATACAAGGAGATGCAGTATGTAATGAGACTGTGAGTAAGGATAGGCAGAAGATAAGGAAAAATTGCAGTAGGATGTGTTGAATTGTAACATAAGAGCAAAATCCAAAAGGGTTCTGAATACAGGACAGAATGTGTTATATTTGAATGCATGCAGTATACAGAATAATGTAGATGACCTTGTAGTGTAGAGATTGGCAGGTATGAGGTGGGCATCACTGAGTCATGGCTGAAAGAACATCAGAGTTGGGAACTTAACATCTAATAATATATGTTGTATGAAAAGGACAGGTAGGTAGGCAGAGGGGGTGGGGCAGCTGTATTGGTAAAAAATGAAATCAGGTATTTAGAAGGAGGTGCCAAAGAATCAGAACATGTAGATTCTTTGTGTGTGCAGTTAAGAAATTAAAAGCGTATAAAGACCCTGATGGGAGTTACATACAGGCCTCCAAAGAATAGACAGGATGTGGGGTACAATTTACAAATGGGAGACAGGGTAATGCTACGATAGTCATGGGGGAATTCAATATGCAGGTAGATTGGGAAAATCAAATTGGTACTGTATCCTAAGAGATGGAATTTGTAGATTGCCTTTGACATGGTCTCTTAGAGCAGCCTGTGATTGAGCCCACTAGTGGAAAGGCAATTCTAAGCTGGGTGCTATATAATAAAATAGATTTGATTAGGGAGCTTAAGGTAAAGGAACCATTAGGAGTGCGTGATCACAATATAATGATGCTGTGCTATGGAAATGATAAACAGCGGAGATGTGCCAGAGCTAAGAGAGCCCAGGCACACTCTTAAGATAAGTATTTCCCACTGTTTGTATGTTTAGTGTCTGTTTTGTCTTGACACTTTGGGTGAGTATTTGTAACTGAGTGTAACTTCAAGGGTTTACTGAATAGTTTATAGTCTGTCTTGTCCCATTAGTAAATAGTTAACTTACTTCTCAGTGGTCTTACTTCTGTCTCTACACATCGAACAACTATTGATGTTGTGAGCAAGATTCGGTGATTGAACACAAGATAAGTATTTTTGAAAGGAAAAATAAAAGAGAGAACCCCCATGTGTGAAGAATGCTGAGATCTGGATGGACTGACAACAGTGCAGGATTGAGGAGTCTCGTCAATCTATTAGCAGAACATGGGATGCCTGTAGGCTGATCGGACAAGTTGAATTCCCGTGGGATGAAAATGGACACCGTATTGTGTCCGTACTTAATGAGGTGGGTGTCTCCAAGGGGAAGGGAAACCGGAGGGTGCTTTCTGGCTGCTAACAGCCATAGTAAAGCAACAATATTAAACAACCCCACAGAAAGAGAAAGAGGTAGACAGTTTGAGAAATGAAGTGAAAGTGCTAAACCAACCATGTATTACCATCGGGGAGATGTCTGGTCAGGGCAGACTCGGGCTAAAGACATAGATGATAGGAGCACAGAGATGGCCTGTCAGAAGGTAAATGTGCAGAATTTTGAGGCTGCCTGCAGGGCTAACTGGCAACTGGACCCCATTAAGGTCAAAGCTCTGTTGTTGCAGGGAGACGTCACTGACGCATGGATGTGGGATGGGAGCATTTGGCTAGATGGTGAGGATGCGAAACAGAAGGTATCCTCGGGACCTCCTCTGTGAGCAGCCACCATAGCACAGGCCAGGCGGACCCAGAGTGGAAGGCGGCCGTTGGCATCATAGCCCCTTCAGCCTCCATGGAACAGGGTGAGGAAAAGCAACAGGCAGAGGGAGAGGAACCTGGGAGGATAACACTGTGGGTCTCATCAACACAATTACAATCAGAGAGTTCTGCACTAAGGAACTGGCGGAGCTGGGAGACAGGTATCAGCAGAAGCCATGGGAGCCTCTGCCTATGCGATTGCAGAGGATCTGGGATGCAGGGGGTGCTGGAGTGAGTTTATCCATCAGGGAGATAGGTGTTCTGGGGGAGCTGTCATCCCACCACAAGATTAACAATATCCTGACAGTGCCTCCTGCTTCATTTGGACTGATGAATCATTGTAGGGCAGAGTGATAGTGACAGCTCAGTTCTGATATCTCTCACACTTCGAGTGGGATTTGCATATCCAAGAGGAGTAGAACACGGGGAGGAAGGGACTTCAGCCTTTCACCAGAGGGCCACTGTCACGAGAGTGTACGATCGTGATAGTGACCCATCGGAGGGTCCTGTTAACCTTGACCATGGTGGGGTATTTAGTTAAAGCAGGAACTCCCCGTTGAAAAAGAGTGGGCTGCTTTTATTGGGACCAGCGATAGGGAGTACAGGAGACACTGCCATCAGATTATTGGAAGGAATAGAGCATGTGGGAGAAGGTCCCACAGTCAGGTGCACGTTAGACAGGAGGTCTGGGACTGGAGGTGTCCAGAGTGTCCTGCCAAGACATGTTTCAGGCAATGCTCAGGGCTGGGGTTATGAGGGAGCAGGTGGATGGGGTTTCCACTCCCACAGTCTATGGCACGTGGAGGTAACCCTGCCAGGGCAAGAGAGGCACATAAGCTTTTAATGGAGAAGAGTCATTCTCCAAGCCCTCTGCCAACGAGGGATCCTCCTGCCCTCTGCAGGATTCCTCGCATTCTACTCAGGTTCCTTATGTCCCTTGCTGCAAGCTCTATAAATGATACTGATGGACCTTCAGCAACAGCAGGTGTTGGGTAATGGGTCTCCCACCCACCCCACTTGGACAATGGTTCACATTTCACCTGTGCCAAACGTCCCAGGGTGGGCTGCGGAGTCCTGCATTCTGTGGGTGTTCCACATCCCCTGCTATGCAAAGTACTGATGAATAGGCCGTTGGAACAATGGATCCAGCTATTGACCCCACACGCACCTTTCTGGGATGGCGGAGTACACCACAGCAGGTGGTGACAACGTGAACTCCTGGTCCGTGGGCCCGGAAGGATCCCCAATGTCCCGGAATCTGGTAGTGTCTGGATCCTCCAAAGGTTGAGGAGATGGAGTTGGAAGAGGTACCTGGGAAGATTTGGGTGCAGTACCCACAGGGACCACCAGGACATAGGGAGATTGTGGTGCATGGACTGGGGAATACATGATGGGTGGTGCTACTGGGGAACTGGGGAATAGCTTTTCTAAATGCTCAGTGACTAGTGAGGAGAGAGTGAGTTTATGTCTCCCTTCATTACAGAATGGCAAAGTGGCGGATGCTGATGGCAGTGGCGATGAAGATGGTTGGTATGACACCCTACAACACATTTCTGCAGATGGCGCATCATTTTGCGAAGCACACCAATGCTTCGGACTGTTGGGTCTAAATGAGGGCACCATCCTACACTGCAGAAGTGGTGCCTCTGATATTGATCCCCTTTAACAAAGAAGAACAGGGCTGTTGGGGGAACTCCTCCAGCTTCTCTGACTTTGACGTTCTGCTTTGGAGGAAGTAGTCGATCCCTTCCAACCTCACCCCATAGAATGGGAATGGCCTTCAAGAACTTGAGTCTCAGTAACCTCCGGTGGAGTAAATTATTCAAGGGCTGGTACTTCTCTTCTTATGATTTGTCTGATCTCAAAGTCCCAGCTCTGAGAGTAATCCATCTGCCAACAGGGAAGGGGAAGGAGTGTTGCTGCAGATGGTACGATGGGCACAGATCCAACCAGTCAGAGCGGCACAGCGGGTGTGAGCGGGAGCTGTATCCTGGGATGACCATGTCAACGCCGTGGCTCTGGGAAGCCGGGCGATCCCTGGACACTGAAATTCACATAAAGGATATGCAGTCACCAGGTCTGACCGTGGCTTCCCACAGTACAGTTGCTATTATCAAGGGTTCGTGCTACCATACACAACCTTTTAATATCCTGGACAAGCACCCTGCTCATGAGGGTCGGTGCAGTAGGATGTGCGTCACAGAGTCATAGAGATTCTGAATGATAATCTTTCCCCTGTGTGGTATGTCCAGACTGTCCCAGAGACTGACACGCATAGCTTTTGTGACGTAGGCACTGGCCAACAAGATGGCCATAGCGCTCAAGCATACAGAGAATACACTGAATAGAGTGTCCGCTAAGATGATGGCTATTCAGGTGGTTGCTCATGGAGAAGGGTGACACCTGTGCTGTGATTGGTCAGGAATGCTGCACCTACATCCCCAACGAGTCTGGGAACATTACTCACCTGGCTGATCACATCCGGTGGTCATTTAATAAGATCAGCAAAGTAGTGGGCCAGCTCCATAATCACTCTACCCTGGGAGGAAATTGTTGATCTTTTAGAGACTTGGGAGTCTGGTAGACGACTGTAGTACACTGGGTAGTAACTGGTGGGTCAATAATTCTGGGTTACGTTTTGTATGTAGTATAGTGAGCCGTAAGCCTGTGGACTGAGTGTCACGTTGTTGAGTCTTTCGAGGGATGGACTGTTGCAGTAAGTGTCAAACTTATGCACTGATCGAAAGCCAGCCTCTTGTGAGAGACAGGGTTTGGCTGGCATAAAGAGCATTGCAGACTCTCCTACTACCTACCATTTAGCTGATGGTACACTGTGTGTATGTTCAGTGTCTGTTTTGTCTTGCCACTTTGAGCACTCAGTTTAGATGTGTATTTGTAACTGAGTGTAACTTAAAAGGTTTACAGAATGTTTAGTGTCTATCTTGTCCTGTAAATAAGTAGTTAACCTACTTCCTGATAGTGAGTATCTTCTGTCCCCACTCGCTAAACCCACAAACCTGATTTCACACAGTGGGCACTGTGAGCAGGGTTCTGTGATTGAACAGAAGATGAATATCTATAGAAGGAAAAATAAGAGAGAGAAACTCCCCCCCAATTTGAGGAGGGCCATGTTCGGGGGTGGACCAACAATGGTGTGTGATTTGGCAGTTTCTGCACCCTAATGGCAGATTACAGGATGCCTATAGTTTGGTCAGACAATTTGGACTCTTGTGGGATGAAAATGGGACATCTCATCATGTCTGTAGCGTTCCCTGTAGAGCAGGAGTTCCCAACCTGGGGTCCATGGACCCTTGGTTAATGGTCGGGTTCTATGGCATAAAAAAGGTTGGAAATCCCTGCTCTAGAGGAAGGGTAGCCAGACGGGTGCTCTCTGACTACTGGCAAAAGTGATAGGTAGCCTGAGAAACAAAGTGCAAGTGCTAAACCAGATACTAGTGATAGTCTCTGTCCCCATGCACTGAATCTGCAAACCTGACTTCACACAACACCCATCATGGGCTTGTGCTTTATTACCTGCCTGCGCTGTACTTTCTCCGTGACTGTAACACCATCGTCTGCATTCTCATATTGTTCCTCACCTGTACTTCCTCGATGTACTGTCATCATGAAAGGATCTGTGTGGCTGGCATGCAAAGCTAAGCCTTTCACCCTATTTATCATTATTGAGAATAATAAACCAATAACCAGCTACTAATTATCGATTAATTTTACAAATAACGCAAAGCGCTCGTCCAGGTTGAGAATGTTTCCATAGCCTATGAGTTGAAACCCCACAAGTTCATCATTGTGAGGGAGCTGGAATCTCTGCCCCAACTCATTTAATCACGGGTGACAATGGAGGGGTCGATGAAAGAAAGTTGGTTTCCTGGAGATGGGAGAAAACTGCACTGCTTATGGTATTTCTATTTTTCTGATTTCACAAGAAGAAAATACATATTCAAATTCACCTAAATAGGATGGTGGGAGAGATGTTTGAACATTGGAAACAGGCACAGAAGCACAAAAACAATTTTGCTCTCCTGCTTCAGGAGAGCAAAATCCTTGCAGTTTACTTTCATCAATTGTTCAATTCTTATCCTCTTTTTCTCATGTTTTAAACTGACAAACCCATTTGTCAATGTTTTTCAAAGAAATAAGAGGGTAATTAGTCTTTTGGAAGTGAAGACTACTAGAGGGCACTGATAAATTGAGATGATTTGCAATGATTAAATGATAGTGTCTTGCTTTGAGTGATGTATTGTCTTTTTATTTGAACAGCACAAAGACTGTCACCAACCATCCAGATAACTCCCTTTGGCCAAGTCTACAACTGGCTATCTCTGAGAATCTATGATAACCAGAGCACTCAAAGCTGCTCCTCAGCTGCATACTATAATCTCTTGAAACATTGCTTCCTTCATCATTTGTCACAATTATCTGCATCCTGCTGCTGTTGGCCTGAAAATACAAGAAAGATTGTTTACATTTATAAATAACTTAGTGTCTCTTTTCCCCCTATTCCACTCTTAACTGTGCTGCTGTAAAGAGCACTATATGAAGTCATTCTTACCCTTGGCCATTAGGCTTTATAATGAGTCAACCTGTAGACGGGGAAGTGATGACCCCCTGCTGTTAGACTGTTTGAGGTAACTTACTTTTTATTCTTTCTTACTTCTTTTTTAATTTTTGTATATTTGTGCACTTGTAATGCTATAGTGACACTGTAATTTCCTTTGGGATCAATAAAGTATCTATCTATCTTCAGTACATTAATTCTTTGGTAGAGCACTGACCATCTTTCTAGAATAAATTAAATTCTTTTCACATGAATTCGTAACAAGGTGGATGCATTGAAAGTGCAGATTGTTATTAATGATTATGATATAGTTGGGATCACAGAGACATGGCTCCAGGGTGACCAAGGATCAGGGTTCAGGGATATTCAATATTCAGGAGGGATAGACATGTAAGAAAAGGAGGTGGGGTGGCGTTGCTGGTTAAAGAGGAGATTAACGCAATAGAAAGGAAGGACATAAGCCGGGAAGATGTGGAATCGATATGGGTAGAGCTGCGTAACACTAAGGGGCAGAAAACGCTGGTGGGAGTTGTGTACAGGCCACCTAACAGTAGTAGTGAGGTCGGAGATGGTATTAAACGGGAAATTAGAAATGTGTGCAATAAAGGAATAACAGTTATAATGGGTGATTTCAATCTACATGTAGATTGGGTGAACCAAATTGGTAAAGGTGCTGAGGAAGAGGATTTCTTGGAATGTATGCAGGATGGTTTTTTGAACCAACATGTCGAGGAACCAACTAGAGAGCAGGCTATTCTGGACTGGGTTTTGAGCAATGAGGAAGGATTAACTAGCAATCTTGTCGTGAGAGGCCCCTTGGGTAAGAGTGACCATAATATGGTGGAATTCTTCATTAAGATGGAGAGTGACATAGTTAATTCAGGAACAAAGGTTCTGAACTTAAAGAGGGGTAACTTTGAAGGTATGAGACGTGAATTAGCTAAGATAGACTGGCAAATGACACTTAAAGGATTGACGGTGGATATGCAATGGCAAGCATTTAAAGATTGCATGGATGAACTACAACAATTGTTCATCCCAGTCTGGCAAAAGAATAAACCAAGGAAGGTAGTGCACCCGTAGCTGACAAGAGAAATTAGGGATAGTATCAATTCCAAAGAAAAAGCATACAAATTAGCCAGAAAAAGTGGCTCACCTGAGGACTGGGAGAAATTCAGAGTTCAGCAGAGGAGGACAAAGGGCTTAATTAGGAAGGGGAAAAAAGATTATGAGAGAAAACTGGCAGGGAACATAAAAACTGACTGTAAAAGCTTTTATAGATATGTAAAAAGGAAAAGACTGGTAAAGACAAATGTAGGTCCCCTACAGACAGAAACAGGTGAATTGATTATGGGGAGCAAGGACATGGCAGACCAATTGAATAATTACTTTGGTTCTGTCTTCACTAAGGAGGACATAAATAATCTTCCAGAAATAGTAGGGGACAGAGGGTCCAGTGAGATGGAGGAACTGAGCGAAATACATGTTAGTAGGGAAGTGGTGTTAGGTAAATTGAAGGGATTGAAGGCAGATAAATCCCCAGGGCCAGATGGTCTGCATCCCAGAGTGCTTAAGGAAGTAGCCCAAGAAATAGTGGATGCATTAGTGATAATTTTTCAAAACTCGTTAGATTCTAGACTAGTTCCTGAGGATTGGAGGGTGGCTAATGTAACTCCACTTTTTAAAAAAGGAGGGAGAGAGAAACCAGGGAATTATAGACCGGTTAGCCTAACGTCGGTGGTGGGGAAACTGCTGGAGTCAGTTATCAAAGATGTGATAACAACACATTTGGAAAGTGGTGAAATCATCGGACAAGGTAGCATGCATCTGTGAAAGGAAAATCATGTCTGACGAATCTCATAGAATTTTTTGAGGATGTAACTAGTAGAGTGGATAGGGGAGAACCAGTGGATGTGGTATATTTGGATTTTCAAAAGGCTTTTGACAAGGTCCCACACAGGAGATTAGTGTGGAAACTTAAAGCACACGGTATTGGGAGTAAGGTATTGATGTGGATAGAAAATTGGTTAGCAGACAGGAAGCAAAGAGTGGGAATAAATGGGACCTTTTCAGAATGGCAGGCGGTGACTAGTGGGGTACTGCAAGGCTCAGTGCTGGGACCCCAGTTTTATACAATATATATTAATGACTTGGATGAGGGAATTAAATGCAGCATCTCCAAGTTTGCGGATGACACAAAGCTGGGTGGCAGTGTTAGCTGTAAGGAGGATGCTAAGAGGATGCAGAGTGACTTGGATAGGTTGGGTGAGTGGGCAAATTCATGGCAGATGCAATTTAATGTGGATAAATGTGAAGTTATCCACTTTGGTGGCAAAAATAGGAAAACAGATTATTATCTGAATGGTGGCTGATTAGGAAAAGGGGAGGTGCAACGAGACCTGGGTGTCATTATACACCAGTCATTGAAAGTGGGCATGCAGGTACAGCAGGCGGTGAAAAAGGCGAATGGTATGCTGGCACTTATAGCGAGAGGATTCGAGTACAGGAGCAGGGAGGTACTACTGCAGTTGTACAAGGCCTTGGTGAGACCACACCTGGAGTATTGTGTGCAGTTTTGGTCCCCTAATCTGAGGAAAGACATCCTTGCCATAGAGGAAGTACAAAGAAGGTTCACCAGATTGATTCCTGGGATGGCAGGACTTTCATATGAAGAAAGACTGGATGAACTCTGCTTGTACTCGTTGGAATTTAGAAGATTGAGGGGGGATCTGATTGAAACGTATAAAATCCTAAAGGGATTGGACAGGCTAGATGCAGGAAGATTGTTCCCGATGTTGTGGAAGTCCAGAACGAGGGGTCACAGTTTGAGGATAAAGGGGAAGCCTTTTAGGACCGAGATTAGGAAAAACTTCTTCACACAGAGAGTGGTGAATCTGTGGAATTCTCTGCCACAGGAAACAGTTGAGGCCAGTTCATTGGCTATATTTAAGAGGGAGTTAGATATGGCCCTTGTGGCTACGGGGATCAGGGGGTATGGAGGGAAGGCTGGGGCGGGGTTCTAAGTTGGATGATCAGCCATGATCATAATAAATGGCGGTGCAGGCTCGAAGGGCCGAATGGCCTTCTCCTGCACCTATTTTCTATGTTTTCTATGTTTTCTATGAACAATCACATTAAACATTAGTAAGGCACAAAGTTGATAGCACAACCAAACCAGACTCCTTACCCTTTTGGCAGCCCTTCATGTGTGTTTCTCACCACATTCTTTAGTCTAGAGCAGCAAACCCATCAAGTCATGTTCTATATGATGCATAGTTCCCTCATTACAAACCCTTTAATTCTGGACATGTTATTAAACACAATCCTTCATTGTAAGACCATAAGACCATAAGATATTGGAGTAGGAGTAGCTCTCGAGTCTGCTCTGCCATTCAGTCATGGGCTGATCCAATTCTTCCAGTCATGCCCTCTCCCCTGCATTCACCCTTTGATGCCCTAGCTAATCAAGAAGCTATCTATCTCTGCCTTAAATACACCCAATGACTTGGCCTCAACAGATTTGCCACCCTCTGAGTAAAGCAATTTCTCCCCATCTCGATTCTAAAAGGACGTCTTTCAGTCCTGAAGTCCTGTCCTCTTGTCTTAGAATCCCTTACCATGGAAAATAACTTTGCCATAGCTAATCTGTTCAGGTCTTTTAACATTCGGAATGTTTCTATGAGATCCCCCCTCATTCTCCTGAACTCCAGGGAATACAAGAGCTGCCAGGCGTTCCTCATACGGAAAACCTTTCATTCCTGGGACCATTCTCGTGAATCTTCTCTGAACCCGCTCCAATGTCAGTATATCCTTTCTAAAATAAGGAGCCCATAAAATAAGGTACCCATGGGTTATTTCCTGAGCCATTAAGATAGTCATGGAGACAAAGTTCCTTCAGCCCATCCAGTCGGTACTGAACAACAGCCCTCCATTTACACCAGTCTTGCCTCAATCTCATTGTATTACCCTCACGTTCCCACCCGCCATTTCCAGATTCTCCCATGGACCTATAAACTCGGAGCAATTTACCAATACCCAATTAACCTATGAATAATGGGATGTGTCAGGAAACTGGAGTAACAAAAAAGAAACACATATAGTGACAGGAAGAAAGTGTAAACTCTAGAAGGATCAGGAAGAAAGGATGGAAGCAGTCACCATTTCCTGCAGCATCAGCTCAAACATTTGGTTCTTGAACCAACTGGAACAACACTATTCAGTATAGCAACACCATTTCAAATTGAATTGACTTTATTACTTACATCCTTCATAAACATGAGGAGTAAAAATCTTTATGTTATGTCTCTGTCTAAATATGCAATGTGCAATTTATAGTAATTTATAGTAAATAGTATGTACAACAGGACAGTCAATATAACATAGAAATACAATTGTATCAGTGTGAATTAATCAGTCTGATGGCCTGGTGGAAGAAGCTGTCCTGGAGCCTGTTGGTCCTGGCTTTTATGCTGCGGTACCGTTTCCCGGATGGTAGCAGCTGGAGCAGTTTGTGGTTGCGGTGACTCGGGTCCCCAATAATCTTTCAGGCCCTTTTTACACACCTGTCTTTGTAAATGTCCTGAATAGTGGGATGCTCACATTTACAGATGCGCTGGGCTGTCCACATCACTCTCTGCAGAGTCCTGCGATTAAAGGAAGTACAGTTCTCACAACAGGCAGT